>NC_091470.1:105803263-106168263 GCF_036971445.1 Narcine bancroftii | reverse complement strand
ACCAAAGCACCCAGAGGAAACCCCATGCAGACACAGGGAGAAGGTACAAACTCCATACAGACAGTGCCGGATTTGAACCTGGATCATTGGTGCTTTAATAACGTCACACTAACTGCTGTGTTAACCGTGCCACTTTATAGTTGACTTTTTATCCAAGAGCCTCTCCAGACCGGTTTGAGAAGTTGTCTCTTCCCCTTCTCCGAAGTCAGTGTTCATCTCCTTTGTTTTACTGATGTTGAGAGAGAGGTTGTTATCTTGGCACCGTGCCACTAGACTTTCAATTTCTTTCCTGAATTCAATCTTCTTATTATTTGATACCTGTCCCACGACTGTGGTGTCATCAGAGAATTTGGAGTTGGAACGGTGTTTGGCTGTACAGAGGTGGGTGCAGAGGGTGTGTAGTAGGGGACTGAGGACACATCCTTGAGGAGCACTGGTGCTGAGTGATTTTGAGGAGAAGATGTTGATCCCCACTTTCACTGATTGCGGTCTGTTAGATAGGAAGTCAAGGATCCAGTTGCAGAGTCCAAGGTCCTGAAGTTTGGAAAGAGTTTGCTCGGGACTGTGGTATTGAAAGCAAGACCTGTATTCTATGACCAGTAATCTAACGTGTTCTAGAATGGAGGGCTGGGGAGATGGTTTCTGCTGTGGATCTATTTGGCTGAGAGGCTGGAGATGTGAGCCATGACCACTTCATGATGGTGTACATAAGAGCAATTGATCAGATGTCATTGTATTGTTATTGTATGGCAAATGTTGGCATGAGGAAGATAGAGTGATGGTGTATGACAGGTGTTGGCAGAGAGAAAATAGAGGGAAGGTGAACAACAGGTGTTGGCAGAGTGAAGGTGTGCAGCAGGTATGGCACAGGGAAGGTGTACGACGTGTTGGCGGAAGGGAAATGTTCAACAGATGTTAACAGAGGGAAGGTGGAGGGAAGGTGTATGACAGGTGTTGGCAGAAAGAAGGTGTCCAGCAAATGTGGCAGAGGGAAGATGTACAAGGGGTGAACAGATGCTGGCAGAGAGAAGATGCATGACAGGTGTTGGCAAGGGGAAGATAGAGGCAAGGAAGAGCTGAGTGAAGGTATATGACAGGTGTGGCGGAATAGGTGTACAACAGATGTGGACAGATGCCATTGCAAGTTGCTGGCAGAAGGAAGATGTTCTACAGATGTTGACAGAGGGAAGTAGAGTAGTGCACTGATGGTAAGTGTGGAACTGGGGTCACACTTAATGGTGATGCCATTTCATGAGTTTTTCAGAGCCCAGGCATCCAGTTTGTTTTGTAGAAGTCAGATTAGGTTTATTTCCTTGTGATTCTTTCTCCAATAAAATCAAGAAATTGTAAAAAGGGCAAAGTTATTCCTTCATATAGTAACTAGTGTGCATGCTGAATCAATACTGCAACTTATGCCTCAGCTCAGTTTGTTTTCTCTTTGTCTGCAGCAAAGTTTTTCCTTTCCAGAAATACATTTAAGGCTGGGTATCTGATGAATAGTGAGCACTAATCTTTTTCTGTGCTCTGCAATAAGAAAAGGTTTGCATCATAATAATGGCCTCAACACGTGGTACCTTTCAGTTCTCATCTCATTACTTTTGAAGTACAGTGTTTTTAAGTAAATAAGTTCAACAGCCAACAGCAAGCTCCGTGCTTAATTACCTTCTCTTCCGGAACTGTTCACTGTATGCACTAATACCCATGAGTACCCAAACCTGTGTTTCCATTTTCGACAAGATCATTTGGAATGAAAGGGGAGGAGCATTCCACGGGTCATGAGACCGTGTTTTGGAAATTATCGACAAATCACAGTCAAGTATTGTGACACCCATACACATTTTTGGACAAGAGTAAAGGAAATTTGGATGAGCTTTAGGTTCAAAGTTTAGAAGATATCAAAGTCTCCATCGTGGAGAGGGTGGAGAGCACCAAGTTCCTTGGTGTGCAGATAACAGATAACACAACGCCTCCTCACTTTTCTGTAAGGCACACACCCAAAGAGGCTGAGGAGGGCCTCCATGTTGACAACATTTTACAGGAGCACCATTGAGAGCGTCCTGTCCAGCTGCATCTTGTGTGGGACGGTAGCTGCAAAGCGTCAGATCGGGAGTCAATGCATAGGATCTTCAAAATGGCCGAGAAGATCCCTGAGGTCTCCCTTTTCTCTACTGATGATGTTTGCTGGGAGCATTGCTTAACTAGAGCTGAAAAAATTATTCAGTAGCCTTTCCATCCAGCAGCCCGTACCTTTGATCCACTACCATGAAGAAGGAGGTGCAGGAGTATCAAAATCAGGACTGTCAGGCTGGGGAGTAGCTTCTTCCTACAGGCAGTAAGAAGTGGTATCCAGTAACTGAGTAAATCATTCCCAAATTATTTATATTGTATCTATTTATTTTAGCTTATATCTTTATATCTTTATATATAAATAAATATATATATATATATGATTATTATATGCTGTTTATTAAATGTATATGTGTATGCACTGTGGTCCAGAGAAACACTGTTTCATCTCATTGCACATGTATAGTCAGATGATGATAAACTGGAAATTTAACTGGTGTCCTTTTGTGTGTCTCTGTGGTGCAGTAAGCAAACACAAGAACTCAGTAAAGACTGTACAACAGGCTTTAATCCATTAAAAGTCTGTACACCAGTTTCTGTCCTGGTGGCTCCATGAATGATTGGCCCAGGAGGGGCCAGCTCCGGATTATAGTCAGGTCAGTTGATTGACAGCTGGCCAGGTGAAGTCAGCCCTTTTAGGAGGTCTTCCTGCAGGTACAGAGGTTGCCCCCTGCAGTAGGCTGGAGGTCGTATCACTACTGTCTCAAAAGTGTGAAGTGTGTGGGTACAACACTCTTTCAGAGATATTGGGCAAAGTGTCACAGAGAGAAGGAGCAACACCACAGGCAGAAGGTTTTCTATCAGGGTAGAAACTAGTTGATATACATTCAGATGATAATAAGTTTGAAGTTGAACTTGAGTGTGGCGGGGGTTGGATGGATCTTTTAATATGATTGTCAGTGGGTGTCAAATGCAACATTGCAATATGGCAGAGGCCAAATAAACACAGTGCAAAGTTTTGGAGACAGAAGAGTGGCCGCCCCTCCAGATGCTTGACATTAACTGCATTCCACCGCATAAATAATTAATCCTCCCTTTCAATATGATGGCAGTTTTATGAGTTCATGATTCACCCAAGCGTAGTAACAGAGAGCACTACAGTCCTTCAGTCCATCTAGTCTGTGCCAAACCACTTTTCTGCCGCATCCCACCAACTTGCACCCTGACCATATCCCTCCATACCCCTCCCATCTATGTACCTGTCCAAAATGTTCTTATATGTTAACACTGAGCCTGTACTTACCAAATCGGTTGGCAGTACTTCTTCACCACTCTCCATGTGAAGAAGTTCCCCCTAAACTTTTCCCCTTTCACCCTTATCCCCATGTCCTCTAGTTTTTGTCTCACCTAACCTCAGTGGAAAAGGTCTGCTTGCATTTACTCCATCTATACCCATCGTAATTTTGTATACCTCTATCAAATCTCCCCTCAATCATCTGCACTCCAGGGAATAATGTCCTAACCTGTTCAGTCTTTCCCTGTACTCAGTTCTGCAAGTCCTGGCAAAATCCTTGTAAATCTCTGCACGCTTTTAATCTTACTGATATTCTTACTGCAGATGGGTGACCAAATCTGCACACAATTCTCCAAATTTGGCCTCACAATTGCCTTATACATCTTCACCATAACATCCCAACTCCGACACAATGCCTTGATTTATGAAGCTCAATGTGCTGAAAGCTCTCTCTACGTCCCTATCTATCTGTAATGCCACTTTCAGGGTATTATGTTTGTGTATTCCCAGATCCCACTGTTCTTCCACCATTTTCAGTGTACGTCCTACCTTCCAAAGTTCAACACCTCACATTTATATGCATTAATTTCCATCTGCCATTTTGAAACTCAGCTTTTCAGCTGGTCCAGATCTATCTGCAAGCATTGAAAGCCTTCCCCACTGTCCGGATGAGGGAACTGATGTCAACTATGCAATTGCATGATTTGCTCGTTCTGGTAAGGCTAAGGTTGGTACACCCAAGGGCACCAGTGGAGGATCTAACCAAGTGGGAAGGGCACCCAGGAGTCACAGAGCTGAGCATAGGCTTGTTGTAACCACTTTAGTCACACACCGCCTTCAATCCCTGTATTCTATCTCAGTCTGATCACCTTTTTAAGGTGAGGGGAGGAAAGTTTAAGGGAGATGTCAGAGGTATCTTTCTTACACAGAGTGTGGTGGGTGCCTGGCCTAGCATTGTTGGGGGTACTTGAGGAGGTTGGAACAATATGGATATTTAAGAGACTCTAAGATAGGCAAGTGGATGTAAAAAAAAAACAGAGGGTTGTGCGCTGTGAGATTGGGAAGGTTTGGATTGAGGTGGAGTAGGTTTACATAGGTCAAAACAAAATTGTGGGCTGAAGGGCCTTATTGTGAAGTAATATTTTATGTTCTATGATACGATTATATAACTAGCTATTGAATTTTCATCACGTGGTAAGAGAGGAGTCCTTTATGAAGGATTATTAACCGAAGCAAAGTGACATAATTTCACAGCTGTTGCAGACTGAGCTTTCATCATAGTTAAGTTGGCTAAAATAGCAGAGACTAACCATCTGAAAACATTCATTCATTCACTCAAAAGCAACGAATTTCAAAGCTTCACCATATTCATACAGATTTTTCCTTCAGTTCGAAGTGATCGCAATCTGAAAGTTTCAAAATGCCGATGTCTGAAATGAAAAATGTTCCGTGTGTCGGGCAATACCTTTGAAAAGGGAAGTAATTAAAGTGAACAGTTTCCTTTCCACTGATGCTCCCTGACCTATGGAGCGTTTCCAGCATTCTAATTTCATCAGAAGGCTGAATACTGAATATAGTTTTTTTCCAAAAGAGGTGATTCATCCTATGAAGCCTGTGGTGGATCCCTGAAAGACTATTTTGTTTTGTGCCTATATTCTAATAGTTTGTAAAACACACAGATTCATTTTTCAAGATATGTTTTGAACTGAGGTATAGATAAGCCACATTTTCATGAGTGCCTGGAGGGAACAACGAACTGACTCCAAGTTAAAACAGAAAGACAGGGTGGAGTGCAATGCACTAACATGCTGGAGAAACTCAGCATCCATAAGAAATAAAGAGTAGCCATCATTTGAGGCCTTTGTCAGGTATCCAAAGTTCCTTGATGTCCATAGAAGAGTTGAGGGTAGCGTCCATCATCGATGATCACATTGTGTGACCTTCCCCATCCCAACAGTTCTCACAAAAATATCCCTTAGCCTCTCTTTTTATTTTTTTTTACAGCCTCCATTCAACAAGCAGTGGAACAGTTTGTAACGGTATGAAAAGATTAAGGGACGGAATTGTTGAGAGTAGGGCTCAGAGAGATGATGACACATCCACCAAGAACATGGTAGGCTGAAGCCCCCATACTGTGCTCTACTGGTTTATGTTCTGGTTCAGCAGCAAGACCATGGGAAGGAGATAGGAACATGTGTCTGGGTGATGGGATCACGTAGTTGGTGACAGAAATGGCACAAATGTGTTAGACACTAAGGCTGGTGGCATGGTAAGTGTGGACAAGAGGAATTCCTGGATCCTTCTGAACATCAATCACTCACAGTCCCTCCATTGAGAGAATAATCTGGCTTTTGATGACCTCACATGACTACATTCTCCAGTTTTTTCCCTCTTGCTTAATCTCTTTACATCCTGGTGCAGAATCAGTGTCAATCACAGCACGACTTTCCACCTATTTTTGTATCATCAACAGATTTTTCCTACTCCATGTCATTAATGTTAGTAGGTGAACAATTGCACCCAAGAACTGATCCCTGGGAAACTCCGTAAGCTGAATACTCCCAGACGGAAAATAATCCATTTATTCCACCTCCCCATTTTCCATGAACCACACAGTTTTCAATACGTTCTAACACTTCCTTCAATCCCAGGGGCTTTTAATTTATCTACCAACTTCTTATGAGCCAATTTATCAAATACACCTTAGAAATATAAATTAGCCATTCTTAACCAGAGCCATACAGCCCTCCCTGGGGGGGAGACAGGCACAGCACATATAAGGGGGGTGGGGGCCCCTGACAGAAATCATTAAATAATTTTAATGTATTTTATGTAGTCAGTAGGAGGGAAGAACAGAAGAAATCAACTAAACTTGACTGCTTCACAGGGCCCATAAACTTTGAACAGAGTCCTAAGGGGGGAGGGGGCATAGCCAAAAAGAGGTTGAGAATGGTGGATCCAAACCGTGGGGTGGCACGGTTAGCGTAGCAGTGAGCTAGAGACCTGGGTTCGAATCCTGCACAGTGTGTGAGGAGTTTGTACGTTCTCCCCATGTCTGCATGGGGTTACCTCTGGGTGCTCTGGTTTCCTCCCACCTTTCAAAACAAACGAGGGTTGTAGGTTAATTGGGGCATTTGGGTGGCACAAGCTCATGGGCTGGTTACCGTGCGATATGTCTAAATTTAAATATAAATGTAAAATTCTGAAAATTTAAATACACTTCATCAACAGATGTCCATCTTGTGACATCCTTGAAGAAATTTGAACAAATTTGTCGAAAATGATTTTCCTTTCATAAAACCACATTGACTAGGTTTAATTATCTTTGATGATTAGCTATTCCCCCTCTGATTATCAATGCTAACAAGGGTATGAGAAGACTGGTAAACAGCTCATGTGTCTCTAGGGAGTCACATTGGCCATTTCCAATCTTCTGGAATTTAATGAGTTTTGAATTCTTTTCAACCGATGGGGCAACTATCTCTGCAGTCACTTCCTTTGAAGCCTCAATGTGCAGTCGATTGGGTTCTGGTGACTTGTCTGCCTTTAGTCTGCTGGGTTTCTGCAATTACTTATCTTTCAGGATTGAGACTTTTCTACCATGTTACTTCAAATGACCCCATCTGCTCATTTTAGAGATAATTGCAAGGTCTTCCGTCGTGAAGAATGATGCATAAAAATATCTGTGATGTTGCTGTTGTTTCTTTTTTTCCTGTTCTTAATTCACCAGCTTCATTCTTGGGAGGACATGCATTTGTTCCAGCCACCCGCTTCTGATCTCTATATCAATAGAAGTCTTTACAATTTGTTTTTACAATTTACAATTTCTCTCAAAATTCATTTTTTAAGCTTCTGCTGCTGAATCTTCCAAACTTCCCAGAGCTCTGGTCCTACCACTAGCTTTTGTCACTTAGAACGAGGAACAATGAAGCACAGTACAGACCCTTCAGCCCTCAATGTTGTGTTGACCCATATCTTCCTTTAAAAAAGCACTAAACCCTTCCTACCCTGTAACCCTCTATTTTTCTTCCATCCTTGAGCCTGTCTAGGAATATCTTCAATGCCCCTAATGTTTCAGCCTTCACCACCATCTCTCTGTGTAAAAAAGAATACCCCTGATGTCTCCCCTAAATTTCCCTCTCTTAACTTTGTCCTCATGGCATCGTTATTTGTTAATCCTGCCTTGAGAAACAGATGCTGGCTGCCAACCCTACCTGTGCCTCTCATAATCTTGGAGACCTCTATTAAGTCTCCTCTCATCCCTCTACGCTCCAAAGGAAAAAAGTCCCAGCTCTGCATCTTACCCCCTTCTTGGCCTTTTTTATTCATCATAGCCTGTAACCCTCACACTGACTGCTTTATATTTTCCATTCCACCTGTCCACTCTAACCAATTCCCCTTCAGTTTATACCATCCAAGTTCACCAACAAGCAACTCAATGGATAACACTATCAGTAGGAAACCTTTCAACAAGACTAAGTGTGCAGACAGTTGAGAACCAGTGAAATGTAAATAGGGTGGAAGGGATTGGAGGAATTTAACAATATCCTTTACCTCTTATTGTACTTCTTTCTCATGGATTCCCTCTCTGTTGAGATTTACAGTCAACTGTTTGAATATCTGCCACTGAATCTACTGAGCCATCTCATAGAATGAACTTCCAGAGGAAGTGGAAGAAACAAGTATAATGAGGGCTTTTAAAAGACATTTGGCAGGTATGTGAATAGGCAAATAGGACCAGCTCTGATAAGCAACTTGATTGACATGAACATTGGGTTGCAGGGGATGTTCCATGCTGTGTATCTCTCCAACTCTACATCTTTTAATTCCAATATTAACTAATGCTGTACCTTTAGATTAACTTTATAAAATTAAGCAAACCATCAAGGTGGAAAAAAGTTCTTCGGCCCAACTTCCCCATGCCGATCAAAATGTCCCACCGTGTCCCTCTAAGCCCAGACTTTCCATGGTTCCATCAGATTTTTTTCTTAAATATGTCAGTAGTACCTGCCTCAACCACCTCCACTATTAGCCAGTTCCATACACCCACCACCCACTATGTAAAGCATTATCCCTCAGGCTCCTGTTAAATCTCTCTGCCCTCATCTTAAACCCATCTCCTCTGGTTACCGATTCCCAAATTCTGGGCAAAAGACTCTCTGTGCTCACCCGATCTATTCTCCTCATGATTTTGTACACCTCTAAGAGACCATTCCTCATCCTCCTCCACTTCAAGGTATTACGCCCTACCCTGCTCCTTGTAGCTCAGGCCCCCCGAGTTCTAGCAACATCCTCATAAATCTTCTGTAGACCCTTTTCAGCTTGACAACATCTTTTCCATCGCATAGTGACTAAAAATGAATGCAATACTCTAAATGGGGCCTCATCAATGTCTTATACATCTGCAACATGATTTCCCAATTTCTCTACTCAGGCTTGACGAAGGCCAATGTGCCAAAAGACCTATTGATCACCTGATATACCATTTTCAAGATACCATGTATCTGTAGTCCAAGATCCCTGTGCTCTACAATACTCTCTGTTCACCATGTGGGACCTACCCATGCGAGACCTCCCAAAATGCAGCACCACACATGGCTATGTGTAAAATGATCTATCTATTATATTTATTATTTCTTTTTAATTTTAATCTGTAACATTGTAGTTGTTATATTTTATTAAGTACTTGATCAACTGCAGCAAATAAGAAGATTGCTGCATATGCACGTGGTACAATATATCTGACAATATTATCAAATTTGCAGCCACCCTCACTTGCTGGTTAAATTGTTTATCATTCAGCTTATAAAGAAATAATGGCTGTGCAACTTGTTTGACCAGCTACATTCTGCTGGGACACCTTGTACTCTTATTAGAATTCCCTTTGGGATCCCTTCATATAACATTACAGCACAACCCTCAAGGTTGTGCTGGCCCATATATACCGACCAAAAAAAGAGAGAGCTCCCTAACTCATAACTCTCTATTTTCTTTTTTCATCCGTGTGCCTAGGAGTCTCTTCAATGACCCTAATGTTCCAGCCTCCACCACCATCTCTGCCAATACATTCCAGGCCCCCACAACTGTGTGTAAAAAAAAACCTCTAGTCTTTCCCCCTCCACTTTTCTCACTTTGAACAGTTTCCCAGTTAGGTTGTAAGATGTTTCCGCAACTTCCACAAAAATTTAGCAGTTCTGCTTTAAATCTATTCAGTGGATCTTCACCATCAAGGCTACAATCTTCAGGGTAAAACTACATATCACTGGAACAGATCAACTACTGAAAGTAAACCTGATGGCTGATTTCTAAGTATATATTTTTAGTTCAGCAAGACCATCCCTTTAACTGCAGTGGGTTGTGAGCCTTACTCAGCCCTGCTCACCTTTCCGAATATAACTGGTACACTGAAGAAGATTCAAGGCTCCTGAGGCAATTGGGGTGGTTTAAGGGCAGAGGGCCAGAAATGGTGAGCACACCACCCCCCAACCACCCTCCCCCCCACAAATTGAGAAGGAGAAGCATGATCGGCGCCAAAGCGGGGCCATTCACGGGCATTGACGCCCTCTCAATGCAGTATTGTGCCCCACACACACCCACAGCCTAGTGTCACTAGCGTCTAACCCAGTAGTTTTCAAACTTTTTCTTTCCACTCACATCCCACTTTAAGTAATTCCTAAGCCATCGGTGCTCTGTCATTAGTAAGGGATTGCTTAAGGTGGGAAGGGAAGGTTGAGAACCACTGCTCTAGACTCCATCGTTACTGAAATATTTTGCTTGAGAAAAATTGTCATTGGCCCATTTCCTTTGGATTTAGGAAACCTTGCACATAACGAGTCAATTAGATACGATTCAAACAGTGGTTTTCAAACTTTTTCTTTCCACCCACATCCCACCTTAAGCAATCCCTTATTAATCACAGAGCACCTATGGCAGAGGGATTACTTAAAGTGGGATGTGAGTGGAAAGCAAAAGGGTGAGAACCACTGGCTAGCATCACTAGTCTCCACACAATATAAGCAGCATGCTTGTCTGTTACGTTGGAGGGAGGGGGAGGGGACAGGGGATTGGCGACAGCGCACCACCCCCCAAGTGAGTTTTCGAATGTCAGATTGTGCCCCCCCCCCTCCTCCCCGGTAACCCTAATGCCCCTGCTGTCTTGTTCTGACTCCGACCCTGAGGGAAGGTGACCATGGACCAGCGAGGGTCTCAGTGACTGACTGGCCTGCACAGGCTGAGGGCTGCTGGAGACTGCCTCACGGGAACCTAGGTATGAGAGGATACTGGGGGCAAGAAGAGCTCTCAAAGAGCCTCAGGTCCTGAAAAATCTGATTGTTTCAGAGATTTGGATCTGGAGCTCGGGTTAGGAGATAACGACCCTTTGCCTTAAGCCAAGCAGAAGTTGAAGTAGATTCGATATGTTGCATTCTTTGCATTATTGCTTAACAATAAAAGAAATCTTGATCAGACCCAATCCTTCTGCCAAAGGCCGGGCCAAAGCCTTGTCTTGCCACCCTGCCAGTATAAAAAGGACTGGTCTGAGGCTGGGCGAATGACCATCTTGTGGTCTAAGGGTTCATCTCTGGAACTGTCAACCGTGACAACGCTCCTTGCAGAGGAATTTTCATCAACCAACAGACATTTTATCCTGAGCAATACCCGTTCCTCAAAAGCTCGTTTATTTGAAAAGAACATCTCTGCGTGAAAGATCGCGGACGAGTCCCATCACATGCATTTATTTTGGAACTGCTTCCCCTTCGCATCCCACCCTGTGCACCCCGCAGCTAGGATCTGTAGAGGGACCGTTTCTGTTCCCGGCAAATGATCTTCCTGATCGCCCTCCTGAAGTCCTGGTTGAAGATGGTGTAGATAACGGGGTTGAGAGAACTGTTACAATACCCGATCCAGAAGAAGAACTTGAAGACAGCAGGCGGGATGGTGCAAGTCTCCGGGCAGATGGCTGTCAGACTGTAGGAGAAGAAAAAGGGGAACCAGCACAGAACGAACACGCCAATGACCACCGACAGGACGAAGGTGAAACGTTTCTCCCGGTTCTGGATCGCTTTCTTCCTGAGAGCATTGGGGGTGAGGGGCGTCTGCCTCTTGACGAAGTGCTCCTGGCTTTGCGGGTGCCAGCTCTCGCCGTCCTGCTCTGCTCCAGGAGAACCTTGTGGCTGGGACCTCTCTTTCTCCGGGCACGCTTCCTGCTCGGAGGACCAGCACTCACCAGCTTCTTCTTGGCCCTCGGCGCCCTTCCCTTGAGCGCTCCGACCTGAGGGCGCGCTTCGCTCGGCCACCCGATGCTTGGAGCTGGAGGCTTTGACCGCCTCTCCTCTCCCGCTGCCTGGCGACTGCCTGGACCTCTGCTTTGCCACTTGATAGATCCTCATGTAAACCAGGATCATGATTATACAGGGGGCGAAGAACGACCCAATGCACGAAGACAAGATGTACCACTTCTCCTCGTTGAGCCGGCACACGGGGACTTCTTCCAGATCAAAGCTTTTGTTCGTGGAGAGGAGAGGGGGGAAAGAAATGACCGCAGCAATGAACCAGACGGTGAGGATCACACAGCGGATCCTTCTGGGCGTCCGCTTGGCGTTGTACTGAATGGGCTGCGTGACTGACCAGTATCTGTCCAAACTGATGGCGCACAGATGCACAATGGAAGAGGTGCAAAACAAGACGTCCAACGCCAGGTAAATCTCGCACCAAACTTTCTTAAAGTACCAATAGCCCAACAGTTCGTTGGCCAGAGAGAAGGGCATCACGAGGGTGGCCACCAAGATATCGGCGGCGGCCAGCGAGACCAGGAAGAGGTTCTGGGGGGCTTGGAGCGACCTGCTGGTCAGCACAGCGATGATGACCAGCACGTTCCCGAGGACAGTGAAGACCATAATGAAGCTGATGGCAGTAGCGATGCCAGCGGTGCTTCGGGGGGAGTAGGGTAGTGAGAGGAGGCGCTCTCCCACAACCTGCTGGCTCCCGTTGCACAAGAGGCTGGCGTTACCGCGAAGCGCTGGACAATCCGCCGCTGCCATCGCCAACTCAGGGTTCACACTGGAGTGAAGTTGGCAAAGCCCATGTCTCCAGCGGGGCGAACGCGGAACACAAGCTCGACTCTGCAAAGCTTCATCAGTGCGGTGAGTTGGTGGCCGGGACGCTGCTTCTCCCCGACTCGTCTCGATGACAAACGTCCCGCAGAGCTGAGCTTGCTGGCTCCAGCGCTGCATTTAAAAGGGGCATCGCACTGTCTCCAGCACAGGCGTGGAAGAGATCACGTTGCCTCGATCGTCATCACCCCTATTTTTACCCAAAAAAAAACCTTCTCCTCCGCACTCTCAGCAGCGGTGGTGGATTCGGAACTGTCAAGGGCTCGAAGGTCCGTGCAAACTCGCCCCCCACCCACCCCCGTACTCTCGAGGGGCTGAATCTGAGAATCATTAAGCCCTGGAACTTATTCCGGACCAACATCGAGGTACCTGGTATTAAGCGGGGAAGGGGTGAACGGAGGATATAATTCAGGGGCTCACTCACACTTTGAATTTCCACTCGCAACAGCGATTGCAAACCAGAGAATTCACTAATTCCACCGCCGAACTTCTACCGATTACTAAATTACTAGAAGATTGATCAACCTTTGAAGTTCAAAAAAAAAACTGGAGTTTTCTCCAAACCCGAATAACCGTAAATAAACTCCACGTTCTTTCAGCTCAGGGAGCTCTCTCTCTCTCTCTCTCTCTCTCTGATCCAGCCTCTCTTTCCGTGGCGTTTTAGAGGCTCGCGTTGCCGCTCCTCTCCGGTCAGTTGCCGCTTGGGCAAAAACCGAACCTCACGGAAATATCGCCGCTGCCCGCTCTTGAAGGAGAACCCGCCGCTTTGTGCCTCTGGGCTTGTGCCCTGCACCCAGGTCAGAAGCAGGTTTATTGACGTGAAGATGTGGCACTACATTTCATCGTCTTGCAGCAGTGGTTTTGTGCATTACAGCTGCAAAGAGAGCGACGAATCACATTTCCATCAACACGCAATGTAAAAAATATTAGGGCAAAGAAGAGAAAAAGACGCGAGGGAGGGTCTGGGGTTCATTGTCCATTCAGAAATCTGATGATGAAGGGGAAGAGGCTGCTTTTGTGCCGTTGGGCAAAATGCTGGAGAAACTCAGCAGGTCAAACAGTATCCTTTATGTGATACAGAACCGACGTTTCGGACTTGAGCCCTTCATGAAGCCCTTCATCAAGGTATCTTTGCCTTTGCTGCACTGTTTGACCTGCTTTGCTTTGCTTCTCCAGCATTGTGCGCTTTCTTTAAAACTTCAAGACGGTGTCTACAGAATTTTGTGATTTACTTGTACCGTTGGGTGTTCATCTTGAAGATCCTTCCTGATGGTAGCAGTGAGAAGAGGGTGGAGGGGGGTCCTAATGGTAGCGGTGAGAAGAGGGTTTGGCCTGGGTGGAGGGGGTCCTTGGCCTGGTTGGAGGAGGTCCTGATGGTAGTGGTGAGAAGAGGGTTTGGCCTGGGTGGAGGGGGTCCTGATGGTAGCGGTGGTGACTCTGGGTGGAATGGGTCCTGATGGTAGTGGTGAGAAGAGGGTTTGGCCTGGGTGGAGGGGGTCCTGATGGTAGTGGTGAGAAGAGGGTTTGGCCTGGGTGGAGGGGGTCCTGATGGTAGTGGTGAGAAGAGGGTTTGGCCTGGGTGGAGGGGGTCCTTGGCCTGGTTGGAGGGGGGTCCTGATGGTAGCGGTGAGAAGAGGGTTTGGCCTGGGTGGAGGGGGTCCTGATGGTAGCAGTGAGAAGAGGGTTTGACCTGGGTGGAGGAGGTCCTAATGGTAGCGGTGAGAAGAGGGTTTGACCTGGGTGGAGGGGGTCCTGATGGTAGTGGTGAGAAGAGGGTTTGGCCTGGGTGGAGGGGGTCCTTGGTCTTGGTGGAGGGGGTCCTGATGGTAGTGGTGAGAAGAGGGTTTGGCCTGAGTGGAGGGGGTCCTGATGGTAGCGGTGAGAAAAGAGTTTGGCCTGGGTGGAGGGGGTCCTGATGGTAGTGGTAAGAAGAGGGTTTGACCTGGGTGGAGGGGGTCCTGATGGTAGCGGTGAGAAGAGGGTTTGGCCTGGGTGGAGGGGGTCCTTGGCCTTGGTGGAGGGGGTCCTGATGGTAGTGGTGAGAAGAGGGTTTGGCCTGGGTGGAGGGGGTCCTGATGGTAGCGGTGAGAAAGGTCTTGGCCTGCGTGGAGGGGGTCCTTGATGATGGAGGCTGCTTTCTTGAGACACTGCCTCTTGCAGATGTTAATAGAGTGAAGACTGATGCCTATGATGGCACTGGCTGAGTTCACACCTCTCTGTAGCCTTTTATTGTCCTGTGCATGGGCACTTCCATACCAGATGGTGATGCAACCAGTCCGAATGCTCTCCACAGTAGCAAGTCTTCAGTGACATACCAGATCTCCTAAAACTCCTAACAAAATACAGCTGCTCCCGAGTCTTCTTCATGGTTGCATCAACATGATGGCCCCAGGATAGATCTTCAGAGATGTTGACACCCAGGAATTTGCTGACCCTTCGATGAGGACTGGCCTGTGTTCACCAGTTTCCCCCTTCCTGAAGTCCACAGTCAGTTCCCTAGTTTTGCTAACATAGAGTGCAAGGTTGTTGTTGTGACATCACTCCACAAACTGATCTATTTCACTTGTATGCTTCCTCATTCCCGTCTGTGATTCTGGTGTCTTTGGCAAATTTGTAGATGGCATTTGAGTTGTTACAGATTTCTGAATGCTATACTCTGATGTTAAAACTCATTTGGGAATGTATCGTACGTATTCGTCAATTTTTGGGCGCCAAAAAAGGGTGGAAGGGGTCAACTTTTACATGGGCCATAAGTACTTTCATTGTTCAAGGCATTGTGAGCTCAGATGGCTGGGAATGGGTAGTAGGTCTGCAGGTGGGGTGCCGAGGTCTTGAATGGGCAAGTAGGCGGGGCCAATATGAGTAGGTAAACTTTTACTCGAGTCATGCAAAAGCACTCGATTTTGGGGCCAAAGATGTTGGGGTGGACTATTTTACGGTATTGTCAAGTACATAAGAATATATGGTAGGTGTCAGTATTTGTTATCCATCCCTCTGTCTCTTCCCTCTGAATTTTGCTCGCCCACTCCAATTGACAGTTAAACAAAAAAATGTGGAGACTCGGTCAAATGCAATACACAAAAGTACTGGAGAAACTCAGTCGGTCACGAAGCATCTACAGGAAGGGTAACCAATGTTGGTTGAGCCACAAAAGTGCTGGAAAAACTCAGTCGGTCACGAAGCATCTACAGGAAGGGTAACCAAAGTTGGTTGAGCCACAAAAGTGCTGGAGAAACTCAGTCGGTCACGAAGCATCTACAGGAAGGGTAACCAATGTTGGTTGAGCCACAAAAGTGCTGGAGAAACTCAGTCGGTCACGAAGCATCTACAGGAAGGGTAACCAATGTTGGTTGAGCCACAAAAGTGCTGGAGAAACTCAGTCGGTCACGAAGCATCTACAGGAAGGGTAACCAACGTTGGTTGAGCCACAAAAGTGCTGGAGAAACTCAGTCAGTCCATAGGAAGCAAAGAGATATAACCAACATTTTGGGCCTGAGCCTTTCGTTAAGGTAAACCGATCCGTCGTTGGTTGCCATTTACTTCCTATAGACACAGTGGAACCTGTTAAGTTTCTCTAGCTATTTTGTGTATTTACTACAATCACAAGTTTGGAGACTTTCTTGTTTCACTCATCATTGCTGTGGTTCTGCAATCATTTGTAATGCAATGTTTAAACCGCCTGGAGGAAATGAATGAGCCCAGCTGTGAGAATCAGATGTTTCACATTCACTGCTACTGACATTTTTTCCCCTTAAATTTCTGATTTAAAAATGTAATTAACTGAATCTAAATTCCCCAGCTCCTGTGGTGAAATTTGAACTTGTCCCATTGGATTAATACTTTACAATTACCATTTCAGTAGTATAACCAATGTTTTTTTCTATTCTCACTATTTGCATGAATGCACTTGATTGAAACTTTCAATTGAATCTAATGCATTAAGGCATGTTTTTCAAACGCCCAAATGTTATGAATCAAGAAATTCTGGTACATAGATATTTGGTGCAAATTCTTAATGATACACAAGCTGCAAGCACTTGCTAATACTTTTGTCATTAAGTTTGCTAAAATGTCTTGAATTGTTCGTCAATTCCCCTATGATTGGGTAGAACGGTTAGCATAGCGGTTAGTGCAGTGCTGTTACAGTGCCAGTGACCTAGGTTCGAAACCGGCACTGTCTGGTTGGGTTTCCTCCAGGTGCTCTGGATTCCACCCCCACCCCCAACCACACTCCAAAAGAAGCGTATGGTGCTTGTGAGTTAATTGGTGTATTTTGGTGGCATGGGCTCATGGGCCTGTTACTGTGCTACATTAAACTTAAATTAACAATTGAAATTAAATTATTTTCTGAGCATTTTGTTCATTTTAAGAAACTCTATCACAGTTCTGCATAATAAGTAACATGTCAGTCACCAGTTCATGTGCAAAGAAACCATCCTGTAAACTAATGCTTTCAGATTCTGTGGTTTCCCTCACACTCCTTGAAACTGCTTTTGAGATAGTAACTAGGATTTAATTTTCTTTAAATGTGTTTCATATGTAACAGTCAGGTTATGGATATTTCAATGCAGGAAATAATTAACTCCTGATGACGGCATGAAATAAATCAAAATCCTCTGTCCCTCCTTGTCTTTAGTTTCTAAAATTCCCATATTATTTAAATCCTCAAGTCCTACACCAGTTAAATAGAATGACTTATAACAATATAATGGGGCTATTTTTATCCCTGGTGTTTAACATGTAAGGTGACGGCAAGGACACCTCAACATTTCCAAGATGGAAAGTTGAAATGTCAGAAGAAATTCCAGGTCATATCAGATTCCAGTGGCTTTTGTTCACAACTTCACACCATGCATCGAGGGAGGGATTGGCCATGAATTCAATGACTCCACCCCACTGTTGAATAATCTTTATTTGTTGTAAGGAGGTACCATCTGTATTTTCACAGAAAAGTTGTTGACTTTTGTTTTGGACTTCCAATCAAAATACATAAGCTAAGATAAGCTATGGTATTCGCCTTTGTCCTTTGCGCCAGGGCTAGTCTCATAGAATCACACAGTGTGAAAAGAGGTCTTTAAGCCCATCATATCCATACAAACCATTCCCTTTTACCAGCATTTCATCCTTAGCCTGCTTATTCCTTGCTACAGAAAGAACCAGGGTGGGGGTGGGGGTGGGGTGGGCACTGAATCTAGTCAAAACGAAAGTCTGCAGTCACTGTGATTGAAGTAAAAACACAATACTGGAGAAACTCAGCAGTTCAAACAGCGTACCTTTTTTTTTAGCAGAGATATAGATACATAACCAACTTTTCAGGCCTGAGTCCTTCCTCAAGGTGTGAGCAAAATTAAGACAGGTGCCTGAATAAAATGGTGGGGGTTGGGGGGGCAGGGGGAGGAGCACAGGCAAGGGAGGGAGGGCACAACAGCAAACAGGGGAAGACGGCATTCAAATGGCATCCTAAACTGTGCCTTAAGCTGTTTCTTAAATGTGGTGAAGTACCTGATTGCTTCTATTACCATCTGTGGCAAACAACCTCTCTCTGGGCAAAAAAAAATAATTCTTCCTCAGATCCCCTATTCCAGGGGTGTCAAACTCAAATTCACGGAGGGCCAAAATTAAAAACTTGGACTAAGTCGAGGGCCGAACTAAATATTTATTGAAAATTTTCAACAACATCTGCATGTTTTCTCTTCTTTCAACATATGTAATGTTAAACTTTAGGATATAACTTTAGGAGGATAATGTTACAGGTCCGGAGTAGGTAGCTCAAGTTCACCCTTTGCTTGACCTGAGGGAAACATATTTGGTCCCTGTGGAGATGTAGTCAGCATTCACAGGTTGTGTCCATTTTGGCCTGCATCAGGACTCAGCATTTCCTGCTCACTCCTCAGGCTCTAGGCCTCTATTCACCCTCGACCCACCATCCCTCTACCTGACCAGTCCTTTACCCAACCTCTACTCACCCCTCACTCCACTCGCTCTGCCTCTACCCACCCCATCCTATACACGCCCCTCTACTGCCTCTCCCCTCAACCTGTTCCTCCCTCTACCCGTCTCTCACCCTCTAATCACCCCTCCCCTACTCGCCCTGCCCCTCTCCTTTTACCTCTTCCCTATCCACCCCTCCTTCTACTCATCCCTCCCTCTAACTGCCCCTCGCACCACCATAACTTCCCCTGCCCATTACTCCTCACCTGCACCCTCTGCCCACCCCTGCTTACCCACCCACTCAGGCCCAGCGCGCTGCCGATCAGCCTTTGCGGACAGCCACCATCTCTCTCTTCACATGCAGGGCCGAACCAGCCATCCCTGGGGTCCGCGCGGATGCAAGCACTGAAGGCCATGGTGACCGGGAGAAGTGCGCTCACGCTGTGGAAGGGCCGTCGGTGCCAGTCGCACGGGGCTCGCGCTGCCCGGGGGCCGTGCGCAGCCTGCCATGTCCGTCGTGCCGACAGGAAATCACAGGCGCTCGCCCATCCGCCGCACCGCTCGATAGGTGGGAGAAGTGACTGGTTGTGCGGGGAGCCTTCCAACTGGCTTGCCGGCTGATGACATCGACAGACTTCTCGTGTTACAATTTCTCATGTTACAATGGGGAAGGATGTGCAATGAAGGGGGAGGATGGTGGGGGTGACATTATCAAAAAAACAGCATCGACTCTCGCTGCAGGGCGGGCCACCTCCAATACATTTTTGAAATGATCTTGCGGGCCAAATATAATTATATCGCGGGCCAAATTTGGCCTGCGGGCCCGAGTTTGACATGTGTGCCCTATTCTATTCTAACTTCATGTTCACCGTGGTCCTGGAGAAATGCTATCTCATCTTTACTGTGTGAGCATGACTTGATCCTCTAAATCAGGGGTGTCAAACTCAAATTCACGGAGGGCCAAAATTAAAAACTTGGACTAAGTCGAGGGCCGAACTAAATATTTATTGAAAATTTTCAACAACATCTGCATGTTTTCTCTTCTTTCAACATATGTAATGTTAAACTTTTTCTTATTAAAATAAATGTTTAATAATAGTTTTGGATAAACTCTTTCCAGAAGCATTAACAAATGAGAAATAAAATATTCAATAAATAATATTTCTCTATAGAGGATTTGTCAAATGTTGCTAGTGTGCTGTCGAATAGTAAAATCTGAGGGCTATTGAGAATGTGGGAGAATAACATGATTCCTGAAACAATCAAATGGGTGACTGATTGTGGGCATGAACTCTAGCAGGGTTATTTGCCATGCCCTTTTTCCATTGGTACAGATATCCTTTGATTTACACACTTTTCAAGTTTTATGCCTAATGAGTTTGTATCCAGGTGCAGGACCATTTTTAACCAGGAATATATTTATCACAGTGACATGAAACTATTGGAAGATCGTTTTATCCTGAGATTAAAGTTCATAATCCTTACTCAGGCCTGTGTGCGGGAGGGCGGGGTTTGCGGGCGATCGGGTTGGACAACGACAGTGCGGGGGCATTGGCTCTCGCTGCAGGGCGGCATCTCGGCGGATCAGCGGCCCCGTCACCGTGAGTCGCGGGTCGGCCTGCGGCAGGAAGGGGGTGTGGGCAACGGTCCTGGCGAGGTCAGGCCCCCGCTGAGTTTCTGCCGGACCCCCCTTGACCTGCTGAGTTTCTCCCGGACCTCCCTTGACCTGCTGAGTTTCTCCCGGACCTCCCTTGACCTCCTGAGTTTCTCCCGGATCCCCCTTTGGCCTGCTGAGTTTCTCCCGGACCCCCCTTGACCTGCTGAGTTTCTCCCGGACCCCCCTTGACCTGCTGAGTTTCTCTCGGACCCCCTTTTTTTTCCGTGCCGGTGTCCCAGGACTTTTCCAGGGCAGTCTCCGCGCTCAGGACCGCGCTGGGATCCCGGTCAGCGGTGGAGGAGCAGGTGAGCGCGGCTAATCCCGATCCAGCCCACGCCACTCCCGAGATTGGCGGGGGCTTCCACCCTACCTGCCCGACCAGCCTCGCTCTCCATGTGTAATCCAGGAACCCGCCGCTGGTCCGGTGGGAAGGCGCAGGGCAGCCGGCGCCCCCATCGCCCGGCGGAGTGCCCAAATCTTCCCTCCGGCGTCCTGACTCCATCTGCAGCTCCAAGAAACGCTGTGCCACTGGGGTTCCTGGAGCTGGGAAGAGGCCTTGGCTTCCCCTGACACCGGCCAGGTCACGCTGCGGTGGGAGGGGGGGGGGGTGGTGGGGCGACACGACAGCGTGTTTATTAAACCACCCACCACTACTTTTCAAGGATCAGGATTTTTCTCTCTCTCTCACCCTGGGACACAGCGGTTACTGTGCATGCG
The DNA here is from genome assembly GCF_036971445.1 of Narcine bancroftii. Taxonomy (NCBI): domain Eukaryota; kingdom Metazoa; phylum Chordata; class Chondrichthyes; order Torpediniformes; family Narcinidae; genus Narcine; species Narcine bancroftii. The sequence continues at coordinate 106,147,487 of NC_091470.1, read as the reverse complement.
CTATACTGGCGCGGCGGCCAGCGGGCCACCTCTAATACATTTTTTATATGATCTTGCGGGCCAAATATACCTGCGGGCCAGAGTTTGACATGTGTGCTCTAAATCTTTTGCTCCTTATCTTAAATCTATGCCCTCGAGTCTTTCATGGGAAAAAGTTTATTTCTGTCGACTCTATCTATGACCCTTGTGATTTCTGATGCTCTTCTCCACTTCAAGGGAAACAAACTCGTTCTCCATTTTCCATCTTTCCAACATCCTGGTGAATACTCTCTCCACTGTAATCGTGCTCTTCCTGTAATATCAATGATTTTATACACTTGCATTCAACCTCTTGCTGTTAAGTTTGATGTTAATGAAGACCAACATCTATGTATTACCTTAGCCACCACCTCGTCTACTTTTGAGCTCTACTAGACTTCTACAAAGATGTGGATTTAGTTCACTTAAAACCCTCATCTATATTTTGGGATCATGGAAGGTTATGTCAATTCATAACTGACTTGCTTTTGGCTAGTTAAGCATTCGGCAAAAGTCCCAAATCTCAGCTTGGATGTTCCAGTTTGAACTCAATCTGCTGGAGGAACTTAGCGGGTGGAACAGCTTCAGTGGGAGAAAAAGGATGGTCCCAATGCTCAGAGGTGAAACCCCCTTGTTGAGGCTGGTTACATTCATGTAACTAGTTTTGATAAAGGGTTTCTGCTTGAAACATCGACCATTCTTTTTCTCCCACTAATGCCAGTTGGCCTGCTGAGGTCCCCCAGCAGATTGAGTCTAACTTCGGATTCCAGATTCTACGGTCTCCTGGGTGTCACTTGCAGGTTCCAGTGACTGTCAAACATAATGTTTGGGTTGACAAAGAGTTTGTCTTGACAAACAATGATGATGTTGGTGGTGATGATGATGATGGTGATATTGGTGATGATGATAGTGGTGGTGGTGATGGTGATGATGGTGGTGGTGATGGTGGTGATGATGGTGATGGTGATGATGGTGGTGGTGATGGTGGTGATGATGGTGATGGTGGTGGTGATGGTGGTGATGGTGGTGGTGATGGTGGTGATGATGGTGATGGTGGTGGTGATGGTGATGATGATGATGGTGGTGGTGATGATGATGGTGATGGTGATGGTGGTGGTGATGGTGATGATGATGATGGTGGTGGTGATGATGATGGTGATGGTGATATTGGTGATGATGATAGTGGCAGTGGTGATGGTGATGATGGTGGTGGTGATGGTGGTGATGATGGTGATGGTGGTGGTGATGGTGATGATGATGATGGTGGTGGTGATGATGATGGTGATATTGGTGATGATGATGGTGGTGGTGATGATGGTGATGGTGATGATGGTGGTGGTGATGGTGGTGATGATGATGATGGTGATGGTGGTGGTGATGGTGATGATGATGGTGATGGTGGTGGTGATGGTGATGATGGTGGTGATGATGATGGTGGTGGTGATGATGATGGTGATATTGGTGATGATGATGGTGGTGGTGGTGATGGTGGTGATGATGGTGATGGTGGTGGTGATGGTGATGATGATGATGGTGGTGGTGATGATGATGGTGATATTGGTGATGATGATAGTGGCAGTGGTGATGGTGATGATGGTGGTGGTGATGGTGGTGATGATGGTGATGGTGGTGGTGATGGTGATGATGATGATGGTGGTGGTGATGATGATGGTGATATTGGTGATGATGATGGTGGTGGTGATGATGGTGATGGTGATGATGGTGGTGGTGATGGTGGTGATGATGATGATGGTGATGGTGGTGGTGATGGTGATGATGATGGTGATGGTGGTGGTGATGGTGATGATGGTGGTGATGATGATGGTGGTGGTGATGGTGATGATAGTGATGGTGATGATGGTGATGGTGGTGGTGATGATGATGATGGTGGTGGTGGTGATGGTGATGGTGGTGCTGATGGTGATGGTGATGATAGTGATGGTGAAGGTGGTGATGATGGTGGTGGTGATGGTGGTGGTGGTGATGGTGGTGGTGATGGTGATGATGATGGTGGTGGTGATGGTGATGATGGTGGTAGTGATGGTGATGATGATGATGGTGGTGATGATGATGATGGTGGTGGTGATGATAGTGATGGTGATGGTGGTGATGATGGTGATGGTGATGGTGGTGATGATGGTGATGGTGGTGGTGATGGTGATGATGATGATGGTGGTGGTGATGATGATGGTGATATTGGTGATGATGATGGTGGTGGTGGTGATGGTGGTGATGATGGTGATGGTGGTGGTGATGGTGATGATGATGATGGTGGTCGTGATGATGATGGTGATGGTGATATTGGTGATGATGATAGTGGCAGTGGTGATGGTGATGATGGTGGTGGTGATGGTGATGGTGGTGGTGATGGTGATGATGATGATGGTGGTGGTGATGATGATGGTGATATTGGTGATGATGATGGTGGTGGTGATGATGGTGATGGTGATGATGGTGGTGGTGATGGTGGTGATGATGATGATGGTGATGGTGGTGGTGATGGTGATGATGATGGTGATGGTGTTGGTGATGATGGTGATGGTGGTGGTGATGGTGATGATGGTGGTGATGATGATGGTGGTGGTGATGGTGATGATAGTGATGGTGATGGTGGTGATGATGGTGATGGTGATGATGGTGATGGTGGTGGTGATGATGATGATGGTGGTGGTGGTGATGGTGATGGTGGTGCTGATGGTGATGGTGATGATAGTGATGGTGATGGTGGTGATGATGGTGGTGGTGATGGTGGTGGTGGTGATGGTGGTGGTGATGGTGGTGGTGATGGTGATGATAGTGATGGTGATGGTGGTGATGATGGTGATGGTGATGATGGTGATGGTGGTGGTGATGATGATGATGGTGGTGGTGGTGATGGTGATGGTGGTGCTGATGGTGATGGTGATGATAGTGATGGTGATGGTGGTGATGATGGTGGTGGTGATGGTGGTGGTGGTGATGGTGGTGGTGATGGTGATGATGATGGTGGTGGTGATGGTGATGATGGTGGTAGTGATGGTGATGATGATGATGGTGGTGATGATGATGATGGTGGTGGTGATGATAGTGATGGAGATGGTGGTGATGATGGTGATGGTGATGGTGGTGATGATGGTGATGGTGGTGGTGATGGTGATGATGATGATGGTGGTGGTGATGATGATGGTGATATTGGTGATGATGATGGTGGTGGTGGTGATGGTGGTGATGATGGTGATGGTGGTGGTGATGGTGATGATGATGATGGTGGTGGTGATGATGATGGTGATATTGGTGATGATGATAGTGGCAGTGGTGATGGTGATGATGGTGGTGGTGATGGTGGTGATGATCGTGATGGTGGTGGTGATGGTGATGATGATGATGGTGGAGGAGATGATGATGGTGATATTGGTGATGATGATGGTGGTGGTGATGATGGTGATGGTGATGATGGTGGTGGTGATGGTGGTGATGATGATGATGGTGATGGTGGTGGTGATGGTGATGATGATGGTGATGGTGGTGGTGATGATGGTGATGGTGGTGGTGATGGTGATGATGGTGGTGATGATGATGGTGGTGGTGATGGTGATGATAGTGATGGTGATGGTGGTGATGATGGTGATGGTGATGATGGTGATGGTGGTGGTGATGATGATGATGGTGGTGGTGGTGATGGTGATGGTGGTGCTGATGGTGATGGTGATGATAGTGATGGTGATGGTGGTGATGATGGTGGTGGTGATGGTGGTGGTGGTGATGGTGATGATGATGGTGGTGGTGATGGTGATGATGGTGGTAGTGATGGTGATGATGATGATGGTGGTGATGATGATGATGGTGGTGGTGATGATAGTGATGGTGATGGTGGTGATGATGGTGATGGTGATGGTGGTGATGATGGTGATGGTGGTGGTGATGGTGATGATGATGATGGTGGTGGTGATGATGATGGTGATATTGGTGATGATGATGGTGGTGGTGGTGATGGTGGTGATGATGGTGATGGTGGTGGTGATGGTGATGATGATGATGGTGGTGGTGATGATGATGGTGATGTTGATATTGGTGATGATGATAGTGGCAGTGGTGATGGTGATGATGGTGGTGGTGATGGTGGTGATGATGGTGATGGTGGTGGTGATGGTGATGATGATGATGGTGGTGGTGGTGATGATGGTGATATTGGTGATGATGATGGTGGTGGTGATGATGGTGATGGTGATGATGGTGGTGGTGATGGTGGTGATGATAGTGATGGTGATGGTGGTGATGATGGTGATGGTGATGATGGTGATGGTGGTGGTGATGATGATGATGGTGGTGGTGGTGATGGTGATGGTGGTGCTGATGGTGATGGTGATGATAGTGATGGTGATGGTGGTGATGATGGTGGTGGTGATGGTGGTGGTGGTGATGGTGGTGGTGATGGTGATGATGATGGTGGTGGTGATGGTGATGATGGTGGTAGTGATGGTGATGATGATGATGGTGGTGATGATGATGATGGTGGTGGTGATGATGGTGATGGTGGTGATGATGGTGATGGTGATGGTGGTGATGATGGTGCTGGTGGTGGTGATGGTGATGATGGTGGTGATGGTGATGATGGTGGTGGTGATGGTGATGATGATGGTGGTGGTGATGATGATGGTGGTGGTGATGATGGTGATGGTGATGATGGTGGTGGTGATGATGGTGATGGTGGTGGTGATGATGGTGGTGGTGATGGTGATGATGGTGATGGTGGTGGTGATGGTGATGATGGTGGTGGTGATGGTGGTGATGGTGATGATGGTGGTGGTGATGGTGATGATGGTGGTGGTGATGGTGATGATGATGATGATGGTGGTGGTAATGGTGATGATGGTGGTGATGATGATTATGGTGGTGGTGGTGATGTTGATGATGATGATGACTGGGCATGAATAAGGAGAATCCCCCTTTTCTTAGCAAAATATTTACGTGTTTTCCAGATTTGATTTGAGGCAAGAGGAGGGGAAGATTATGGTTTCCATCTTGTGTTATTGATAAAAATGAGCTTTTTATTTTCAATTTTCTGATACCTCAATATCATCAACTTCAGAATGACATACTGGACCATTGCAGTTTAAGACAATGGTTTTCAGACTTTTTCTTTCCAGTCACATTCCATCTTAATTAATCCCTATGCCATCGGTGCTCTGTGATTAGTAAGGGATAGCCTAAGGCAGTATGTGAGAAAAAGTTTGAAAACCACTGTTTTAATCATCCCTCATTGACTCGTTATGTGCATGGTTTCAGAACTCCAAAGGAAATGGGCCAATGACCATTTTTCTCAAGCAAAATATTTCAGGAACAATTGGGTCCAGAGGAGTGGTTCTCAACCTTTCTTTTTCCCTCTCACATCCCACCTTATGAAATCCTTTACTAATCACAAAGCACCGATAGCATAGGGATTACTTAAGGTGGTATGTGAGTGAAAAGAAAAAGGTTGAAAACCATTTGTAAGACAATGGCAAATTGCTTTATCTTTTGTTTCTGCCCACCAGTTTCTGAGGATTAACAGCCGAGAGTGCAATAAGCATTTGGCCTGTGTAATAGGTGGCTGCAATCATTGTGGAGTTGGACACCGGAAAGCACCATGCACTAACAGTGTAGGTGAAATCAGACACAACAAGAAGCAGTCCTCCAATAGCAGCCGACAGTTTGAGCCAAGACCAGCTCTGGATGAAGAGTATGCCCGCACATGCTCGCCAGGCCATCGTTCCTCCGGCACCGATGTAGATGAATGCTGCCCACTGGAAAGAATTTTGATCCCAGAGGCATCGAGTGAGGAACAACAAATACACAGCGCCTATAATCGCCAGGTAAAGGCCTGCCAGCAGGTTTACAGGTTTCAAGCCAAACATCCAGATGTAACAGACATAAGCCAGCCCAAACATGGAAACACCTGAAAAGATAGCAGAAGGAATCATTAATTTGTTTATTTTCTGCTTTTGATACCATGCCTGAGCATACCTTTTTTTCCAAATGTTCCCATATAACAATGGCTTTAAATCCATGTATGATGACACACTGTTGTATATTTTGTTTATTTTCAATTTGTTGTGCCCTTTCACATGGAGATGCTGAATATTCCAAAATCATATTTGCAATTATTCCTAAAATGAGGCCACCCCGTGAAGACAGTATCAACAGAACTGTATATCTACTGTAAATATACGTGTGACAGCCGATACCTTGTAAACCACCTCTATTTTTGACCCTGACCACGGACTCTCACGTTGGCCCCAACTGCCTGCCCACCAGAGCTCCTGACTCTCACCATGGCCCCAGCCGCCCGCACATCCAAGCTCCTGACGTCCCGAACTCAAGACTTATGGCCCAGTCCCGGCCGCCCGCCTGCTCGGTCATCTGAGCTCCCAACGGCCCAAACGACCCAGGTATTTACCATGATCAAAAGTAATATGCTTGTAATAGTTGACCCCCTAGATTTTACCCCAAAAATTGGTCCACAAAATTCGACTATTACACTGTATATAACTATATCTGTGTTCTCTAAGCAGACCCATTTTACATCCTTTCTCAGCTGAATTCATTGGACTGTGAATAGAGTTAGAAGGTTTAGCTGCTATTTCTTCCTTTGTGTAGTTTATTGTATCTGATGCATTTCACGTATTAGACTAGCACAGAACATCCATCAAACATCTAACTTCCTCAGCTCCCTAAAAGACAGAATACACTGGAATCTGAAGCCATCCCAAACTTCTGGAAGAGCCAAGACCACAACAGTGTGGGAGAGCTTGGGGACTGTTTTGGTGTGGAGGAGCATTTCGGTGAGTGACCTAAAATGGGCAAAGATGGCCAGCTTTTCCACAGATGGAAATTAGAAATCCTGATAATGTTAAGGGACTCGTACCAGGCTGCACACTGGCTGGAGACTGGCTGAATGGGTACCAGGTATTAGAACCAGGACGTAAGAGGGTGCCGAGGGCACTGGAGACTTCCTGATTGTGTTGGAGATTTGGATTTGGAACTTGATGGTTTGATCTGAAGGCTGTGTAGCTGTAGAGGATGCAGGAGTGCTGGAAGCGAATCCACGGACATTCAGTGACTCCTTTTTCTTTGACTGTAAAGGGCACTGGGCATTTTCTGCTGATGGCGAATTACGGTGGACTAAAGGAATTTGACAATAAAACAAATCTTGAATCTTGAGATTACACGAGATCCTCAATTTAAAAGAGGATCCTACAATCGCAGTCGATCGATTTTGGACCAGGTAATAGGCAGGGAAGGGGCAGAGGTCAATAGGGTAAAAACACAAAAATGGTGGATGAACTCAGCAGGTCTGGCAGTGTATTGGAGGTGAAGATATGTAACCAATGCTTTGGGCCTAAGCTGTTCTTCAGGGTATGAGCAAAAAGCAGGCAGGTATATTAAGGCTGGGGTAGAAGGGAAGCAAGGGCAGGGTGAGGAGCGCAAGCCAAGAGGCAAATGGGATCACTGGACATGGATGAGAGGCAGGTTGGAATTGATAGTGTGACAGACTTTTTAGAGGTGGTTTGGGAGGAATTGTTAGAGCAGTTTAAAACATTTTAAAACACAGAATTTTTGCAGAGTGGTTTTTGGATGAGGCAACATGTGATCTTTGCAAGCAGGGCAGAACAATTTTTCTCTCAAAGAGCGAGGGTGTGAAAACAGAGAGAGACAGAAATCAGTTCCAAAAGGACAATTCTGGCAAACATTTGGAAGACTGTCTGGTAAAAGGAGAAGGCTGGCTGTCTGAAAGGTGACCTGAAAGAAGGAGGATCATCTGGAGAACCCTGAAGGGGGCAAGTTTCGTCAGCAAGACTGATTGAGAAGGAATCAGTTGTGGATGTCCTGGAGGAGGAATCTCTTTCTTAAGACCAAGAAGAACCCTCCTGAGTGGTAACCATTTGCCTGTTAAGCACCAAAGCCTGGTGAACTTTGTTAATGCTAACCTCTGTGCACAGTACAAAAATTGCCTGCAACTAGTGAGATTGGACTGTGATCCAAAGAACTTTTCTAATCTTAAATATACATTACACACACCTGCACTTAATGTTAGAGGGGGGATTAAGTAGGTTAAGTAAATTGATAGTAATAAGTTAAAGTCTAATTCTGTTTTCTTGTTCAATTTTAATTAAAAACTACTTTTGTTTAAGTAACCCAGTGTTGTGGTACATATCCATTGCTGCTGGATTTTGGGGTCCTCTGGACTCCGTAACAATAGGGAGAGGGACTGGCTCTGTGAATACAGAGCTGGAGGAAAGGAGGCAAAGGGAATGAGAGAGAGAGAGAGAGAGAGAGAGAGAGAGAGAGAGAGGAAAGGAGACATATGATAGGAATAAGGGAGAGATGGAGTGCACAGTGGGGGAATAACAAAAACCAGAGAAATCAGTGTTAATGCCATTAGTTTGGAGGGTGCCATGCGAAAGATGAGATAATGTTCCTCATTTGAGAGTGGTTTCAGTTTAGGGTGCAGAGGTTGTGTGGTGAGGCCAGTGACAATGAGTGTAGTCTTCATATTTAATTCATACAGTATACAAAAGAGAGAAATATAAACAAAGAAAAATGTAAATAAACTGACTGCGAAAATAAATATTCAATAATAAATAACGTGCTAAGTAAGAGTCCTTAAATGGGTCCCTGATTGAGTTTGTTGTTGAGGAGTCTGATAGTGGAGGGGGAGCAGCTGTTCCTGAACCTGGTGGGGCGAGTCTTATGGCACCAACACCTCTTTCCTGATGGCAGCAGTAAGAACAGAGTATGTGCTGGGTGGTGGGGATCCTTGATGAAGAATCCTGTTATAATTCCACATTCAAGTAGTTAATTATAGATTCTACAATTACACAATTCCTTTTGCTACAAACACCTCATATAATCACTCAAAACTTTTCACTGTGAATAATGAAGGAGGTTTATGTGCGTCTTATCAGAGCTAAATTCTCCAAGGCCAGCTGATTTCAACTTATCCTCCTTGAAAGGCTGGCTTCAAAAACTATAAATTTACAAAATCCTTAAATGACCATCATCAACCAATCTTCCCCACACTTACTGTGAAGATGGTACAGCTGTGTCGACAAAGTTCGGAAGATATCTCCGGCTGCTGAGAACAAGAGACCCGCGAGGAGCTTTCGAGCTTTGGCCTGCGTGTACATATTTATTCCAGGGGCCCAAATGTACGTACACAGGAATAAATTCGGCAAGCATTTTAGAAGCGCTTTTATCCAGAGGGGACAAGAAGATTGTGGCGCCAACACAAAATAAATACAGACACTCAGCAAGAAGGGCAGGAACCTGGGCAACTCATTCAGAACCTTTAGTAAGAGAAAGAATCATTAGATTTGCAGGAAGAATTATTTTGGTGGTATCTGTTATACGAGCTCCATTATATAAATGGAATATCAAGCTCTGACACTTACCAGAGGGCAATGAAAGCACTGCCTGTCTTGCTGTTAATGTTATTATTAATAATTATGCCATCAACATCAATTGTTTCTCCACATCTTCGATGACAGGGATCTCCCAGTAGCCAATCATTTCAATTCTCCACCCCTCCCTTGCACTGACACGTCTGTCCATGGTCTCATGTACTGTCAAACAAAGGCAATCCATGAATTGATTTTTAATCTGGGCACCTCCATCGATTCCTCCAGATTCTGCTAGACCACTCCCTGTTCTCCCTCTCTTCCCCATCCCCCTTTTCTTTCCTCAGATCCCTGCCATCTTCCCTCTCCATTCACAGAGCCATTCCCCGCCCCCCCCCCCCCCCCCACCAGCCCGTGTTTGCTGGTGCTCCCTTATCCACTTATTACCTCCTGCCTGTTGGTCTGTGCTCCTCCTCCTGCCCATCTCCCCACCCCCCCCCACCCCACCATTTTGTTTGAGGGCCTGCCTGTATTTTGATGAAGGGCTCAAGCCTGAAATGTTGGTTATGTATCTTTATCTTTGCTATATAAAGTAAACTGTTTGATCTGCTGAGTTTCTCCAGCATTCTGTTTCTATCTCATTGTTCTCCCATCATTTTAACAGATTTATTGTCGGAGTACATACCTGACATCACATCCAATCCTGAGATTCTTTCTCCTTCAGACCAGGCAGAATTTCTACCAATTGGTAGTGCAAAAAAATAGAGTACTCAAAAAAAGATATGTATACAAAAGAGAGATATATAAATAAAAAGATGTAAATAAACTGACTGTGAAATAAATAAATATTCAATAACAAATAACGTGCAAAGTCAGATTCCTTCAATGAGCCCCTTGATTGAGTTTGGTGTTGAGGAGTCTGATGGTGGAGGGGGAGCAACTGTTCCTGAACCTGCTGGTGCGAGTCTACACCTCTTTCCTGATGGCAGCAGCGAGAACAGAGCGTGTACTGGGTGGTGTGGATCCTTGATGATTGCTGCTACTCTCCGACGGCAGTATTCCCTGCAGATGTTCTCAATGGTGGGAAGGGTTTTTCCTGTGATGTCCTGGGATGTGTCCACTACCTTTTACATTGTTCTCTGACACGACAATGACTGGATTGATAATTGTACCGGATTTCCTTTGGGAAACCATACTTTATTATTGATTTACATTTTAAACCTGATTGACATGTTAAGTTCCGTTTAACTTTAGTTAAATACTGCCTGTATCATGATGGATCTTGCTACCATTTTCTACAAACATATTTCAGAACTAAGCTTTTCCCTGTATGTCTGTAGGCATAGCAATAAATACTTTGACTGAACAGGATGGGAGTTGGCCACCTCTGACCATTCTCATGTACATTTCCCGAGCGTTAAGCTTACAAGAGTGTTGCCTTACAAGGTCTGGGCCCTGGCTGTCCTTGACCCAGCTCAGACTTGTTTTCCAAGTCATGCCATTTGTAACCCAGACTCAATAACTGAAGCAAGATTATCACCAGTTTCCGTTGGTGCTTGCACCTCATGACAATATGAGGGTGTGCGTTTACTCCAGGAAATGGGAGCTGATTGCTTTTGAAACAATTAAAACTGTGATGCTTAGTGAACCAAAGGAACCAACTGGGATCCATTTGAACCTTTAAAGGTACAAAATAGAATTTGTCATGGAGTCATAGAGATTGACAACATAGAAATAGGATCTTCAGCCAAACTGGTCCACGTCAATTAAGTGAGTCCCTTTTCAATGTGTTCAATCCATATCCCTCCCAACCAAGGGTCCCCAAACTTTTTCGACCATCAATCCATTCATGGAATCTTTGATCCCTCATAGACCCCCAGACTTGTACTAAATAAATAAATAGGTATACATGCAGTTTCCATATGCATCAATGAGGGAAACTGCATACCATATGCAAGGTGTCCGGGCCTCCCAGCAACAACAAACTTTGTTACAACATCCCAATCGCCAAGTAACAAATCTGTAAGTTAACCAAGCAAGTGATTACAATAAGTCTTCAGCATCGGTGATGGCGACTCCATTCTCAACTTCAGGTGCGGTACCATCCACATCGAAGAAGTCGCCTTGGGCTCCTGGCAGCAGCGGGGACGTCGGGATCCCAGCAGGATTAGGGACGTCGGGCTCCCGGCAGGAGCAAGGATATGGGACTGTACACGCTCTGTTCTCACTGCTGCCTTCAGGAAAGAGGTGTAGGTGCCACAAGACTCACGCCAACATGTTCAGGAACAGCTGCTTTCCCCCCACCCCCCACCCCGACCATCAGACTCCCCAACCACAAACTCAATCGGGGGACCCATTTAAGGACTCTTACTTTTACACTTACAGATTTTTTTTCTCTCTCTGTATTGCACAGTCAGTTTGTTTACATTTCTTTATTTGTTTACACGTGTACATTGAGTATAGTTTTTTCGACTACCAGTGAGTGGTAATCTGCCTCGCCTGCAGGAAAAAGAATCTTAGAGTTGTATTTGAAGTCATGTATGTACTCTGACAATAAATTTGAATGGAAAAATGAATGTCTCCCCTAAAATTTTGTCCCTTCGCTGTACAGATGTCCTCTGATTTAATTTAAAAAAAATATATTTAGACATACAGCAAAGTAACAGGCCATTTCAGCCCCAAGTCAGTTCCTCCCAATTTACACTCTATTAACCTTCACCCCTGGCACATTTTGAATGGTGGGAGGAAGCCGAAGGCCCTGGGGAAACCCCACACAGGCATGGGGAGAACATACAAATTCCTTACAGACAGTGCAGGGCTTGAACCCCAATCCCAATCACTGGTGCTGTAAAGGCATTGCGCTAACTGCCATGCCAACTGCGCTGCCCTATGTTTTGATGTTTGCCTGGAAAAAAGTGCTGGCTATCTGCCTTATCTATTCCTCTCAAAATTTTGAGGATCTCTATTAAGTCACCTCTCATCTTTCTTCACTCTATAGAGAAAAGTCCCAGCTCTGCTAACCTTGCCTAGTAAGACATATTTTCCAATCCAGGCAACATCCTGGTAAATCTCCTCTGCATCCTCTCCATGCAATCCTGCAATGAGGTGACCAGAACTGAATACAATATTCTTAGTATGGTCTCACCAGAGATTTATAGAGCTGCAACATTAACTCACGACTCCTGAACTCAATCCCCTTACATACCGCAGGCCTTCTCAACTTTCCTGTCAACCTTCACACCAACTTTGAGAGATCTATGGATTTGGACCCCAAGGTCCCTCTATTTTTCCACAATGTCAAGTATCCTATCATTAACAAAGTATTCAGCCTTCAGGGTTGACCTTCCAAAATACATCACCTCACACTAATCTGGATTGAACTCCATCTTCCACTCAACTCTGCACCCTGTCTATATCCTGTTGTAGCCTACAACAACCCTCAACATTATCCACAGCACCTCCAATCTTGGTATGATCCGTAAACTTAGTGACCCATCCTTCTACTTCTTTGTTCAGATTATTTATAAAAAAATCAAATAACCTTCTTCACAGTTTCCACAATTTTGGTGCCATCCACAAATGCATTGTCCATTGTCATCCAACATCTGCAGTGTGGTGGGTATCCCATCTTAATGATAGTGTCAATCCATAGAGTTAACATTTGCAGAGCAGACCGGGTGGGCTGTTGGTTAATATGCCTTCTTTTAGGGAATGTTGGGCATCCATAACCATGAGAGCATGATGTTGAGTGGAGTCTCATAAAGATTTAATGCTGGCATTCCACTTCTCAAGTTGAACCGTCCAGCCACAACCAAAATGTATACAAATAACTTTGAATAAAATTTGGACTGTGCACTTTTTGGACTATGCAAATTTAAAACTGTGGTGCACAGGGGCAAATACATGTAAAATTGTGTCTGTGTCCCAAATATTATGGAGGGCATTGTATAGTAGATGAGAGCAGGACTGGGTTTGATTTTGAGGCCTCAGTTCAAACATCAGGGATCACAGCAAAAGCAGCAGATTTAGCAAAAACTTGATACCTTAAGGGCAAAACTGAGAGAAACAATTCAGAGTGAAAAGCAGAGCTGGTAATCATTTAGACAGAGACAGCTCTCCTTGCCCTGGCAATAACATTAAATGGGTGGTACGGACACATATTTTAAATAAAATCCTTACTTGGAACCAAACTCTGCGGCATTTCAAATCCATCGACGTTTGATCATCTGCTTCATTTAGAGAGGCCACTGACAAAGACCAGGACCATCGGCTGGTGCCTATCTGTCACAGAAACCTGTCTTCAATTATGCTTATTACAAGCACAGGCAGGGAACGCAGAGTAACGACACTCTCACACAACCAAGCCCACAGTGGAATGGAGTTCATTAACATCGGGGCAGGCTGGTGCTTGTCCGACAATCGCTGTAGTGGGTGGCCCCTTAAGAAGCACAGGGATTGGTTCCTTCTCAGCTTGCACCTCCACAAGGCTGGACTTGTTATAGCAACTTGGCTGGACTTGTTATAGCAACTTGGCTGGAGAGTATGTAATGATAAGGATACCAGAAAAGTGAGACATCAAATATCATAATGTAAAATTATTAAGGCAATAACACTGGACGACAATTTTTTTTCAAAAGGTTTGCTTCCTGACTAAAAAAATTGGGGATTATGACAGACAACTTCAAGTTTAACACAAAGATCATTTCAGATTTGCTGCATCTCGTAGGAAGTTGGAGAAACATTATTGAATTTAGCCGCATAATCTTCGTGACCTATTAGTTCAAATGACCTAAAAAAATGTTTTGCCACTGATTTTGATTTGTATTCAGCAGGTGTCAGGGTCCAACCACAGTCGGGCAGCATCGATGGATTCCAGTTGCCCTGATACCATGTTCGTCACTGACTGCACCAAGATCAGCAGGGAAGTTCAAGTGTGAATGCAGGAAATGAATTTTCAATGACTTGCTGCAATTCATGGTTGTATATGCTTGAAATAGATTTAAAATATGACAGGAAATCATTAAAAAAATGTTATATTAAGAAACAGTACATGATAGGGAAAATTTAAGGTGATTTTCGTGATCGGCAGCCAAAATCCATAAAATCCACCCAAAAGTGTTCAGGAAGCAAAATCTTCATTGTCCACTGTAATTAACCTTTACAATTTTATCCTAGTTCCGTGTTATCCACTGAATTATGTCAGGTTTTAGCAGTACTCTAGATTCAGCCGGGTTCAAGATTTGTTGGGGTTTTTTTGTACTGGCTGATCCTCCTGTATCTATTTCTGTTGTGTGCAGGGTGGAAGGGGTCATCAACGATTTTGAACGCCCTCTTTCAGACAATGATCCCAGTAGATCATGTCGATGGTGGGAGGTTGGGGGAGAGAGACTCAAAGGTCCTAGTGCATTCTCCCCTCACCCGACAGCCCTTTACAAGTTGAAACTTCCTGTAGAATGGCACTGGTGGTGAGTACTTTATACACCGGTGACCCCACGGGCATCCATGACCACGATGGCAGCAACTGTGCTCGGCAGCCCAGATCCCAAGGAGTGCCAGCTCTAGGGTCAGAGTAGGCCAATGTGTGCAGTGTGTGGTACCAGACTTGAAGAGCACCCCCACCCATTCGCTGCCAAGGAAAAGTCTGGGAGAAGACCCTATAGGATAGAAGACCATAAGAGTAGGACCAGTGAAGAGCTCAGCAGGTTTCTGGAGACCAACTTGAGGGGAACCAGGTATTGGAACTGGAATCCATGATGGTGCTGATGGCAACAGAGCTCCAGAAGGGCCTGCTGACTGCCCTCAGGTGCTGACAGCTTCCTGACTGTATTGTCTCTCCTTGGCAGGGGCAGCAGACTAGTGGCACCTCTTTGTGTGCCTTTACAGGTAAACCAAAGTAAACAGAATTTGTCTTTATGTGTACACCAGTGGTTTTCAAACTGCCTGCCTAAACTCACATTCCACCTGAAGTAATCCCTATGGTAGCCAAACTTGCTTAACATAAGAGCCGCATACCATAAACTTCAGATGTTTGAGAGCCGTAGCAATCATGTGATCGCAAGCACCATTAGCTTTCAGGAGCCTAGCAGGAGGCGGGCTGATGACAATCAGCCAGCGACCCAACTCCCTGCGCCTGACAGCCCCCCTCCCTGATGCCCAGTGACCCAACTGCCTGACAGCCCCCCGGCGAAGGATATTAGGGATGGGGCGGCCGGCGTGGGACTACCTAGGCAAGGCAAAGCAGCTAGCAGCTTTCAGATGCCTAGCAGCAGGCAGAATGTTGACAGTCAACTGGCGACCTGCTGCCGACAGCCACCCTCCCCACTACTGACTCCTACCCTCCCCGCTGCCGACACCTACCCTCCCCATAAGCCGCACATTACATGTCCAAGAGCCGCATGTGGCTCGCGAGTCGCAGTTTGGCCACCCCTGCCCTATGCCATAAGTGCTCTATGATTAGTAAGGGATTGTGAGTGGAAAGAAAAAGTTTGAAGACCATTGTTTTAATCATCCTTGATTGATTTGTTATGTGCACGGTTTCATAACTCCAATGGAAATAGGCCAATGAGAATTTTTCTCAAGCAAAATATTTCAGTAACAATTGGATCTAGAGCAGTGATTCTCAACCTCCCCTTCCCACTCACATCCCATCTTAAGCCATCACTTACTAATCACAGAGCACTGATGGCATAGGTGGAATGTGAGTTTAGTGGGGGCAGTTTGAAAACCACTGATGTACACAAAAAGACAAATTCTGTTAACTTCGGTTTGCCCGTAAAGACACACAAAGAAGAGTCACTAGTCTGCTACCCCCACCAAGGAGAGAAAAAGAAGCATAAGAGAGTCCCTTCAGGGACATCGAGTGTCTGTGGAACCCACCACCTCCTCATTTCAGGAGGATGGAATCCAGTGGCCAAGGAGGGAAACTCGGATCTCGGGGGTCACTGTTGGAACAGGAGGCTGCTGAAGTTGCAAAAGAGGACACCATCAGAGGAGGTTACAGGATCCACGGACACCCGGTGTCTCCAAAGGCAGTCGCTTTGGCTTCTCTTTCTCTTCTTGGTGGGGGCTTCTGTGTGTGCCTTTATGCGGAAGACAAAGGAAAACAGAGTTTGTTTACATGAAGATAAATAAATCTTCAACCTTGAAGTAACCTGAGCTGTTCATGAATCGTATTTCTTCCCAATCAGCCTTTTCACGTCCACACCCAGATTTGCTGATGTATATGAGGGTGTGACTCCACAGGGACTGGACACCTCATCTGAGTGATTGCCTTCATTTTTCCATGGAAAAGTCCTAAAATCCAGACTGCTCGTGGATTGGGTAGGTCGGGATTTTCGGATTTTCCGGATTCTCGGGCAGTACTTTTAAAATTTAAATTTAAGGAGAATAATTTAGGGGATAATAGTTCATTTACAAAACATTTTTATATAAAATACAAAGTGCAAACAAACAAATAAATATTTAAATTTTAAATGTTGACATTTTAAATTTAAATTTTTAAAAATTTCGACCTGTTAACAGGTCCTCTCAGCCCATGACCCTGTGCTACCCAATTACACCCAATTGACATATGTGAGAAGCAGATGTACCTTCACAGAATTTGCTCGAGACAAAAATTGAGAACAAAGAACATTTATTACACAACAATGCAAAGTTGGGTGCTTCCCCTTACCCTGGGAATACACACACATACTGAGGTTTACCCAACCTTTATACAGTTCATTTCAATGTAGAGGTACCCTCCTGAAGAGCTGGCTCTTCAGCGCTTGACGTCCTGTTTTGCCAAAATGTTTGGCCTGGAAGTCAGCCTGAAGAAAACGGAGGTCCTCCATCAGCCAGCTCCCCACCATGACTACCAGCCCCCCCCACATCTCCATCGGGCACACAAAACTCAAAGCGGTCAACCAGTTTACCTATCTCGGCTGCACCATTTCATCGGATGCAAGGATCGACAACGAGATAGACAACAGACTCGCCAATGCAAATAACGCCTTTGGAAGACTACACAAAAGAGTCTGGAAAAACAACCAACTGAAAAACCTCACAAAGATAAGCGTATACAGAGCCGTTGTCATACCCACACTCCTGTTCGGCTCCGAATCATGGGTCCTCTACCGGCATCACCTACGGCTCCTAGAACGCTTCCACCAGCGTTGTCTCCGCTCCATCCTCAACATTCATTGGAGCGACTTCATCCCTAACATCGAAGTACTCGAGATGGCAGAAGCCGACAGCATCAAATCCATGCTGCTGAAGATCCAACTGCGCTGGGTAGGTCATGTCTCCAGAATGGAGGACCATCGCCTTCCCAAGATCGTGTTCTATGGCGAGCTCTCCACTGGCCACCGTGACAGAGGTGCACCAAAGAAGAGGTACAAGGACTGCCTAAAGAAATCTCTTGGTGCCTGCCACATTGACCACCGCCAGTGGGCTGATATCGCCTCAAACCATGCATCTTGGCGCCTCACAGTTCGGCGGGCAGCAACCTCCTTTGAAGAAGACCGCAGAGCCCACCTCACTGACAGAAGACAAAGGAGGAAAAACCCAACACCCAACTCCAACCAACCAATTTTCCCCTGCAACCGCTGCAACCGTGTCTGCCTGTCCCACATCGGACTTGTCAGCCACAAACGAGCCTGCAACTGACGTGGACATTACCCCTCCATAAATCTTCATCCGCGAAGCCAAGCCAAAGAAAGAAAGAGGTACCCTCCCCACCCCCCTGTTAGAAATTAAAGTACCTTTAAAGAAATTGCTCGAGACAAAAATTGAGAACAAAGAACATTTATTACTACAACAATGCAAAGTTGGGTGCTTCCCCTTACCCTGGGAATACACACACATACTGGGGCTCACCCAACTTTTATACAGTCAATTTCAGTATCAGAATGCCCTCCCCCTTACATTCTTCTGCCCCCTGGATGGGTTTGGCATAGGTAATCCTTCCTGCCTACGTGCAGTTTCAGTACACTTGGAGGACCAGGGGGTATCCTGTGGGTGCCCCATCATGTCATTGTCCTTATTCACACCTTCCTGATTCTCTGGGCTACAGTCTCTTGATATGCAGAGTTGACTCATTCTATCTAGGGTTGGCTAATTTCATATGTATAAATCTGTGTATGGTTAGCTAATTAGAAATGTATGACTTGGTACTTCTGTCCAGGGCTAGGAGACCCTTATCTGATCCAGACTACCTCAACTTCCTACATTCTATTGTACCTTACCATTCCTTATCTTAGTCCTATGGTCTTGTCACAAAGACTAGAAGATTCTTATGTTAATCGTGCTGACTCTGCTTTCCTGCATCCTAAGCCCCAAGCTTATCCTGTTTGAACTGGTTACAGCCATTTTACTGATGAACTTTAGTTTCTTCCATGTTCATAATTTTAGATCAATTTTCCCATCTCTCACACCCCCAACATTCTTCTGCCTCCTGTATAAGTTTGGCATTAGCAATCCTGTCTGTCTAGGTGCTGTTTCTGTGAACTTGGAGGACCCGGAGATATCCTGTCTGTGTCCCATCATGTCATTGTCCTTATTCACCTGCCTTTGTCCTTATTCACACTTTCCCAACCCTCAGGGCTTACTAACTTCTTATGCAGAACTTGCTGACTCTCTCTAAGGCTAGGAAGACCCTTATCTTATTCAGACTAACTTTACTTCCTACATTCTATTATCTACCCTCATCCTATTCATACTGGCTTTATTCATTACACATATTTTCATATTAGTTTTACTCATCTCTCACAATCCTCACTTTTCTTTTAGCTACGCTTCGTGAATTCTCAACTGGTATGTATTACTTGTAAACTTGGTCTTTTTCCCAGCTGGTCAGTAAACGAACTGCAGTCTCAGCATCATCAGACAGAATTATGGAAACATACATCCTTTGGGTTATAGTGTTCTGACGAGGGGTCCGTTGAATTAAATACTGCACACAAGTCTTTAGGCAGGGGAGCATCATAATGGCCAGAATAGTGAGTCCAGCTGCTATAAGGGCTGTGGATATCAGACTCCAGTTACCAATAAAAAGTCTAGTCCATCCCACACCAGACCAAGGTTGCCAAGTCTGAACCTGGGCATGGGAAGATTTTCAAACTCCTGAAGAAGTGTCTTTAACTGCCTGACCGTTGTGAGCATTGTCATTAACCAGTCTTTCACAAACGCTGCCTTCAGCAGCCAACGAGTAATCGAGAGCCAGGCAGTTTTGTTGAACTGTGGCTCGTATCTGTCATCTTTCTTCAGCCCATAAATTCAGGGCCATCACTGTCTGTTCGGTGATGATCTCCAAGGCTGGAGTCTGATTAAACGATTTAAATGCCAAGCAGCTGTGGTGTTCTGGAGCAGCTTTTAGAACTCCCCTTACAGTGGTGGTTCTTAACATTCTGAATGTCTGTGTGACCCAAAGGATGATTTACAGGAGACCAAGTTGGAGAGGGGTGTTTCTTGTCACTTAACCTGTGAGTTGCAGCCTGTCTGTGAACATTAGCATATGTATTCACTCTATCTCTGCTACATGTACAATCGTGACTAACATTCTGTCTGTCATTGTCCCACCATCTTCTTTGTGCTATCGCTTTAAAACTCCTCTTTTTAATATCTGTAGAGGCCAGAATACAAACCAAGTCTACTCCCCTAGGGCCGTTCTGTTCCCCTGGTCCATGTTGGGATCCTATATTAACCCATACTAAATAAGGTACCCCACTATGACTATACTCTATACCTGCGCCCTGTCTGCATTCTAAAGGTCAATAATTGTCACCTCTGCTGCCCCTATTCCATTGTGAGCAATTTGGTGATTTCCCAAAAATTGGGAACCAACAAGTAAACAAAACAGCAAATGGTAAAAACAACATTACAGCACTTTTTCCCGGCGTAGTGTAACTTTCAGTTCAGAAGGATGAAGGACTGCACGCCAGGTGGAGGGTAGATTATCAATGTCTTTAGTCCGTGGATCACCAGCTTGTTTAATTTGTTCTATGTGAGTCCACCCCTTTTCTTTTGTTCGCACTGCAGTGTCTGTAATCAAAAATACACAATAGGGGCCGTCCCAGACAGGTTTTAGTTGGTGATCTTGCCATGCTTTTACATATACCCAATCACCAGATTTAATAAAATGAATAGGATGCTCCAGGGGTGGGTTTTGAGCTAATAAACCCTTCCGTTTTAATTCGTATAGAGAGGCAGAAAGTCCCTTTAAATATTTGGATATGTTCTGGTCGTTCGCCTCAGGGGTAGGAGTATTAAAAGGTGACATACAAGGTTCGAGTATACCATCTTTCACCAACTGGTCAATTACTGGCTGCATCCCCTTTCGGCCAGCCATCGGAATTGGATACTGCTTTCGTCTAATTACTTGCTCAGGATCTTTTAAAGTAACTTGCAAGGGAGGAATATCTAGAACTCCTCTATTGCCTCTTTTTGGCCATACTCCAGGATTTATTAGTTCCCGATCCTCCTCGGTTAATACATACAATTGAACCCCGATACCTGATTCCTGTGGTCTGGTGCCGATAGCCAATTGGTCCTGTAAATCTCGTCCTAACAAACAAACTCCAGCTTGGGGAACCAGCAGAATGTCCTCCGTTACTATCTTCTCTCCCATTTGTATTCTTACATCCCTTAATACAGGGACCGTAAAATCTCTTCCTCCTGTCCCCGCTATCTTAACACCCTCGGGTGGTTGTAAAATAATAGACCGGGCTGCCCCAGAATCTACTAAAAAGGTCATCTTGTCACTGTGGGGTTCTATGCTTAAATTTACCAATGGTTCTCTGTGCAGCCCCACGGTGTGTATTGACTGAGAACCGTGACCCCCCCCCCATTCATAATCTGCTTCCATCAGTGTGTAAGATTGCGTCTCCCTGGCTCGCATTGGGGATTCTCTCTTAAAATGTCCCTCCTTTTTTACAATGGTAGCAAACTAATGCTCCTGTTTCCCAATTCCTACCGGGATTACCACGAGGTCCAGGGAATGGTTGTCGTCCCCAGAATTCCCCTCTACCCTTGCCCCTGCTCTGGTCTCTACTCTCCCACTCCCGGAGCTCCTCCCAATGTCCAGGAGCTGGCACACAGCCCCTACCCTTTCCTTGCTGTCCCTCCACGACTTCCTTGACTGCCTGCATCAAAATCTTAGCCTTTCCTTTCTGTTTATTGGGCATTCTCTCTTAAAATTACGCACCTCCGAACTAGTCAGGGGCACATTTACGAAACCGAGACCCCCTCCCATGGGAACTTCCCGTAAGGGTCTCATCCAGTTAATTTCTGGCTTATCCTGTCCTTTATAACGTCTAGATTCCTGCTCTCCGGGAAATGAATCAAAGGGTTCTGCCCTTCCCTCCCGGAGGGTCTCACACTGTTTTGAATCAAAGTCTCCTCCCTCTCTTGTCAATTGAGGTGGTAATCTAGTACTTTGTGAACAGGTCATCATACCACCCCTAATTTCTTCTCCTTTCTTTAGCTGTGGGGGAGGAGGAGAAGGTGAAGAAGGGTAGAGCATAGGAGAGAGGAGAAAGATAGGAGCCGGCATAGGAGGAGCATAAGGTGGAGGAAGGGAATGTAACACATCCCATCCTTGTGTTTCAGGGACAAAAGGTTCCTCATCCTTCTTGTCCTTATATTCCTTTTCATTCAAAACCAGTTGATCAACCGATCCACTGAGTCAGCAGGCTGCATATTCTTTGCTCTCAATATTATCTCTTTGATTTTGATGGAGCCAGATGTTCAATGCCTGACACATCCAGTCCTCATCGGATCCGAACTTTGGCCAAGAAACCGAATTCCCTTTTATTGGGTTTTTAACCCATTCCAGACAGCAATACCTGACCATGGTCTGTTTGTCTTTCCCGCGGGTTCTCCCCGCACCCCAATCAGATAGCATTAATCCTCACGGACTTTGCTTAGTTATCTGATCGTCCCGTCCTTCCTTAGGACTATTTCCCTTGCTAATCACACCTCCCATACTAACAGGTAAGTAAAATTCCTCTTACCGGGATCCAGTAGCCTAGCACGCTTCCTTAACGTCCTCCCGTCGTTTGTTCTCAATGCCTCTTTTCGGATATCACTCGCTTCATCCACTGACCAGTCACCCGTCGTCCGTGAGTCCAGCTGAATCAGCCGGGGTGCACCTACCCTCGTCATCGGGCACTCTGTCAGTGGAGGGAGTGGGATCTCGGACGAGTCCCCATATGTGAGAAACAGAAGTACCTTCACAGAATTTGCTCGAGATAAAAATTGAGAACAAAGAACATTTATTATGCAACAATGCAAAGTTGGGTGCTTCCCCTTACCCTGGGAATACACACACATACTGGGGCTCACCCAACTTTTATACAGTTCATTTCAGTGTAGAGGTACCCTCCCCCCTTAACATTCTTCTGCCTCCTGGATAAGTTTGGCATTAGCAATCCTGTCTGCCCTAGTGCTGTTTCTGTGAACTTGGAGGACCAGGGGGTATCCTGTCTGTGTCCCATCATGTCATTGTCTTTATTCACCTGCCTTTGTCCTTATTCACACGTTTCCAACCCTCAGGGCTTACTAACTCTTATATTCAGAACTCGCTAATTCTGCTAATGCGGAACTTGCTGACTCTCTCTAAGGCTAGAAGACCCTTATCTTATTCAGACTAACTTTACTTCCTACATTCTATTATCTACCCTTATCCTATTCATACTGGCTTTATTCATTACACATATTTTCATATTAGTTTTACTCATCTCTCACACATACAACCCCTGGTATATTTTGAACAGTGGGTGGAAACCCACACAGATGCAGGAAGAATGTGCAAACTCCTTACAGATAGCGTGGGATTCGTACCACAGTCCCGATCACTGGGGCTGTAACAGTGCTGCCGCTAACCGCTATTCTAACTGTGCCGCCCTTCGTTCAATTCCATGACTTCTGTGCATCCATGGCGCTGTCACATGCAGGCAAGCACACAAGAGCCTGCTAAATTTAGAACGTTTGAGAGTTTTTGAGGTCTGGATTCTCAGGTAGTCCAGATTTTTGGCATTCGGGTTTTTGGATTTCACGTAGATTCCACATTCATCGAGGAATGCTGCTTCACTGATATGCCCCAGTCACTTTCTCCCCTTGCAGAATCCAGCTTGGTCTTGCCTGTTTAGTTTTGTTTACAGTCTTACAATGACATTAGTTAAAAACCAGAGCTCCATTTGCTTGAACAATTTTCCCAGTGAACAAAACCTCCATTTTAACTCATCCTCAGTCCTTGATTTTCCCCAATTGGAAATTATGAATTAAAGGATGTTTAAGTTTAAAAGTACTTACTGTGAACTTGGATGAATTAATTGCGAACCTACTTGCTTTATTGGTTTCTTCCACAATCAACAAGTTTAACTAGTCTCTTCTCCACTGATTGAAGCATTAGTATGACCATCATGTTAGCACAGATTCTCTCAGCAGCTCTCACTCATTAAATTACTATGTTCGAGCTTGTAGAAGGTATCCCAGTTCCAGATTTGACAGAGTTTTTGATCTGATATTTTGTCATCTTTCTGTACGGCTCTGCAATCTTCTGATTAACTCTGATTTGGAGGTGTGATATGGCCCAGAAGCTTAAAGAACATTGAATACTATTCGAGTGCTGTTGTTCACCAGATGCTTTTGAATTCTTAACTAAATATGTGTAAATAAGAAGATGATAAGACTTCAGTCACATGATGCAGTGTCAGAAAAGGAAATTCACAAATCTGGAAGTGTAAAGGTGCTTCAAAGAGAAGTTTAAATTTTTAAAAATTAGACATACAGCAGAACAACAGCCCATTTCAGCCCACGTCGGTGCCACCCAATTTACACCCCATTAACCTACAACCCCGGTATGTTTGGAATGGTGGGAGGAAACCAAACCCCCAGGGGAAAACCCATGCAGACATGGGGAGAATGTACAAACTCCTTACCAACAGCGCAGGATCCATACCCCGGTCCCGGTCGCTGTAACGGTGTTGAGCTAACTGTAAACTCCAAACTAAAGAGTTTTTACAAGGATGTTGCTGGTTCTTGAGGAGCTGAGTTACAGGGAAATGTTAAATAAGTTAGTTCTTCACTCCCTCAGAGATATGATGGGTGTATACAAAATTATGAGATGAAAAGATAGAGTAAATGCAATCATTTTTCCATTGAGATTAGGTGAGGCACAGATATCTCAGGGGCAGCCCGGGGGAAAGAAGCCATGGAGGGGCTAAGAGATGACAACATATTGGACAGGTGGGAGAGGTGGAGAGATAGGGAGATAGAGAGACCACTGAGGAAGGTAAGTTAGAGAGTACAGGAGTAGTTCCTGCCTGCTTTAGTTCATACCTTGAGGAATGGCTCAGGCCCAAAACATTGGTTATGTATCTTTACCTTTGCGACATAAAAAACACTGCGTGACTTGCTGAGTTTATCCACCATTTCTGTGTAAATTACAATCACAGCATTTGCAAATTTTTGAGTTTAACCCTGTAGGTAAAGAAGGGAATGAAAAGAGTGGATCCGGATGGAGGTGGAGATAACCTTAAGTTGGCAGCTTTACCGAGCTGAAGTTTACTGCTGGAGGAACTCAGCAAGTCATGCAGCGTTACTTATGTTACAAAGATAAAGAAGCAAAATCAACGCTTCAGGCCTAAACCCTTCCTCAAAGTATAAGCTAAAAGATGTGCGGATAGAAATGTGTCGCTTTCCAATTTTTAACATGCATGCACCATGGACAGTATCCTGCACGAATGCATCACTGCATGGGAGGGAAGTCCTCCATCCAAGACTGCAAAGATCTGCAGAGAGTTGTGAGCACCTTTCAGGCTATCACACATATTATTTTCCCCTCTGCTGACTCTAGCTTCAAGTGCCTGATATTCTGGAAAGCAGCCAACGTATTAGAGAACACATCCTACCCCGGACACCCTCTTCTCCACCCTCCCTTTGGTCAGTAGATACATGAGTTTCAAAACACGAACCTCTAGATTCAATGACATTTTCTTTCCTGCTGTTATCAGTCCCTTGAATGGGCCTCTCCTTAATGTATGAAGTCTTGTACCATTTTTCTGTATGTCTTTCTTCAACACCCTGCCCTGCATTTTTGTTTTATTGTCCCATCACCTGCCCTACGAGGTATAGGTTGACTTGTCCAGATAGCGCATAAGATTTTTCTCTCCATCTCAAAGCATGGAGCCAGTGTTAGCGAGGTAGTTAGTGCGACACTGTTGCAACATCAGTGACTTGGGTTTGAATCCAGCGCTGTATGTAAGGAGTTTGTACGTTCTCCACATGACCCTGTGGGTTTCCCCCAAGGGCTCTGGTTTCCTCTCATCCTTCAGGGTTGTAAGTCAATTGGGTGTAATTGGGCAACTCAAGCTTATTGACTGAAAGGGCCTGTTATTGCGCTGTTGTCCAAAATAGTTTGAAAAATTAAACAGTTTAATGCAATTCAATTCTCTATTTCGAATGCTGGTTGGGCAGAGATTCTCACAGACAAGCTGTGGGAACACTACCATTTCTGCCTAAGCCACTGGTTCTCACCTTGCCATAGGTCCTCTGTGATTGGTAAAGGATTACTTAAGGTAGTATGTAAATTGGTTAAAAAAAAGGTTGAGAACTACTGACCTAAATAAACTAGCAGGGCCATGAGGAAAGAAAAACTAGACCTGGATAGGTAGGATCCTGGGGTGAGTTGTAGAACAAAGAGACTTGGGAGGACAAGTGTATAGTCCCATGACTATACACTAGCAGGGCCATGAGGAAAGAAAAACTAGACCTGGATAGGTAGGATCCTGGGGTGAGTTGTAGAACAAAGAGACTTGGGAGGACAAGTGTATAGTCCCATGAAGCTGGAAACCCAGCTGGGGGGGAAAAGAAGGCATTTAGCACTTGCCTTGGTCACTCAGGATTTTCAGTGCAGGCGATGAGGTGACATGTTGCAGCTGTTCAAGACGTTAGTGAGGCACACTTGGAGTATGGTGAGCCGTTCTGGTTGCCCAGCTACAGGAAGTATATCATTAAGCTGGAAGAGGGTGCACAGAGAGTGCAACGCCATTGCAGCGCCAAATTTGAATCCGCCGCTGTCCGCAAGAAGTTTGCAAATTCTCACCGTGGCCTGTGTGGTTTTCCTCCTGGTGCTCCGGGTTTTTCCCACGTTCCAAAGATGTACACGGTTTATGGGTTCATTGTTCACCAAGTCTGCATCGTAATTAAATCAAGTCAACTTGACCTTACAAGAGGTCAGCCTTGACGAATTTGCTGCAGTTCTCACCTCCTGGATGTAAAATCCTTCTCATTTTTCATTTCACCCCACGCTTCCAACAAGGTAGCAATGCTACTACAGTAAAATGCCCAGCATCTGGCACCTATGGGGATCGTGGATGCCAGATGTGCAAATTTTCTGATTGTCTGAGACACACACTTACAATGCCTAACTAATACACCTGCATCAAGATTAAAGCGTTTAAAGGACAAAGAGTAACTTTGAAAAAAAATCAGTATTGTAGTCCTTAATTATGTGAAGTTCACTTTAATCAGGTAACTTCCAAAATTTAAATTTAAATTCGAACCCTGGTCACTGGCACTGTAACACCATTGCACTAACCGCTACGCTAACTGTCATAATTAAACACCCCTTCCCCCAAGTTTGCAGATAAAGTCTTGCTAATATATTTAATATTAATAAAGATAAAGACTTCCAAAGTAGGGATAGACAGACATTTTGGGAGAGTCGCCCCAGTGATGAGTGGTATTGGCTGGCTCTTCATCCCAGGCATCGCCATTTCATTCAAACACAACTTTATTGAAACTTTATTCAAACGGCTGCTATGGGTGAGTCACGACTGGTGGGGGGGGCACGCTCCACTAGCTGAATGTTGGTTCCCATCTTCACTAAGTGTGTTGCTTCAGAGAACATTTATTTTTACAATGTTAAACTTTTATTTAAATTTTTAAGTATTCACATTTCTATTGGTTGAATTCCAGGTACCAGGCTTTTTACGGTACAAGGCAGTTCCCCAGGTTGCGAACGAGTTCCATTACCTAGGTCTGTCTATAATCTGAATTTGTATGTAAAGCAGAACAGGCACTTAGAGTTTTTATTTAGCGGTCACATTATGCACAGACACAAACTGGGGAAGAGCCCATTCTAAGTTTGATGTTCTTAACCTAGGGACCGCCTGTACCTTAATTTCTCCAAATCTTTATCCCTGCCATGGGCTCTGCCATTTTCCCCCAACCTCCCCCTCACTGTTTCCCTCCCACCACAAGAGTCGTGGGTTGCTCTCTTAACTACTTCCCTTCTCCTTTTCTTACATGCGCCCCCATGGCTCAGGATAATGTTCTCCTACAAGTGGATCTTCAGTCTCATCTCCCCTGCTTCAAGTCCCTGATGAGTATTTAAAACTAATACTACTTTCTTTTCAATAAAATGCAATTGATACGTGGGAGAGCTATAAAAGGATTTGTAATAACTGCTTATTCTCTGGGACAAAGCCAAAATTTCTCAGAGATTGCTACCTCCACCATCAGACTCCTGAACAACAAACGCAATCCGGGACTCATTTAAGGACTCTTACTTGTGCACTTTATTGATTGCTTTGTTCTCTCTGCATTGCACAGTTTGTTTACATCTGTTATTTGTTTATCATTCTTTTGATTGTTTATGTTTCCGCTGTGTACAGTTTATTTCTTGCACTACCAATTAGTGGTAATCGGCTGCACTCGCAGGAATAAGAATCTCAGGGTTGTATGTGATGTCATGTATGTACATACATACATTTGAATGTCCCTATTGTACCAGCCTCCACCACCATCTCTGGCAATGCTTTGCAGGCCCTCATCAAACTGTGCAAAAAAATTGACCTCTTGACATCTACCCGAAACTTCCCCCCTCCCCCTGCCCTCACTCGAATGGATGCCACCAGTCCTGGCGATGTAGTCCAGGCTACCACCACAATTAAAATGTCTCTGAACTGCCCAAGCTGCTAGTCTGTGACCAGGCCAATAAAGGATTTAGGCCTTCACTGACCCCCTGTAAGATTCCAAATTCAGAGATAAGTTCCGATCTACCCTTCAGGTAATGATCCTAACTTTTCTCTTGCCTGTGATCCACCCACTCTCCCAGCAGTTTCATTTAAAGCAGCAAACATTAATTACCAAGCTCTTCTTTTTCATGGTTCAACCTTGAATATTTTTCTTAATTTAAATTCAGAGATAAAGCACAGTAACAGACCCTTCTGCCCCATGACGCCCAAATACACCAATTCTCCTACAAAAAAAAACCTTGCGTTTATGGAGGGTGGGAGGAAACCAGAGCACACAGTGAACGTACAAACTCAGTGACTCTGTGGGGGGGGGGGGGGGGGAGACGACTCTCTTTTGCTTCTCTTTCTCAAACTGTAAGAGGCGCCCATCAATTTCTGCTGATGATGAATCTGTCTACCTTACAGCAGGCAAAAGGGCATTTTGTGTAATATTATACCTGTTTTATTACATGGCAATAAAGGAATCTTGAATCTTGAACTCTTTGCAGGCAACTTTGGATTTAAAACTGGGACGCTGGCCCCGAACTAGCCCGCGCTAACCACTATGCAAAATATGCTGTCCTCAAGGATTCACTCAAAGAAACCTATATCCTTCCAAGTAGCTTCATTGTACCATGAGAGGTTAGTTTAATCATGAACTCTGTTTAACTATTCTTGTGGTGCTGAGCCAGGTTGGAGGTTTGGGCTTTCGATTGGCTTCACCCCCTCACTAATCATCTGCTCTGAAGGCATAGGCCCAGGTGCTTAACATGAACCTGCTGGATGTGGAGCTTCACGGTGTCTTACAGGAGGGGTGGATTAAGTGGGGAGACTGTCGGGTGGGGGGGTGGTGGGGAGGCTGTTTTTGGGATTACTGATTAAGGTTCTTTAAAAAAGGCCACATTAGAACAAAGACATAAAACATTGCAGCACAGTACTACCCCTTCAGGCCATGATATTGTATAAAAATAATTAACCCTCATTGACCTATAACGCTCTATTTTTTTTTCAACCACGTGCCTGTCTAATGAGTCTCTTGAATGCTCCTATTGTTTCAGTCTCCACCACCAACCCTGGCACCCACAACTCTACATAAACATGTACCCATGTCATCTCTCCTAACATTTCTTCCAATCATTTTTATAGATATTCTCTGGGATTTGCCACTTCCACCCTGGGAAAATGGTATTGGCTGTCCTACCTTATCTATGCCTCTCATAATCTTGTAGACCTCTCTTAAGCATCTGATAACACCTAATAACCTGAATTGTCTGATCTCAGAAGCTAAGCAGGCTCAGGACTGATCAGTACTTGGAAGGGAGGCCACCTTCGGACACCAGATGCTGTAGGTTTCTGAGTGGGGTGCTGGACATAGTA
Source organism: Narcine bancroftii (assembly GCF_036971445.1). Classification (NCBI taxonomy): domain Eukaryota; kingdom Metazoa; phylum Chordata; class Chondrichthyes; order Torpediniformes; family Narcinidae; genus Narcine; species Narcine bancroftii. The sequence continues at coordinate 106,117,738 of NC_091470.1, read as the reverse complement.
GCGACTCTCTGCCCGCCTTACGGTGGACAAAGTTAAAGAATTTCATATATTTACATTCTAAATGTAGTATTACATGACAATAATGGAACCTTTACCTTTAAATCTCCTCTCATCCTTCTACGCTCCAAAGAGAAAAGCTCTGATAACCTTACCGCATAAGTCATATTTTCCAATCCACATAACATCCTGGTAAATCTCCTCTGCACCCTCTCCATAGCTTCCACATCCTTCCTGTAATGAAGTGACCAGAAATGAACACAATACTCTAAGTGTGGTCTCACCAGAGATTTATGGAGCTGCAGCATTACTTCATGACTCCGGAACTCAATCCCACAACCAAAGAAGCCCAGCAAGCCATAGGCCTTCTTAACTATCCTATTGGCCTGCACGGAGATCTATGGATTTGGAACCCAATCCTCTGTCCTTTCACACTGTTTTATACCATTAACCATGTACTCTGCCTTCTCATTGGACCTTCCAAACTGCATCATTTGACAATTATTTGGATTGAACTCCATCTGCCACTTTTCTGCCCAACTCTACAGTAAATGTCCTCAAATCTGAACTGCTCGGGGATTGGGTCGGTCCATATATTTGGATTTTGCGAATCCTCGGGCAGTACTTTTAAAATTTAAAGTTCAAGAGAATAAAGAAGAGATGAACAGGTACATTTTGATAGTTTATTCATTGCAAATACAACATGCTTCATTTATCAAAACGAGCAGGTTTAAAGAAAAATAATGTTATCACTTGACAAAAATGTAAACAGTATTTTCTCACTACAATAAAAGAGCATGTTGTGCTTTAAATTATGTTTGAAAATGAACATTGTGAAAGAAAAATGCAGTATGCACATGAATTTCTTTGTGATTAGATTAAGCGTGCTCACTTGTTGCCGCTGTGCATCTGTGGTGCTTATGCACGCACGCACACACAAAAGCCCGCTAAATTTAAAAAGTTTGAGTCAGGATTCTCAGGTGATCTAGATTTCTGCAATCTGAATTTTTAGACTTTCATTCTGAGTATATGCATTCTGAGAGGAAACAAAATCCTGTGGGTAGCGACCCTTGGATCAATCTGATTACAGGAGACATAAGGGGAGAATAATCACACGATTACTCTGGAATGGTGAGACTGTCAGCAGTTGACAGACTGAAGACTTAATCAAAGGGCATGGTTAGTGTAACATTTAGAGCACACTATTACAGCACCAGTGACACGGATTCGAATCCACCTCTGTCCGTAATGAGCTTGTGTGTTCCCCCTTGTGTGCATGGGTTTCCTCCGGGTGTTCTGGTTTCATCCTGCATTCCAATGACCTTTGGGGTCAGGGGGGGGGTGGATTTATCAGGTTGATTAGACCCTTGGGTGAATTTGGGCAGCACAGACTCTTGGCTGAAAGGCCCCGTTGTTCTACATTAAAAAGAACTCCAATTCGATATTTTGATCAAGGGTGATACTTTATTTTGCACAATTCATTCGTAATAAAAGGCATTTACATCCTGTGATTACAGTGAAAAGAACAACTTAATATGCCTTATTAGAAGTGAAGCACTCAAAAGTAGGTTAGAAGGAAGATTTTAGATTCAACAGTAAAAGAACTGTATAACATACAACACACCCATATCTACTTAACAAAACAATCTCCAAAGCCACGGACAAAATTAACTTATATCATCTCTATTTATGGTGTATCTTATCTTCCTGGCACTACCTTATCTTAGTTTTGACAGTAGTGGGGGAAAAACAGCTTTTTTCTAATTATCTAGGATAACAAAATTTGAACTGAATGAATTATCGAATACATGTAAAACTTAAGACAGTTTTCTACTTTTGAAATTAGGCAGTTTGTTGGTTTAAGTTAGCTGTAGTACAGCAAAGAACCATGTGAGGTATAGAATGAATCAATACAATTTTAACCTTCAGTCTTCCAGCCTTTTGACCAAGGAAGAACACTGATGGCTCAGCAACTTATAAATCCACAATATGTGCCTAGAACAATGAACCACAGACACCGCCTGACTTTCACTTTTTCTTGCACTATTTTTGTACGGTGGTTTATATAAATATTTGCCTTGTGATACTGCTGCAAATTGAATTTTGTGACCTGTTCACGACAGTATATTCTAATTCTGGATGCACTATCCTGTATTTATCAAATGAACGAGAGACCTCCAGGTATAAAGAGAGACACATATAATGGTGGAGTGTGTTGCAGAACAAAGAAACCCTAGGGATATGAGGAATGACAAAGGGAATGGTGGCGAATGTATTTGAAAAAGAGATCTTGGGGTATGAAGACTGATGTGGTGAATGATGGGGAGTGTTTTAGAACAGAGAGACCTTGGGGTATAGGAGTGATACAGGGAGTGATGGGGAGTATTGTAGAAAAGAGAGACCTTGGGGTATGAGGAATGATGTGGTGAATGATGGGAAGTGTTGTAGAACAGAGAGATCTTGAGGTACGAGGAATGATGGGGGGTGTTGTAGATCAGAAAGACCTTGGAGTATGAGGAGTGATAAAGGAAGTGGTAGGGAGTTTTATAGAACAGAGAGACCTTGGGGTACGAGGATTGATGTGGTGAATGATGGGGAGTATTGTAGAACAGAGAGACCTTGGGGTACGAGGATTGATGTGGTGAATGATGGGGAGTGTTGTAGAACAGAGAGACCTTGGGGTATGAGGAGCAATACAGGGAATGGTGGGGAGTATTATAGAACAGAGAGACCTTGGGGTACGAGGATTGATGTGGTGAATGATGGGGAGTGATGTAGAACAGAGAGACCTTGGGGTATGAGGAGTGATACAGAGAGTGGTGGGGAGTGTTGTAGAACAGAGAGATCTTGGGGTATGAGGACAGATGTGGTGAATGATGGGGAATGCTGTAGAACAGAGAGACCTTGGGGTATGAGGAGTGATACAGGGAGTGGTGGGGAGTATTACAGAACAGGGAGACCTTAGGGTATGAGGATTGATGTGGTGAAGGGTGAGGAGTGTTGTAAAACAGAGAGACCTTGGGGTATGAGAAGTGACACATTGAATGGTTGGGAGAGTTGTGGAACAGAGAAATCTAGGAGTACAAGGACTGATATGGTGAACAGTTGTTGAACAAAGACATATCGGGAAATGAGAAGTGACAGAGTCAATGGTGGGAATACTGTAAAACAGAGAGATCTCAGGGTGAAAGGAGTAACACGGTAAATGGTGGAAAGTGTTGTAGATCAGAGAGGCCTCAGGGTATGAGTAATGACACAGTCAATGGTGGGGAATGAATGGCTTTGTGGCCAAGTTTGTAGATGATACATAGGTAGGTGGAGCAGCAGATAGTGTTGAGGAAACAGGGGAGGCTGCAGAAGATTGTAGACAGATTAGGACAACGGGCAAAAAAGTGGCAAATGAAATCCAATGTTGGAAAGTGTTCAGTCATGCATTTGCTAGAAGAAATAAATGGGCAGATTATTTTCTAAATGGAGAGATGATTGAAAATTCCCAGATGCAAAGAGACCTGGGAGTCCTCATGCAGGATTGCCTGAAGGTAAACTTACAGGTTGAGTCAATGATGAGGAATGCAAATGCAATTCTGACATTCATTTCGAGAAAAATAGTGTTAAATGGCGAGCTCTCCACTGGCCACCGAGACAGAGGTGCACCAAAGAAGAGGTACAAGGGCTGTTTAAAGAAATCTCTTGGTGCCTGCCAAATTGACCACCACCAGTGGGCTGATATCACCTCCAACCGTGCATTTTGGCGCCTCACAGTTCGGCGGGCAGCAACCTCCTTTGAAGAAGACCACAGAGCCCACCTCACTGACAAAAGACAAAGGAAGAAAACCCAACACCCAACCCCAACCAATTAATTTTCCCTTGCAACCGCTGCAACCGTCCCTGTCTGTCCCGCATCAGACTTGTCGGTCACCAACGAGCCTGCAGCAGACGTGGACATACCCCTCCATAAATCATCCGCGAAGCCAAGCCAAAGAAAGAAAGAAAAGAATAGAAGAGCAAGATGTGATGTGGGGGCTTTTTAAGGCACTGGTGAGAACTCGATTGGAGGATTGTGAGCAGTTTTGGGCACCTCATCTAAGAAAGGATGTGCTGACTGACATTGGAGAGGGTTCAGAGGAGGTTCACAAGGATGATTCTGGGAGTAAAAGGCTTATCATAAGGGGTGAGTTTGATTGTTGTTGACCTGCACTCGTTGGAATTTAGGAGAAAGAGACATTTTGAATGTGGAAAGTCATGGGCAAAGTAGAATAGATGTACAAAGGTGGTTTCCCATGGTGGGAAAGCCTTGGACGAGAGGGCGCAGCTTCAGGATTGAACGAGGATTAGAATAGAGGTGAGGAGGAATTTCTTAAGTCAGAGGAATTTCTTAAGTCAGAGTGAAATGAATCTGTGGAGTTTGTTGCCACAGGCAGTTGTGGAGACCGAGTCTTTGGCTGTATTTAAGGGAGAGATTGACTTGTAAGATTAGCCAGGGTAGCAAAGGCTTTGGGCAGTGGGGCTGAATGGGAAAATGAATCAGATCACAATTGAATAGTGGGGCACATTTGATGGGCTGAATAGTTTATTTTTGCTCCTATGTCTTATAGCCTTACGGTGCTGTGAAGTGTTGGAGAACAAAGAGGCCAAGTGATACACTGTTTCATTAGGTTTTAACTTGTGCAATCAGACGACAATAAATTTGATTTGACTTGACGAGGAGTGACACAACGAATGATGGGGCTGTTGTGGAAAAGAAGGACCTCAGGGTACAAAATCACAACAAAAGTGGAGAGGGTGGTGGAGAAGGCATTTTCCACGCTTGCCTTCAATGAACAGGACAATGAGAATATGGACTGGCCATTACACTACAGTTATGCCAAAGAATGGTGAGGTTGGTCAAAGTGTTGTGTGTAGCTCCGGGTTCCACAAGTGAGGAAGGATGAGATTGTCAGAGAGAGTGTAGAAAGGATTCGCAGGGATGGAGGGTATGAGTTATGAGAGACTAGAGAGGTTAGGTTTCATTTCGCTGCAGCAAAGGAGGCTGAGGGTTGACTCGATGGAGGTATATACAATTACAAGAGGCACAGATTAGATAGATAGACAGGGTCCTATGATAGGAGTGTCTAAAATATGAGGGCATGGATTTAGATCTGAAGAACCATAGAACACCACAGTACAGAACCAGATCCTTTGATCTTTCTAGTCCATGCCAAACTATTTACTCTGCCTATCAGTGGTTCTCAACCTTTCTCTTTCCACTCACTTACCACCTTAAGGAATCCCTCTGCCATCAGCGCTTCATGATTAGTAAGGGATTCCTTAAGGTGGGATGTGATTGGGAAGGAAAGGTTGAGAATCAGTGCTCTAGACCTAATTGTTACTGAAATATTTTGCTGGAGAAAAATTGTTGTTGGCCCATTTCCTTTGGAGTTATGAAACCATGGTACCTAACGAGTCAATAAGGTTCGATTACAACAGTGGTTCTCAACCATTTTCTTTCCACCCACATCCCACCTTAAGCAATCCCTTACTAATCACAGAGCACCTATGACATAGGGAATATTTAAAGTGGTATGTGAGTGGAAAGAAAAAGATTGAGAACCACTGGGCTAGTTCTTTCAAGTTGCATGGCTGCCGTACCCCTTCTATCCATGCACCTATCCAATCTTCTCTTGAATTTTTAGATATTTAGCCATTCAGCATGGTAACAGGCCCTTTTGGCCCACAAGCCCATGTCACCCAATTACACCCAACTAACCTACAACCCCTGGTATATTTTGAAGGGTGGGAGAAAACCAGAGCCACCGGAGGAGGCCCACAGGGAGAACATAAAAGCTCCTTACAGACAGCAGTGGATTCGAGCCCGGATCGCCAGCCTGTAATACCGTTGCGCTAACCTTGCCGCTCCAGTGTCGAAATCAATCCCACGTCCACCAACTCTCACTGAGGTGAAAGGCTGTAAGGAGGTCTGAGGGATAAATGTTTTCACACAAAACAAACTTGGTATCTGGAATGAGCTGCCAGAGGAGGTGGTGGAAACAGGAAAAGGAATCCTTCAGAGGCATCGGGACTGCAACTTTATCGAGCAAGTTATTAGAAAGGTTATAGAATTAATTCAGGTGATGAAATTGTATGGACAGATACAACCTTCTACGAATCTATCCCACACAAAACCAAATATCACATGCATGAAGTATATGGACCAACAGGAGTGTAAGTGTTGCGATGCCAGACAAAGTGGAGATTTGTGCATCCATGACCCATTGATACTGGCTGAATGGTATCAAAAGCTCCACTTGTAACGTGAAACAATATTCACCACAAAACTTACCGTGGGCAATCTAATCAACCTTATTTTTGCTTTCTCTCAAAATGGCAAGGGTGATAAGCAGCTGTGCCATGTAATAGGTGGTCATGACAATAATCCTCTGAAATGGTATGGGGAAACATAACAGGTTGGTCGCTAAAATGAAGTCTGAGATCATAAAAAGCCACGCTCCCACTGCCCCGGTTGCCCTCGCTGAAAGCCTTTGGCTGTGGAACAGCACCTGAGAATTGGCCCGCCAAGCCATGACTCCGATCAGAGCACAGTAACAGCTGAGCAGCAGAGCTTCCTTGGTCTTCAAGCACAGGCTGAGCAAGGTCCAACCCGCTGTGACGACAGCGCCTATTAAACCTCCCGCTCGAAGATTCAGAGGCTTGAATCCGAAGACCCAGGAGTAGACACAGTGAGCAAGGGCAAACGATGCCGCACCTGCAGTTAAAGTAAGGCCAGGTTAGTGTTTTGCTCATGTGTTGAAGAAGTCCTCAGGCCCAAAATGTTGGTGAAATATCTTTACTTCCAATGGATGTTCTGCTGAGTTCCTCCAGCAATTTTGTATTTTTATCAGGTTCCTTTTACCACGTAGACTCAGGAGCAACACATATGCAGCTTTTGATTAAAGAGAAGAACTATCTTGGCATTCCAATTTCCCCAGGGTCCGCTCCCTCCATGACTCCCTCATCCACTCATCGCCCCCACATCCCCTCCCTTTGGCACCTACCCCTTGCGACTGCAGGAAGTGCCACACTTGCGGCCACAGTTCCTCCCTCACCACCATTTGGTGTCCCAAACAGTCCTTCAACACTTCACCTGTGAATCTGCAGGGGTCGCCCACTGCATCCGGTGCTCCCGTCGTGGCCTCCTCTGCATCGGAGAGACTGGGAGATCACTTCACAGAGCATAGAAACATAGAAAAATAAGTGCAGGATTAGGCCTTTTGGCCCTTCATGCCTACACCGCCATTCAATATGATCATGGCTGATCAGTACCTGGTTCCTGCCTTCTCCCCATACCCCTTGATCCCCTTAGCCACAAGGGCCAAATCTAACCTAGTCTTAAATATTGACAAGGAACTGGCCTCAACGACTTCCTGTGGCAAAGAATTCCACAGATCCACCACCCTCTGAGAGAAGAAATTTTTCCTCATCTCAGTCCTAAAAACTTCCCCCTTATCCTTAAACTGTGACCCCTGGTTCTGGTTTTTCCCAGCATTGGAAACAAGCTACCTGCATCTAGTCTGTCTAAACCATTAAGAATTTTATATGTTTCTATAAGATCCCCACTCAATCTTCTAAATTCCAGAGAATACAAGCCTAGTCTATCCAACCTTTCTTCATATGCAAGTCCTTCCATCCCTGGTATCAGTCTAGTGAATCTTCTCTGCACCCCCTCCATGGTGAAGATGTCCTTCCTCAGATAAGGAGACCAAAACTGCATGCAGTACTCCAGATGTGGCCTCACCAAGGCCTTGTACAGCTGTAGCAGGATCTCTGTACTCCTGTACTCAAATCCTCTTGCCATGAATGCCAACATAGTATTCGCCTTCCTTACCACCTGCTGCACCTACATGCCCACCTTCACTTTGTCCTTTGCAACAACAAGGATCTCCCAGTGTCCAACCATTTTAATTTTACACCATTCCCTCACCAACATGTCTGTCCATGGCCTCATGCACTGCCTAACCAATGCTAAATGCAAACTGGAGGAACAACACTGAATTTTCCATCCACACAAGCTCCAACGAGATGGCATTAACATCGACTTCTCTAGCTTAAACTATGACTCCTGGTTCTGGTTTTTCCCAGCAGTGGAAACAACCTACCTGCATCTAGTCTGTCTAAACCCTTAAGAATTTTATATGTTTCTATAAGATCCCCACTCAGTCTTCTAAATTCCAGAGAATTTCCCCAAGTCTCTTTCTTTCCCTATCTCTCTGTTTCCTTTCCTCCAGATCCCCACCCCTTCCCTCTCCATTCAGAGAGCTACCCTTTCCCGATCAATTCTCAGTTTGTTTCACTTCTACTCTCTCACCTAAACCCACCTATGACCTCTTAGTTATTAGCCTGTGCTCCTCCCCCTGACCCTTCCTCCTTCCTCTCCTCTCCCCCTGCCCCTGCCTCCATCTTTTTATTTAGACACCTACCTTCTTTTTGCTCATACTTGACAAAGGCCTCAGGCCTGAAACATTGGTTATTTTATACTTCCTGTAGATCAGTGGTTCTCAACTTTTTTCTTTCCACTCACATCCCACTTTAAGTATTCTCTATGCCATTGATGCTCGTGATGAGTAAGGGATTGTTTAAGGTGGTATGTGGGTGGAAAGAAAAAGTTTGAAACCACTGTTTTAATCGTCCCTCATTGACTCGTTATGTGCCTGGTTTCATAACTCCAAAGGAAATGGGCCAATGACAATTTTTCTCCAGCAAAATATTTCAGTAACAATTGGGTCTAGAGCAGTGATTCTCAACTTTTCCGTCCCACTCACATCCCACCTTAAGCAATCCCTTACTCATCCAGAGCACTGATGGCACAGGGATACTACGTGCCCTGCTGAGTTTATCCAGCACTTTGTATGGCATTCTCAGAAATCTGCTTGTTTACTTTAAGCAGAAAGTTTGAAACAAGGTAAAGTCGGGTTCAACGGTCAATGTGAGTTGGTTGCCATGTACATAATTCCTTGTGCTTTAGAAGTTGGCGGCTAGCACCATCCTATTACAGTTCCAGAGACCTGAGTTCGAATCCACTACTATCTGCATTGAGTTTCAATGTTCTGCCTGTGTCTGTGTTGAGATTCCCCAAGTCTTCCCACTCTTCAAAAAACATACAGGGTTTGTAGGTTAATTGGATGTATTTTGTTGACATGGGTTTCGTGGGCTGGAAAAATGTATTGTTAAAATTAAATTTTGAAATAATTAAAAATTCCAAGACACAGATGCCCAAACATTCGTACTTGCTGAAGCCACACAGGTATATAAGATACACCAACTACAGTAGTTAAAATTTAAATGATCACAAATACAAGGCAGAAAAAGAGTTCATAATTATCAAAAGATAGATAAATAAATAAATATATATTCTCAGTGGCAGTTAGTGCAATAAAAAAAATGATGTCTCAGAACTTTGGTGATCGGAACCTTGGTAGCTTATGGTCAGGGTTAGGGAAGTACGAGGAGTTTCGAGAGTCTGATTGCTGTTGGGTAAAATAAAGAAAGGAAAATGAATTCCAGTTCCCCATCAATGAGACTGTTGGCTTGTTTCAGTGTGTCATTATGGACTGTAGCAGAGAGATGAACATAAAACATAGGCATTGTTCCCTCTAAGCTATGTTCATGCACACATACACACACACTTTACAACCAGCGCACAAAGGAAATTAATGTGCACACAAAAGTCACCTGAAATAATGTCTAAATTAATAATTATTGAAAATAATCTCTTACCTAACTGTTTCTGTTAACTAATTAGTCGGTTTTTCAAATACCACATTTACACATCACTAATTTACCTCACCTTTTCTATTCCGATTTATACAGCTGCAGCCATGCTTGGTGGACAGTGCTCATGTTGTAAAATTTATGAAGATCTGTTTCAAATTCTGTAGCTAGCTAACTGAGTTTTTACTGAGAAAACTATTGATTCACCATGTCGAATTCAAAAGAAGTGAAGGGCGTGGTGCAAAAGAACTGCAAGTTTTTTAAAAGTTGAATGGCTTAACAAAACGGTAGGAGCTGCTACACCAAAAGCTTATGGGGCCATGAACATTCAGCTGTGAGAAATATTTATGTATGATTTGGAAACTGGAATTTTGTATTGCTGGACAGGGTTGTAAAGAAAACTTTTGGTATCTTAGCCTTTATAAATCAAAGTATTGAGTATAGGCATTGGGATGTTTATATTGAAGTTTTTTAAGACATTGGTGAGGCCAAATTTGGAGTATTTTGTGCCACCTAGCTACAGGAAGGATATCAATAAGACTGAAAAAATGCAGAGAAGATTTACAAAGATGTTACTGAGTCTTCAGGAGTTGAGTTACAGGGAAAGATTCAACAGGTTAAGACTATTTCTTTGGAATGAAGAAGAATAAGGGAAGGTTTAAGAACAGTTTGCAAAATTATGAGGGGTATAGACATGGGCTCTTTCCACTTAGAATAAGAGAGATAAATATGAGAGGACGTGGCTTTAGGGTGAAAGGGGAAAGGTTGAGGGGGAAAGTTCTTGACTCAGAGAGTGGTGGGGGTAAGGAATGAGCTGCCATCTGATGTGGTGAGTGTGGACTCGATCTTGAGTTTTAAGAATAAATTGGATAGATACATGGTCTCGAGGGTTATGGAATGGGAGCAGGACCAGCTGAGCAATGGTTGGCACAGAATCGAAGGGCCAAATGGCCTGCTTTCTGTGCCGTAGCGTTCTATGGAATGCAAGCCAGTTTGCCAATCGGTAATAAGCAAGTGTATGTTGGATGGAATAGAAATGTTTATGGCAGCGAGTACAGAGTTACAGAGAAAGAAACTGTTTTGCATGCCATCCACTCAGCTCAGAGGTACAACGGATGGTGCAAAATGAAAAAGTGCATAAAATAAAGATAATAATGATGAATCATAAGAATGTGTCATACGATGAAGATTTGCACTAACATTCTTACTTGCTGCAGCCAAGCAGGTACTTGGTAAAAAAAATCTACAACGGTGCACATTAAATTAAATTAAAAAGCGATAATGAATACGAATTACAGACAGAGAATAAATATTTACCATTGCGGTTGGTGCAAGAGAAAAAAGTGCCATTACAATAGAGCAGTGAGCCTTTTTTTGTAGAGTAAGAATAGCTTAGGATTAGTGTACCAAGGAGAGGTTCAAGAGGCTGATAACCTGGTGAGAAACTGTTCTTGAACCGAAAGGTTCTGGCCTTCAGTTTATCATACATCCGTTCAGTGAGTTTCTGTGCAGCATTGCAGAGAAAAGTGCCATTAAAACCCAACCCTCTGTTCCCAGCCTGCATGAGAATCCCAAAGTGTTCCACTTACCTCCCACGAAAATCCTTCGATTGTCCATGAGAAGAAGAGTGTCACCTGCTGCAGAGAGGAGGAGGCCTGCAAGCAGTTTCTGGACACGGTGGTGCTGAGATAGGAATTGTTTCCCATTATCCAGAATGAAAATGCACAAGCAGATGATTGGCAAAATTTTGCTCAGTCCTTTCACCCAAATTGATGTCGAGGAAAGATGGCTGAGAAATGTGTGGATGCATACAGTTGTGAAGAAAGGCACCAACATTTTCTTCTCATTATCATCCTGCAGGCCAAGAAAACATCAAATGATCAACAATATAATGTATTCTCTCCAGATCCCCGCGTGATTCCTCAAATCCTTTGCAACATGTTTACACGACTGATTTACAGATTATCATCAGATTTTATTGATTCAACAGCACAGAAACAGGCCCATCAGCCCATGTCAATTCAGCTCGGCCTGGGTGTCTGTGTTCAGCCTGTATCCCTCTAAATCTTTCTCATCCATGCGCCTGTCGAAATGCCCTTTAAGCATTACAATTGTCCCCCATTCTTCTGGCAACTCGTTCCATAAACCTAGTGCAGTCTGTTGAATGACTCAAAGATTTGTTGACTCAAACCAAGGCTTTTATTAGCAAAAGACTGGAGCATATTACATTGAGGTCGACCAGTCCAGACTGACCTGGATCTGGTGAGGAGCAGCCCTTTATGACCTGCCAGTAGGCGTGGCTACGGCTCTCAGCCAATCACTACTACTATATGTAAATATATACAAATATATACATTGGTGATAGTATCCTGTACTATCACACCTACCACTCTCTGTGTGCATCAAGGTCCCTCTCACCTTAAATCTATGCCCTTTGGTTTTAGATTCACCTACTCTGGGAAAAAGGAATTAGCAATTTACCTTACCAGACTATTATTGAAATGGTGAAAGACTGCAGCATGCTGCTGTGCAGAGAGACTTGGGAATGCCTGTGTATAAATCACAGAAAGTTAGTTTGCAAGTGCAACAGGGAATCAAGAAATGGGATGTTGCTGGAGGGGTTGAATTTAAAAGCAGCAAGGTTCTGGTGAGACTGCTCCTGGAGAACTGTGCACAGTTCTGGTCTCCTCACTTGAATAAAGGACATACTGGCTTTGGAGGTGGTGCAGAGGAGGCTCACCACATTGATTCCAGAGATGAGGAACTTGCCTATAAGGAGAGATTGAATCTCCTGGGACTGTGCTCATTGGAATTCAGAAGAATGAGAAGAGATCCTGTAGAAACACATAAAATTATTAAAAGTTGGAAGTAAGAAAGTTATTTCCTGGTAGGTGAAACGAAAACTAGGGGACATAACCTCAAGATTCAAAGCAACAGATCTAAGAATTTGCGGAGGTTTGGTATGACATCAGAAAACCCTGGCAAATTTCCACAGATGTGTGGTATAAAGTGTGCAGACCAAACGCATCATGGTCTGGTGTGGGGACACCAATACTCCTGAGCAGAAAGCTCTGCAAAGGATAATGGACACAGCCCGGGATAATTTCGGCAAAATCCTCCCCACCATGGAGAACATCTACAAGGAACACTGCCATCGGAGAGCAGCTGCAATCATCACCAGATCTACACCACCCAACGCATACTCTGTTCTCGCTGCTGCCATCAGTAAAGAGGTAGAGGTGCCACAAGACTCACATCGATGATTTTACTTTGCATCTTTGGTGTTCAAAAGAAGTTAAAGGAATTATTGCACTCTGAATCTATTCCTGATAATCTCAACACTTTCAGTTTTCTGGTAGCGATGGTGCACACCTGCACCAGTGGACCACGGCATGAAGAATCACATGCACAGCAAGATTGATTAGGGCAAGAAGAATCTCCTACTTACTGTGGAGAAAGGTGACATCATTTTAAAAAGCGATTGTTCTGTTCTCTTCAGATTATTAATTGACTGAAAATGTGGTGAGGTGTGGTCAGGATACACTTTAATATAAATGATTTTGGCATTAGTATCAGGAAATTGTCCCACACAAGTCACTTGTGGCAGTTTTAGATCTGCAAATTGTACACATTGATCACACACCCATTTTGAAGTATTTCCTGTTGAAGCTTTGAATTTGGATGGTCATTTCTTGAATGAATTCACCCAAATTTCCACAGGCAAAAAATCCTCACACACTAGAGGAAACATTCAAGGTGAGGGGGAGGAAATTTACAACCATTCGCCGCATCGAGTCTGCCCTGCCATTCCATCATGACTAAATTCAACCCCATTCTTCTGCCTTCCCTCCATAAACCTTGATTACCTTCCTAACCAAGAACTTACCTACCTGAGTCTTAAATATACCCAGTGACTTTGCTTCCACAGCCATCCACAGCAATGAATTTCATTGATTCATCTTCCTCTCTGGAGGTAAATGTTGGTGGGGGGGGGGGGGGGGGAATATTTTACACCTAGTGGTAGGTGCCTGGAACAAGCTGCCAGGCACAGTGGTGGAAGCAGATATAATAGGAGGGCTTAAGTGGCTTCTAGATAGACCCAGGAAGGTACAGACAGACACTAGCAGGGTGCGGAGGGGGGCGCGGACTGCACCGGAGGACACCTGTTCAGGTGTTCCAGGGGGTAACACCAAAATTATTGTCTGTAAAATTTTTGTGTAGCATTTCATCAGAAATTTATTATTTTTTATAAAAAATATCTCTATATTTAGTAATAACATCGAAAACATTTTTCGTAAGTCCAGCTATAAGAGTTTTAATTCCAAGATTAAAACTCGGTACTAATTTACTTTTTGAACCTTCTACTGTGCTCCAGTCAGTTTTTCTTACCCAATTACAATGTTACTTTGAATCACGTGGTTTCGTCCGCACGTGCTACAAACCTGCGCTGTTGTTTTTGTTGCTGCTAGTGTTTCCATTGTCACTGCTTTTGTCAAAGTTTCTGGTGTTTTAGCTACAATATTGCAGTCATTAGTATTTTAATGTAGTTCTTAAATTCTTGATGTAAATGTAAAAACTTTTAGGCTGTGTTTATGATATTGTAATTTAAAGGTGTAATTTTAATGTTGCTAGTTGTTTATCTCAAAACTCTTGCCATTATATTCAGTGATCTACAAGAATTACGATTTACCAGCAACATTAGTACAAAAAACATTACTAAGAATTCTGTGTGGTCTGGTATGGGAGGAGGGCCATGGGTTGGGGGGTGGGGGCAATGACACCATGAGTTACTGCACTGGGTAACACCAACCCTAGTGACGCCACTGCAGACAGATATCTGGCATGTGCGAGGAGCAAGGTTTTCGTTTGATTTGGACATCATGTCCAGCACAGACATATGAGTCAAGGGGCCTCTTCTGCAGCATCTGCAGATTTTTTTGTTTAACACAAACTGTTGAAGGCCAGATCTATGTGTTCAGATCAGGCGATACCGAAACATACAGAAAGTGTAGGTAAAAACTCTGGAGGATCAAGCTGGAGTGCCCAATAGCTGTGGCAGGGATTGCATGCCATTACTTTCAATGAGACAAGACTTGTTCCCTGCAGTCAATTATACTTCATCTGCTCGCTTTGAAAGGGAAAACTGTGAAGAACCTTGCTGGTCTCCACAACCCCCGATGACTCTGTGCTCCCGTCTCTGATATGGATGTGAACAAAACCTTCAGGAGGGAGAATCCTCGGAAAGCATTCAGCCCAGGTGGTACAGCTGGCTGTGTCCTTAAAACCTGTGCACACCAACTGTCTGGAGCTTTTGCAGAGATTTACAGTCTCTCATTACTACAGTCTGAGGTCCCCACCTACTTCAAAAGGAGATCTATCGCTCCATCGTTCCAAGATGATCAAGATGACCTGCCTCAATGACTTTCAACTGTTGGTACTGATGTCTAACATGAAGTGTTTTGAATCATTGGTTATGGAGTGAATCAACTCCTGTTTCAGGAAGGTCCTTGACTCATTTCAATTCACCTATCATCATAACAGGTCAACAGCAGAAGCAATCTCACTGTCCCTCCACTCTGCAGTAGATCATCTTGACCCCAGCAGCATTGGCATTGTTGTTCATTGACGACAGCTCGGCGTTCCACACCATCATACCAGCAAGAGTTATGATCAGACTATTTTTATAAATCACCTGACGAGAAAGCGGTGGGTTAGTAAGTTGGTGGATTGCATGAAGATTGGTGGTGTTGTAGATAATGTGGATGTTTGCCAGAGGTTACAGAGCGACATTGATAATATGCACAGCAAGGAAGTGGCAGGTGCAATATTCCCCAGAAAAGTGTGAAGTAGTTCATTTCGGTAGGTCAAATTTGAAGGCAGAATACAATGTTAATGGGAGGACTCCGATCAGAGTGGAAGTTCAGAGAGATCTTGGGGTCTGTATCCAAAGGAAAAGTCTAAGGAGATTTGGCATCGAAATCTCTATCAAAAATCCACAGGTGGACTGTGGAAAGTAAACTGACCGGTTGCTTCACAGCCTGGTTGAGGAGTTCAAGAGCCCAGGAATGCAGAAAACGCAAGCGCAGTCAGGTCCGATCCCCCATCCACTGCAGACATCTCAAGAAGGTACCCAACAAGACAAAAGTAGCCCTGATACTGTCCTGTCCCTGACATAATCAATTCTCACCTCTCCCCTTATATTCAATGAACACCTTTCGTTGGCCTGGATTCCGCCCGCAGCCAGCATTCTGAGATTTCCTGGGGTGTTTTTTTTTGTTGCTTATTCCTTGGAGAAGGGCTCAATCCCAAAATGTCAGCAATATTATCTTTGCCTCCTTTGGACGCTGAAAGACCGGCTGAGTTCCTCCAGTATCTCGGTGTGTTCTTACCGCCAATCTTAGTATATCCATTTTAATTAAGGGGACCACACCTCTGCTGGGTGCCCCAGATGGGACACAAGAAAATGCAGTGAATTGGACATGTAGTTAATGTATTATAATAATGAAGCAGAAGAGGTCTTTTATTCTGAGAGAACTTTCTAATCATTCTCCTTCCGTTATTAAAACAGCTCCTAACATTAGAAGTGAGGAATATTCTGTGCACTCATCAGCACTGCTGCACCAGTCAATGGGACAATTAGCAATGTTGTACCTCAGCATTCTGCCAGAATCCAATATCCTTTGATTCACTTCGTCTCCAGAAACCTCTCTATTTCATTCTTCTAAGTATTCAACGATTCTCAGAAGTTGAGAATTCTAAACCAAAAGACATAGGAGTGGGATTAGGCCAGTCAGTCTGTCAAGTGCATCCCACCATTTCATCATGCCTCATTTACTATGTTTTTCAGCCCCATTCGCCTGCCTGGTCTCCATAACCCTCAGACCCTTTCAAGCTGCCATGTAAAATGGGGTTAATGGGACAATTTGCCCGGTTACCGCCCCCACTCACGCAGCAGCTTGAAAGGGTCCGACCCTGGTCAGCGTGGTCCAAATCCAACTGGGTCCCTGATCTAACTCAGAGGTAGACAGGGAACCCAGTTAAACTTACCTAGGTTGCATCCACCAGCAGCTTGAACACGAAAATGGCCGAACCGGTTGTTCTGTTGACATCAGCACTTGCGTGCATCACCAGGCTGCATCGACTGAAATGTGCAGTGCTGACATCCTGCTGCTCCTCCAATCACTGCAGCATTCACCTGACAGCAGTGATTACAACAGTTGCCCGCTGTACTGCAGCTCAGCAGAGTTGATCAGCCAGCATCTGAAGATCATTCCCATTTCTGCTTGCCATTTGGACTTTGATTTGTCACTTCCGGTAGTACTTCCAATAAGTGCGTGGTGTGTCATTCAATGCATCATCACGGGGGCGGGATTTCCCCTTAAATCGCCGGGTTGGTGATTTAATTGGTTGATCCCCTGCAGCTTAAAAGGTGCTGGAAGCACCATTGCCCCGCTAATCACACCTGGGCCCCAGGAGGGCCACCCAGGTGCTGCAGCTTAAAAGTGACACTTGATTCCCTCGCTGATGAAAACCTATCTTAAATATACCTGGTGACTTGGCCTCCACAGCCATCAGTGGCAGAGAATTCCACAGATTCTTCCCACCCCTGGATGAAGAAATTCCTCCTTATATCTGTTCTAAGTGGACTAACGAAAAGCCTAATAGTCTGAATACGTATGAGAATGTCTGATCTCAGAAGCTAAACAGGCTCAGGACTAGTCGGTACTTGGGGGGGAGACCAGGTGCTGTAGGTTTCTGTGAGGGTCGCTGGATAAAGTGGTGACTCTCTGTCTGCCTACAGTAGGCAAAAGTCAAAGAATTTCATGTATGTTACATGACAATAATGGAACCTTTTACCTTTACCCTAGTCACATCCTATTTTCACTGCTACCTTCAGGCAGAAGGTACAGAAGATACAGAAGCCTAAATTCCAGTACCTCGAGGTTCAAAAACTGCACAAGAATTGAATAGAATGAACTCGGACATATCAGATCAACGTTTTAGGTGCAGTGAAGAGATGGGGGCTTTCTTGCAATCAACTTTTTCAGGCTTCAAGTTAAGATCTTTTTGGGTGGATCTAGGGAACTTCTTAGAACAAGTTATGTGTATACTATCACCACCAAATCCAGATTTATTCTTTTTGGGAAATATAGAAGGAACAAAACCTAAGATGAAAATATCGATATATCATTTGAAATTAGTTAAAATAGCATTAGCAGGAGCAAGGAAGTGTATTGCAGTGACTTGGAAATCGAATTAACATCTAGGCATCGGAAGATGGAATGCAGAAATTCAAAGCTGTCTTCCTTCAGAGAAAATTACATATAATTTGAGAAATAAACTTTCTATATTTTTGAGAATTTTGAGCCCGTACATGCAAACTTTAGCCATGAATATGCAGAAATTTTCTTCTTTCAGCCTCTCGAGACCTGTGTCAACCTTCTTCCTTAAAATGAAAATGACCATATAAGGTCTGTTAAATTCCGGTGGGCAGGGGAGCAATACCCCGAGCGATTCACGATACTAATTTTTCTTTTTTTTTAATGACTATATATGCTATTCTTCATGGGGGGAGGGGAACAGGGGTCTGAGAGGGTGGGAAGGGGAGGGGTTGTAACCATCATGTAATGAATGAACATTTTTCAATGTAATCATCTATTGTACTGTATGATGATTTATTAATTACATGTATGGAAAAACTTTTAAGTAAAATATGCTTTCGTCCATCAGATTCCAGGTTTCAAACCTCTCCTCCTGACCCTGACCCTAAATTACATCAGGATCACAAAACAGTCTGTCTGTTCTATTGAAACCCATTTTTTATTTCTCAAGCTAAGTGTTACTGGGAATCTTTATTAATCTATCTAGCCTTCCTATTTATTATCTGAGGTAATTTACTTTATACTATTGGTGCATCCTACATACCTGTTTGGCTTCAGCAAGTAAGAATTTTGGTGCATGGGTGCATTGAACTTTTGAGCATTACCGTTTATCATTGATAGTGCATCGGAGGAAAAAGAATGGCTTATCACCTTGTTTGGAATTTGCAACGCACTACCTGAAGGGGTGATGGTGGCAGATATGCTGACTATATTTAAGAAGTATCCCGGCAGGCGTTTGAATGACAAAAGCACGCTGTTACGGCACCAGCGACCCGGGCTTCAAATCTGCGGCTGTCTGCAATGAGTTTGTACATTTTCCTCGCGAATGCATGGGGTTATCCCTGGATGCTCATGTTTCTTCCCCACCACTAAAAACATAGTATGTAGAGCACAGACCCTTCAGCCCTCAATGTTGTGCTGACCCATATATCCTTTTTAAAAAAGTATTCAACTCTTCCTACCTCATAACCATCTATTTTAATTCCATCTATGCCCCTAATATTTCAGCCTCCACCTCCACCCCTGGCAAGGCATACCACAACTCGCTGTGTAAAAAATTTCTGTTGATGTCTCCCCTGATCTTCCCTCTCTTCACTATGAACATACAGTATGTCCTCTGTTGTTTGCTATTCCTGTCCTGGGAAACGTGCTGGCTGTCCAACCTATCTATGCCTCTCAGAATCTTGTAGACCTCTATCAAGTCTCCTCTCATCTTTCTTTTCTCCAAAGGGAAAAGTCCCAGCTCTGCTCACCTTGCCTCATGAGACTTATTTTCCAATCCAGGCAACAATCCTGGTAAATCTCCTTTTCCCCCTCTCCATAGCTTCCACATCCTTCCTATAATGAGGTGACCAGAGCTGAACACAATACTCTAAATGTGGTCTCGCCAGAGATTTGTAGAGTTGCAACATGACCTCGTGACTCTTGAATTGAATCCCTGTATGAATAAAGCAAGTCATGAAAATCGGTAGACACTGTGGTTGAAGTAAAAACATAAAACTCAACTGGTCAAACAGTGTCCTTCATGTAGCAAAGGTAAAAGTACATAACTGACGCTTCGGGCTTAAAGTACCACACCTTGATGAAGGGCTCAAGCCCAAAACGTCAGTTATGTACTTTTGACCAGCTGTGTTTCTCCAGCATTTTGTGTTTTTACCCCTATTAATGAACCTCAACATCCCATAGGCTTTTGTAACTACCCTATCAACCAGTGTGGCGACCTTCAGAGATGTATGGATTTGAGCCCCATATGTACCCGGGCTGGTAGGTCAATTGAGTGCAATTGGGCAGCACTGGAATCGGCTGCTTCCGGTTTATAATTATTTTTAAATTATTTACTCGAATTGCATCAACCAAGACGGGATTAATATAGGTACAGAGGGACAAAAGGACCTGTTTCTGTGCAATTTGACTTAATGCCTCTGCACACATTCATATTTTGCTTTTGGTATTTTAACCTCTACACAGGGCAATGTTTACTCATGCAGCTCATTAATAAGAAAGGAGAGCATAGACTAAACATCAACCCGAGAGATCTTCTGATACATTTTGACAAATAGGCATCGAAGCAAAATGCTCCAGCAATCAAAATATTGATGAATTGAAATGAAAGAAAAGTTAGTTCCTTTTTCGACCTCTGCCTACCAGAGATATAGGTGATCCCATTCTGTCAAGGTTTCGCCCGCGTGTCACTCTGATCCAGTTTCTTTGGGAGACTACTTGTTTTGGTCGCTCTTTCTGCTCACCAAGAATGTGGCGTGGCGGAATTAGGTTTCAGTGGAAAAGATTTCAACATTCTTATTCAAATGATTCAATCCAAAAAAAAAGCAAGGTTGAAAGAAAGAAAACTTGTTCTACCAGCTAAAATTGAAAGGGGTTTGCCTCCGGTGATTGATGGAATTGTGTTTTCAGCTAGTCACGTGACCACATGTTGTCAGCTGCAATCTGGATATAGGGGAGTGTGACGGTGGCTCGCACCGCAACCAGCGCATGTGCGCAGGTGTACTCTGAGAGGCACAGTCAGGAAGGTCAAAATAATGCCTGTTTCTCCTGTTGCTTTCAGGATGCAAATTCAGTGACTCATTTCTTGCTCCCATCTTGGGAGGAGCATTCATGGAGATGTGAGAACGGCAATGAGTTTCTTGTCATTCACATTGTACAAGGTACATAAGCATTGAAATTCATACTTTATGCAGGTAAACGGGGATATTTTTAAAAAAAAACAACTACAATTACATACTTAATTGAATTTAAAAGATAACAATAGAACCACAGAATATTACAGCACAATATTCGGCCCTTCTAGACTGTGCTGAACTATCTTCTGCTCAGTTCCACTGACCTGCACCCAGACTCTAGACCTCCATTCACCTCCCATCCATGTACCTGACCAAATTCTACTTAAATGTTAAAATTGAGCCCGCATTCACCACTTCAACTACCAGCTCATTCAATCCATGCCTTCATCTACCCTCGGTTGAAAAAGCAAACCTACATTTATTCTGTATATACCCCTCATAAGTTTAAATACCTCTTTTAAATCTCCCTCATTCTTCTACTCTCCAGGGAATAAAGTCCTAACCTGTTTACGCTTTTCCTGTAACTCGGTTCCTGAAGTCCAGGAAAAATCCTAGGAAATCTTCTCTGCACTCTTTCAATCTTATTGATATCTTCCCTGTAGTTAGGCGACCAAAACTGCACACAATACTCCAAATTTGGCCTCACCAATGTCTTATATAGCTTTACAATAACATCCCAGCTCTTATGCTCAATACTTTAATTATGTTAAAAGTCTCTTTACAACCCTGTGATGCCACTTTCAGGGAATTATGTATCTGTATTCCCAGGTCCCTCTTTTCTACCGCACTCTTCAGTGCCTTATCATTCACTGTGTACGCCCTTTTTTGGTTTGTCCTTCCAAAATGCAACACCTCACACTTGTCTGCATTAAATTCCATCTGCCATTTTTCAGCTAATTTTTCCAGCTGGTCCAGATCCCTCTGCAAGCTTTGAAAACCTTTGCTCTCCTCAACGCCTCCAATCTTAGTGTCATCTGCAAACTTGCTGATCCAATTTACCACATTATCATCCAGATCATTGATATAGATGCCAAACAACAATGGCCCCAGTGCTGATCCCTGAGACACACCACTAGTCACAGGCCTCCAATCTGAGAAGCAATCATCCACCACTATTCTCTGGCTTCCTCCATCCAGCCCCTTACTGGTAGTGAAAAAAGCTGTCCACAGCGTATACATGTAAACAAATAAAGAACTATAAACAGATTATGAATTTAAGCAACCCGACTGTGCATTACAGAGAGAATTTTAAAAATCAATAAAGTGCACAAGTAAGAGTCCTTAAATGAGTCCCTAATTGTTGTTGAGGAGTCTGATGGTGGAGGCGTAGCAGCTGTTCCTGAACCTGGTGGTGCGAGTCTTGTGGCACCGATATCTCTTTCCTGATGGCACCAATGAGAACAGACTGTGTGCTGGGTAGTGTGGGTCTTTGATGATTGTTGCTGCTCTCCGACAGATGTTCCCTATAGATGTTCTTGATAGTGGGTAGGGTTTTACCTGTAATGACCTGGGTTGTGTCTACTACCTTTTGCAGGGATTTATGCTCAGGGGTATTGGTGTCCTCATACCAGACCGTGATGCATCTAGTCAGCACATTTTCCACCACACCTCTGTAGAAATTTGCCAGGGTTCCTGGTGTCATGCCAAACCTTCGCAAACTCCTGAGGAAGGAGAGATGTTGACGTGCTTTCTTCATGATGCCATTGGTGTGTTTGGTCCAGGAAAGATCCTCCAAGATAGTGACTCCCAAGAACTTAAATTTGCTTACCCTTTCCCCCAGTGATCACTGGATCATACACCTCTGGTTTTCCCTTCCTGAAGTCAACAATCAGGTCTTTGGTTTTGGTGACATCGAATGCAAGGTTAGTGCACCATTCAGCCAAGTTTTCAATTTCCTTCCTATATGACAACTCGTCACCTTTCTTTATACAACCCACTACCATGGTTTCATTGGCAAATTTGTAGATGGTGTTATTGTCGTACCGAGCCACAGAGTCGTAGGTGTAAAGTGAGCAGTGGACGAAGAATGCAGTCCTGTGATCCTCTGGTACGGATGGAGATTGTGGAGATATTTCTTACTAATCCTCACTGATTGTGGTCTGGAGGTGAGTAAATCCACGATCCAGTTACACAGTGGGGTGTTGAGTCCCAGGACTTGGAGTTTGTTGATCAGTTTTGAGGGCATGATGGTGTTAAATGCCGAACTGTAGTTGAAAACAAGCATCCTGATCTTTACTGTTTAGGTGTTCCAGAGCTTTGTGTTGAGCCAGTGAGATAGCACCTGTTGCTATGATAGGCGAATTGGAACATATTCATGTCACCACTTAGGCAAGATCTGATATGCTTCAACACCAACTTTTCAAAACCCTTCCTCACTGTTGATGTAAGTGCTACTGGTCGATCATCATTAAGGCAGGTTACTGCACTCTTTCTTCTTGGGCTCCAAGATTAAGGAACTCCACCATCCAGCACACACCGAAAGGTATCAGTGCCACAAGACTAGGTTCAGGAACAGCTGCTCCCCTCCACCATCAGACTCCTCAACAACAAACTCAATCAGGGACTCATTTAAGGGCTCTTACTTTGCACATTATTTATTCCTGAATATTTATTTTTCTCCCTATTGCATGGTCAGTTTGTTTCCATCTTTTCTTTGTTTACATTTCTCTGTCACATTGAGTACAGTTACCTATAAGTAGAAATTCTCCCTGGTCCACAGGAAAAAGCTCAGGGTAGCATGTGATGTCATGTATGTACTTTGGCAATAAATCTGAACTTCGAATGAGGGGTGGTTTCTTTGAATCTATCAAATACTGAAAGGCCTGGATAGAAAAAAAACAGACTAGGCTTTCTTATGATTCCAAAGTGGTTCTAAGTTCTTTGTTCCATTCAAAGGTTTGAATAGACATGAGGTAATGAGGTGTGACAAAGTTTCAAGGCTATGTGTGCAACTGTCAATTAACTGCTAAGGTTGATTCTGGAGTGAAGGCAATGTCAGTTGAATAGTTTCTCATAAGTACAGGTACCTATGGATTAGTCACCAAACACAGGGAAGCTGTTGGAGCAGAGATGAGACTGGTAAGAGAGATAGAAGAAAGAATCTGGGCAATGATACAACATTGTTTATTTTTTTGGAAAATTTTATTTATAGTTTTACAGCCCGGTAATATAGGGGAACAATTCTCCCCTTTTACAGGTCATTGTTTACCGAGTCCTCTCTTTTACCTTTCCTCCCCTCCCCTCCTTCTCCCATCATCTTTCACCCTCCCTCCCACTTCAACCTCAGTAAAAGAATCGAGCCTTGTTTGACACTCACAACGATGTGTCGCATTACAGAGAAGAGGTGGAAAATCTGGTGATATGGTGTGAGAATAACAACCTGAATTTCAATGTGGATAAGGTCATGGAGATGATGGTGGACTTCAGGAGGACCAGGTACGACCTCCCTCCACTACACATCAGCAACTCCCTTTACGTAAGTAGTGGCCCATTGTGAACACAGATCTCTTCACTTGTCAGGGAGGTGCAGCAACAGTTGCACTTCCTGAGAAAACTGAAACAGGCAAGGCTACCGGCCACCATTATGTCAACCTTCTACCAAGAGCGCCCTGATGGGCTGCTGCAGAGAAATGGATCAGAGGCCAATCCACAGGACCATAAGAGTGGCAGAGACAATCACTGGAGTATCCCTTCCCTCCCCTCCCCCATCGACGTGATCTACCAGGATCGATGTCTGAAGAGGGCGCGCAAAATTATTGAGGACCCCTTCCAACTCACACATAGTATCTTTCAGCTATTCTTGTCGTGGGATGAGATAAAGGAGTATCAGAGCCAGCCCCACCAGGCTGAGGAACAGCTTCTTCCCACGGGCAGTGAGAATGTCGAACAACCAAAGGAGCTGCTCACTCTAACCAAGCCTGGAACATCTTGCAGAAAATGAAGTTGTGGATTTTGCTCAACACCAAAGTTTTCAAATTTAGTAAGAAACTCAACTGTTCCTGCTTATGAGTTGGCCATATGCAAAGCCTAGCACTAATATTTCTAAAATAATTTCAGTGAAGCAGAACTGAGCAGCATGGCATAGCAGTTAGTGCAACACTGTCATAGCGCCAGTAGCGTGGGTTCAAATCCACCGCCATCATACAATTGCCTAAGTACAACCTGACGAAACAGCGTTCTCCGGTCCTCGGTGCAAAACATGCGGACACACAACCAGACATAACACACGTACTGACGAACAATATGTATGCTGGACAAGCATTCATCTATATATATTCGTATGATCTCCCTGTGTCTGTGTGGGATTCCTCTGGGTGCTCCGGTTTTCTCCCACATTCCAAAGACGTTCGGGGTTTGAAGCTTAAATGGACAAATGGGTGCATTTGGGTGGCCAGAAGGGCCTGTAACTATGCTGCTTCTCTAAATTAAAACAAAACTAAATTAGAAATTAAATATGACAACTGGCCTCAGCACCCCTAAATTTTCATCTAGAATACCAGCCACTCTTCCCTGAAGAGGTGCTTTCCCAATGAGTTCTGACAATCATGACATGTGGGTTCACACATAAAGAATAGACAGAAGGATGAATTTAAAAGAATAATAACCCATACAAAAATATTATTTTAGCCAGTGAAGCTTGCTTTTCACCCACTCTAAGTTTTATTGCAGGCAAATCGCAGACAACTCCTGGTTCCTGAAGGATGAGGTGACAAGGCTGGGATTTAATTTCGGAGCAGGTCAGGATGACTTTCGGGACGGTTGCCGGTCACTCACGGTTGGACAGGGTGAAGCAGCAAGGTTGAATCTTTCATGTGGTTCTGCTCATTAATCAGGATCAACAATTTCTGCTGATAATATTCGATCATTTCTGTAAGCGTTTTAAAGAGCTGATCCAGGAATAAACACAAAAAGAACAAGAAGTGAGTTGGAGAGGAGAGGTTGAGAGTTTGCAGGAAAGACTGGCGAAGTGCAGCACAGTTAGCGCCACACCTTTACTGCACCAACGATCGGGACCAGGGTTCGAATCTCGCATTACCTATAAAGAGTTTGTAACTGTGGGTTTTCCCTGGGGGCTCTGGTTTCCTCCCACCATTTGTAGGTTAATTGGGACTCGTGGGCTGAAATGGCCTGTTAGCGGGCTGTATGTCTAAATATTAAAAATGTAAGTAATTGAAAGCCTGAGAGCACCTTTGGAGGAGAGGCCAAGCAGAGAGGATTGGCTGGTGATGGAGATAACTTTCCTTGTAGTTGCAGAGAATGGAGTGTTGGGAAGGAGACTTAAGGGTAGAGATGGCAGGCAGGGAATGCTTGGATGGGGAGACATCCATCAACTGGAAAGGCGGAGGAGGATTGAGGAGGGGGCAGTAAGACTAGGCGAGGTAGCGCAATGATCATCTGAGAAGATGGTATTTCGGAATATGGATGGGATGGGAGCAAATTGCTCAGGGGTAAAATTTTAGGGAGACGCAAGATAATCCATGAATTCATCAGCCACTGCAGGAGGTTGGTTTGGTGGAGTTGGGAACCATTGCAAAGCCGAATTGAAGCCTTGAGGACCTCTGCAGTGGCTCAGTGAACTGTGGTCCTTCTACCTTCCACCTCGAACCTGCTCCCTAGTTTGAGAGGCTTTGTATGCAGAGAAGTTATGGATAGAGTAATTAAATATACTTTATTCTCGTTGCAAAAGAAAACACCACAAAATTAATAATGCAGTATTATTCAAATACAACATACAAGTGCATATTATTCACAAATACAACATACAAGTGCATATAAAAACAATAAAATCAAGAAAAGCAAAAAAGAAAAAAAAAGCAGCATTAAAAGAATATAAAATAAACTAATTGGCTGAGTTTAATTCTCGAATGGCTCTGGAATAGAAACTGCACTTGAGTCTGTTGGTCTGTGATTTAATGGACCTATATCATCTACCTGAGGGCAATAGGTCAAAGAAATGATGGCCCAGGTGAGTAGAATCCTTAAGAATATCGACTGCTTTCGTGATACAGCGAGATCAAAATAAATCCTCCAGAGGGGACAAGGAGCACCCAGTGATCTTCTGGGCCATATTGATAACCCTCTGAAGATCCCTCTTCTCCGCTGATGTACAGCTGGCAAATCGCACGGAGTGCAGTAACCCAGCACGCTTTCAATAGAGCAGCGATAGAAGGACACCAATAGCTTCTCCTGTAGATTAATTTCCCAAGCATTCTCAGAAAATTGAGACGTTGATGTGCCTTCTTGACTATAAAGGTGGTATTAATAGTCTAAGATAGATCCTCAGCCAAATACGTTCCCAGAAACTTACAAGTCATGACTCTTTCCCCACAATCTCCATTAATATGCAATGGAGCTGGGGCCGCAATGTTTCTCCTGAAATTTATTACTGGCTCTTTCCTCTTCAAGGAACTTAAAACCAGATTGTTTTCTGAGCACCACACTGACAGTCCGTGAACTTCGTCGCTGTAAGCTAACTCATCACTCTTTGAAATGTGTCCAACCCTAGTGGTGTCATCCGCAAATTTTACGATTGTGTTGGAGAAATATTTGGAGACATAGTTATGGGCTCAACAAACAGCCCTGCGGGGAACCAGTGCTAAGTGTGAGAGAAGGGGAATAATGAGTGCCTATTTTTACAGTCTGGGAATGGTTTGTTAATGTCCTTGATCCATAGATAAATAGATACGGAAAATCCTAAGTCAGTGATTTCACCAACCAGCCTGCCTGGAATAATAGTATTAAAAGCAGAACTAAAGTCTATAAAAAGTAACCTCACGTAGCATCCCCGTTTTTCTAAGTGGGTCATTGCTAGGTGAACATGGAGAGATGGGCAAGACGTCTATCAACTGCAAAGGCATGGAGAGAATTTTTCTGATGAAGGGGGAGTCAAGGACCAGAGGACACAGTCAGGCTTAGTGTCATGGGGGGAGGGGGCACTCGGACCATGCCACCCCAAATGACTTAGTGTGCCCCCCCCCCTCCATCTGCAGTAGTGGTTTTGTTTCATCTCCACGCGCTATAGTTACATCGGAAGGCGGGGGAAGTGAGACAGCAGTGCACAGAGGAGGTTCAAGGCAGGTATGGCACCCACTTCTCCCCCGCATCCCGCTGAGTGAGTTTTCAAAAGTTAGTTTGTGCCCCCTCCCCCACAGCTGTTACCCTAATGCCCCCCGATTTGACTTGTTCTGACACTGCTTCAGAGTAAAATAAATCCCTTTTGGGGTGAGTCGAGGAGGAATTTCTTCATCCAGAGGCTGGTGAATCTGTAGAATTTGTTGGTGTGAATGGCTGTGGAGGCCAAGTCATTGGGTATATTTAAGGGGTTTAGACAAGTTTTGATTGGGAAGGGATTCATGGGTTACGAGGAGAAGGCAGGAGAATGAGGTTGAAAAGGATGGTAAATCAGCCATGATGGACTGACAGTGTAGACTTAATGGGCTGAATGGCCTAATTCGGCTTCTACACCTTACGATCTAAATCCTGTGCATCAAATGATGTAATTATAGAGGGTTTTTTTAAGGTGGTAACAAAGACTGACGTGTGCGTGAGGTTTACTCAGACATTGAGCAAGGTCCCTCATGGCAGGCTGCTCTAGAAGCTTAAGGTACAACCGATCCAAGGTGAGTTAGCTAATTGCATTCAAGACTGGTTTGGTGCTAAAAGGCTGAGGGCCTTAGTGGATGCCTGTGGCCAGTAGTGCACCACAAGGATCAGTGCTGGGACTGATATATAGATATATATTGACAACTTGCATATTATAGGGTGTGGATGGCGAGGAAGATTATCTGCAATTACAGCAGCATTATAGATTAGGTGGAGATGGAAAAGAATCCTTACAAGTGACAAGATATTGGGAAATTAAAAAATGGTAGTGAATGGTAGGACATGAGATGTCAAACTCCATAATATGCCCACACTAGACTGCATGCTTTCTATGCACAGTAAAATGAAGACCTCCCTTGCTATTGATCTACTCACCTTCTCTCCTGCCTTTTTCTTGCCAAGAATATAGTGGTTGCTGCCTTCATTACAGCGAATGGGAATGTTGTAAACTTTTCCCCTGGAGAACACTGCCAAAGTGTACGGTTGGTTTCTGTTACTTCCTGAACTCGGCCTCACGAGGAATGCACCATCCTTAAGTTTAGAAAGGACATGCATTATTCACAACAAGGTGCCGGCTTGTTTCTTTGACCCAATTCCATTCTGGGTCGGAAAAATGGAAAGGATTTAGTCCCAAAGTGCAGAATGCCACTGTGTTATTAGATGTATAAAGAAGAACCACATTTCCTAGGATGCAATGCACAGGGTTGGGTGGAAACTAGAAAAGACATATGACAGGGGTTGTCCTTGGACGTCGGTTGAAGCAGCTCAAGGAAAATAAAGTCAGTTAGGTGTTAAAACCATGTAAAGTCATTCTTCTTGCAAGAACAAGCACAACAGCTAGCAAACCTGAAAGAAGTGTGCAAGGAGATAGAGTCAGAGAACACTACAGCACAGAAACAAGCCCTTTGGCCCATCTTGTCTGTGGCAAAGTATTATTCCACCATGTCCCATCTACAGGCCAGGACCATTGCTCTCCAACCATCTCCCATCCATGTACATATCCAAATTGGTCTTAAACCAGCTCTCATCCCACATGCTCGTGATCCTCTTCTGAGTGATGAATTTTCCCCCAATGTTCCTGTGATAGTACAGTATGCTATCATCAATGTATATATTTGTATATATTTACATATAGTGGTAGTGATTGGCTGAAGGCCTTAGCCACGCCTACTGGCAGGTCATAAAGGGCTGCTCCTAACCAGACCCAGGTCAGTCTGGACTGGTTGACCTCAATGTAATACGCTCCAGTCTTTTGCTAATAAAAGCCTTGGTTTGAGTCATTCGATGCACTACAATTCCCCTTAAATAATTTATCTTTCACCCTTAACCCATGTTTTTCAGTTCTTGACTCACTCAACCCCACTCGAGTAAGCCTGTTTGCATTTACTCTTTTTATACTCCTCATAATCTCTATCAAATCTCCCCTCATTCTCCTAATCTCCAGGGAATAAAGCCCTAACTGATTCAGCCTTTCCCTGTGACACAGTGCCTCAAGTACTAGCAACATCCTGGTCTGCACTGTTCCCTCTAAGCTGTGGGCATGCGCGCACGCACACATGTTTTGCCACCAGCACACGAAGGAAATTAATGTGCGCATGAAAGGTTAGTGACCTAAAATAATGTAGCAATTAATACTTATTGAAAATAATCTCTTAGCTGTTTCTGTTAACTAGTTATTATATTAAAACATGCCAATACAGTTTGATTAGCCGTGAGAGATGGGCTGTGCCAAAATTATCTTGAAACAATTTCAAGTTTGCATTTGCACAAGCTTTCAGGGCACACATACTTTCGTCACAGGAAAAAAAAATGCACAACGTAAGATTTTTGTGCACACTGATGGCTGAACATTAGAGGGAACATTGCCAGGTAAACCTTCACACTTTCAATTTTATTGATATCTTTCCTGTAGGTTGGTGACCAACATTGCACACAGCACTTCAAATAAGGCCTCAACAATGTCTTGTACAACTTCACAACATCCCAAGATGTGGCAGCACAGGACATGGTCAGAAGATGATGATATTTGTCTTAAAAAACATGCAACTTGTGATAAAGAAAGAAAGATAAGGATTGCTGCTTCATTGTCTAAATCCTGGAGCTCAACGTCCAACAATACTAATGGGGCACCTTCGCACAATTACTGCAGTTACTCAGGAAGGTGGCTCACGCTCAGATTTGGCCAATAAATGTTGTGTCCTCCAAGCTTTCTGATTATTAATAAATGTTTTATGGATGCAATATAGATATCCTCTGCTATCTGAAAGTAGAATATTCCTATGAAACCTTTCGTAAGCCGAAATGGCGTAAAGCGAAGAAGTGATTACCATTAATTTATATGGGAAACATTTTTGAGCATTCCCAGATCCACTGCTCTGTGCTCTCCCCACAGCCCACCATTAGTCCCCACACTGATCCCAGTGCCCCACACACTCCCGACAGCCCGCAATCAGTCCCCACTGCCCCATGCACTTCTGACAGCCTGCTCTCAGTCCCCACACTGATCCCACTGCCCCGTGCTCTCTCAACAGCCCACTATCAGTCCCCACACTGATCCCACTACCCCATGCTCTTCCGTCAGCCCACTATCAGTCCCCACTCTGATCCCAGTGCCCCACGTACTCCCGACAGCCCGCTATCAGTCCCTGCACTCTCCTGACAGCCGGCAATGTCCTCACACTGATCCCACTGCCCCGCACTTTCCTAACAGCCTGCCGAATGCTATGTTCGCTTTTCGCCTTTTATCATAAAAGCGAAAATCCTTTTCTGATTTCTTTCAGTTACCGAGAAAAGGTACTAATGTAATTCTTTCGTAAAAGTGAAGTGGCATAAAGCAGATTTTCAAAAAGTGGGGGATACCTGCATCCTGAAGATGATTTCAAGAGATATTGTGTTTCTACTGTCAATTCCCTCGCCCACCCCCCCCCCCCCCATTAGTCAGACAATTGAGTACAGAGATTAGAACGTCATTCTACAATTGTACAAGCCATTGGTGAGGCCTTCTTTGGAGCATGGTGTTCAGTTTTCATCACCGTGCTACAGGAAAGATCTATCTGGAGACGGTGCAGAGAAGATTTATGAGGATGTTGCCAGGACTCAGGAGGCCTGAGCTACAAAGAAAGGTTGAGCCGGTCAGGGCTTTATTCTTTGGAGCGCAGGAGGATGAGGGGTGATTTCATCGAGGTGTACAAAGTCACGAGAGGAAACGATTAGGTGTCTTTTGCCCAGAGTGGGGAATAGGTAACCAGAGGACATAGGTTGAGGGGATGGGGGTGGGTGACCTGAGGGGTAACTTTTATGTAAAGAGGGAGGTGGTTGTAAGGAGCGGGAGGAAGTGGTTGAGGCAAGTATTATTGCAAAGCTTAAGAACAGATTGGTCAGATCCATGGATAGGATGGGTTGAGAGGGATATGGGCCAAACACAAGCAGGTGGGACTAGTGTGAGTGGGACATTTTGGCCAGTGTGGCCAATGGGCTGAAGGGCCTGTTTCCTCGTTGTGTGACTCCATGTCGGTAATGAAAAGAAAAAATAGCTTTGCAAGACATGGCAAATAGCTGCTGGACTGTGCGTGATATTTCCCTTTGTACACACTGTTCCACCTGGTTAAAGGATGAATGAACTAACTGGAGGGACACAAAGAGCAAAGCCAATAAAGCAACTATGCTTGTGCATAGTTGAACAAAAAAAACCAATAATCTAAAGTCAACATGAGAGAGTCGGAAAGATGCATTCAGACCGTAGAGGTCAGCGAAACATTTTCTTACAATCTGCACTGGAAGAAGAATGATATTACTGAGAACTCTGTGCCACCATTCATCAAAGATCAGAACTTTTGCCCAGTTTTACAGTCAGCCATTTTAGTCAGATGTTTCAAACAAGAACATCCTCAAGAACTTCTGATACCCTATTAGGAGATGTTAAAGGAATTCAATTTAAATTAAAACTGAATATTCATCAAGTTAAATCTGTGCAAATTGCATTAGCTAAGGCTAGAAAGGGCATAGCCATATCTTGGAAATCAGATATAAATTTGGGAATGTTGAAATTCAGAGCTGTGTACCACTTGAGAAAATAGCTTATAATTGACGAGATAAATATTTATTTTTGAAAATATGGAGCCCATATTTACAAAAGGGTTTAAATATTTAATTGAATTTTTGATATTTTATTTCTTCTAAGGTCTCTATATATACAATATTATGAAATATTATATTAATAAAACTCCTCTTGAAGAGCTCTGATCCCTTTCTTTCTTTCTTTTTAGTGGGGGGGGTCTGGGTAAATCTATATTTCTATCTTTATTTCTTTTTATCTTTTTTTTATACCACATGGGATTTGAATTTTATGTTTGTAAAAACGACAAATTTATTGTGGCTTTAAATCTATAAATAAAATATTTTAAAAACAAGAACGTCTGATACCTACCTTTCCATTTTCATACAATGCAGCTTCCCCTGTCTTTCGATCACACTTGCTTGCAAACCAGGGTTTACTTTTTAAAGAGATATTCTGCAGACAGAGAGAAGAATTTAAAAAAAAACAGATGTGCTCTTTTGCTGGATGATATCAGCTCATCTGTTCAATTTAGAGGAGGTAAAATTTTTATTTCAAATTTTATTGCTTTACAGCACGGTAGACATCGATGCCGGCCTTTTACACCCAAATTCCTACAACCCCGTACGTTTTAGAGGGTGGGAGGAAACCAGAGCACCTGGGGAAAACCCACACAAGACATGGAGAGAACGGTTTTGAACACGGGTCACCGGTGCCTCAATAGTGGTTTGCTGAGAACTACGCTAAGTGCGCCACCTGAAGAGCATTGGTGAAGTGGGCCTTTATGTCACTTTGAAACTTGCCTCCTTGGGATTTAAAATGGAGTCCACGAAGAAGAACTGAATCTGACCAACGTAACAGATAATATGAGTTTCTAACTAGCACGTGCACTTGGTATTTGGAAGGGGATATTGTCATTTCTGTACAGATTCACCAAAGCTCTTATTTGCTGCAGCTAAACCATAGTATAGGATACACCGACTATAAGCGTGTACATTAAATTTGCACAATTGGCTGAGACTGAATAAGAAGATAATAAATATAAAATGATAGATAAATATTCACAATTGTAGTTAGTGCACAAAAAAATTAAATTTCAATAGCGCAGACAGATCTTTCGGTGCTCCCGTAATAGTCTACGGTGAGAGTTGGGGTAGTAAAGGGGTGTTCAAGAGCCTAATAGCTGTTGGAAAGATGCTATTCTTGAACCTAAAGGTACTGGTTTTCAGGCTTCTGCACCTTCTCTCTGAAGATAGCAGTGAGAAGAGGTTGTGGCCAGGGTGATGGGGATCCTCTATGACACTGGCTGTCTTGTTGAGGCAGTGCCTGACATAGATGTCTGCATCTTTTCTGATAGATCTGGCTAGATTTTCTACCTTCTGGACATTTGAGTTACTAACCCAGGTTATGATACAAACATTCAGTGTATTTTCCACAGTGCACCTGAAGAGTTCCTGACAATATGCCAGGTCTCCTCAGATTTCTTAGGAAGTAGATGTCACTCTTGTTTTGAGCCGTCAGTACTCCGAAGAATGATGCTATCCGCAACACAAGAAAGAAAAATGTAAAAGAAAATTTCATCACCTCCCTGATCTTCTGCAACGATAATGATAAGGTGCTGGATTAAAAGCAGTGGTTTTTTAAAAAATCTTATTTTCTTCCTTCTGCGATTTTTTTGTCTCTTTTAAATTAAAGGTTATGTTCCCATATCCCTTCAAATTTCTTTGTTTAATTCAAACTACTCCACAATGACCTCTGCTTCACTGACGAACCCCCTCTCCACCAACCCCACCCCCCACCCATCCCCTACCCAAGCATTCCACAGCCTCAGAAATCTCTGTGGGTGGGAAGAAAATGTTTGAAAACCACTGTTTTAATCATAAGCAGGGATTCTCAATCTTACCTTCCCACTCACATCCCACCTTAAGCAATCCCTTACTAATCACAGAGCACTGAAGGCACAGGGATTACTGAACATGGGATGTGAGTGGAAAGAAAAAGGGTGAGTACCATTGGTCTAGCCCCATTTGTTACTGAAATATTTTGCTTGAGAAATATTCTCCTTGGCCGATTTCCTTTGGAGTTGCAAAACCGTGAACATAACAAGTCAATTAGGGACGATTAAAACAGTGGTTTTCAAACTTTTTCTTTCCAGTCATATACCACCTTAAGCAATTCCTTACACAGAGTACTATGGATTACTTAAGGTGGTATGTGAGTGGAAAGTAAAAGTTTGAAAACCACTAGTGTAGAGGAATATGGGCAGAGGGGACGAGTGTGCATGTGATATTTTGGCCGACCTGGGCATGATAAGCCAAAAGGTCTGTTCTCACATCGCATGACTCGACACAAGCAAACCAAAATGTGTAAATTCTTTATGCAAAAATAATGAGTTATGACTGGCCCTCCTGAGGCACTTTCAGGTGGCCAAAATACCCCAATGTAAAGGCGCATATTCTAACCCTATGCGGCTGTCGGGTGGCCACCTGAAAGTGGAGAACCCGGCCAGGAGGAGCACTTCTGTAGGTATAATCTTCTGTAGGTATAATCTTTGCACCTGAAAGCAGCAGTGGGACTACAGCTACAGTCCACAGGAGCCAGCGTTCGCTCGGACGCGACTCTCCTTCAGCCGGCACGTTCAGGTGACAGAAAGGCATCTTCTCCGTGGCCACCTGAACATCCCAGCTGCACTCCTCCAGCCGCGTCTGCCGCATGCATTATCTGCATCTGAGCGCCTGAAAGTGGCTCTGGACAGCACAGTACAGGCCTTTCAGCCTACCATGTTGTGCCAACCTTAGTCCATGGTAAATATTTCCCTTCCCTCCCTCACAGTCCATGACACCCTTTTTTTTTCTTACATAGTACCTAGAGCAGCACTGTCTGTTTACACCAGGGGAATGGGTTTGCATTGGGAAAGGAGACTGGGAGCAAAACAACAGCCTATGGGCCTGCTTCTGTGCTGCATCAGCTCACCAACAACACTGCAGTATAGTGATAGGACACCCACCTCTCCGACAGAACTTTGCAGAGATGATAACTGGCTGATACTTGCATTCCCTGATAAAGAAAAACAAAACAAGACTGAAGAGCTGTGACACATGACATGTTCTGAAATTTCCACTCTGGAATGTTTCCCAAGTTCGACCCTTTGTGATTCTCCACCATTTCTTTATTCTATATCAGCCCACTAAGCGAAGTGAATTATGGAAAAAAGCAGGTGAATGAAGAAACCAATTGCAGTGAACATTTCTCGAAGCTATCTTCACGCTGCAGCCCACGGGTTGGGTCATCAAGAAGGAGCTTTGCTGTTATCCAGTCACAGTGTGAAGGGGTGAGTA
Source organism: Narcine bancroftii (assembly GCF_036971445.1). Taxonomy (NCBI): domain Eukaryota; kingdom Metazoa; phylum Chordata; class Chondrichthyes; order Torpediniformes; family Narcinidae; genus Narcine; species Narcine bancroftii. The sequence continues at coordinate 106,082,043 of NC_091470.1, read as the reverse complement.
CATAGTTGGAGCAGGACTAGAGTATAGATGAGTTGAGATGGGGCGAGGTCATGGAGGAAGCAGATTTTTAAGCCATGTGGACCAAGAGCCAGTGCGCCAGCCTCGGTGTCCAACATATCCTCCTTTACCATTTCTGCCACCTACTATGTGATCCTGCCATGAAGACACACATTCTCTTCTCCACCCCTCTCCGCCTTCTGCTGGGACCACTCGCTCCATGACTCCCTCATCCATCCTCCTTCTCCGCCAAGCATCCCCTTGGCATATACCCTTGTGACCGCAAGAGATTCTCCACATGTGGCCACCTGTCCTCCCATTCTGGAGCATAAACAGTCCTTCCAAGTGAAGCATCATTCCACTTGTGAATCTGCAGGGGGTGTCTACTGCATCGGAGAAACCGGGAGCAGACTGGGAGATTGCTTTGTTGAGCACCTAGGCTCTGCCTGCTGCAGTAGTGGGGATCTCCCAGCAGCTATCCATTTCAATTCCCCGCCCCCATTCCCTTGCTGGCATCTGCTCATGGTCTCATGCATGGCCAGACTGAGGCCATTTGGAAATTGGAGGAACAACTCCTCTTCCAATCCAATGGCATTAAGATGAACTTCTCTGGCCTCTGTTAAACCCCGCCCGCCCCCCCTCCCCATCTTCACCCCCTGTCTCCTTTCCTCTAGTTCTCTCTCTCTCCCTCCCTTTCCATCTGTCTCCTTTCACAGAGCCAAAATCAATCCTCACCTCTCCTCTTCTCATACCCAATTAACACCTTTTGTTGGTCGTGACTCCTCCTCCCCCCACCCCCGGCCAGTCTTCAGTTTTCATTCTGACGTCTTTCTGTTCTTTGGATATACCTCGAGGAAGGGTTCCAGCCCGAAATGTCATTAATACACCTTTACCTCCTGTGGACGCTGCGAGTCCGCCCAAGTCCCTCCAGCACTTCTGAGTGTGCTTTACAACAACCATGTCTACAGACTTTTTGTGTTTCACCCAGTTTTTGTGCATTGTGTTCCGTTCTGCTCACCGCATTCCAGAAAAGATGCTGTCAAAAACTGGAGACGGTACAGAGAACATTTATGAGGATGTTGCGAGAACTCGGGGGCCTGAGCTACAAGGAGAGGCTGAGCAGGCTGGGTCTTTGTTCCTTGCTGCCATCCCTCCACTTCTTTACAGCAGGTACAAGTGTTTGAACTGAACCAAGGTTTGCCAGGGAGAAGCCAGTGCATCTTTGCAAAGCTGGCTTTTATTTTCAATTCCTTTCACCTGGATTTTAAATAGTTTTCTCATTTCACTTACCCAAGAAATTGTCTTGCATTCCACTGCAAACAAAAACAGACATGGTTAACTGAGTAAAAAAAATTTACACCTAATTAACCTACACCCCGGCACATTTTGAATGGTGGGAGGAAACCGGAGCCCCCAGGGAAAACTCATGCAGATACGAGGAGAACAAACAAACTCCTTACAGACAGCGCGAGGTTCGAAACCTGGTCCTGATTGGTGCCACTGTAACACGTTGTGCTAACTGCAAGGGTTAACTGCTCACAACCACAGACTGAGTGCCTGTGCAACAGGAACACTCTGTAAAGTATTCGTTTCCATCAACAGGTCTCCAGCATTGCACCCCTCCACTTGCCTGGTGACAAGCATGTTCCAATCTTGTTGCACAGAGAGTGATGGGTGCATGGAATGTGCTGCCAGCAACGGAGGTGGAAGCAGGTACGATAGGATCTTTTACAGGTCATTAGGTACATGATAAAAAATGGAGGGTTCTAGGAAAATTCTTGGCAGTTACAAAATCACATTATTAGGTTGGCATAACACTGGTCTATGCTTTGAGCTGTTGTAAGAGGACCGTGGACTCCTTGAGATTTTAAGGTAGTCATTTCCAACAGCTAGGCTGCAATGGCAATCCATGGCACTTCTCACAGTCATATAACATAACATGGAGGCAGGCCCTCAGCCCATCCAATTTGTCACCTATTCTACTTTATTCAGCCCACATTTCCGTCAATTCCCCCCCTCAAAAAACTCTGCCACTCACCTACACTCACTCATACAGTGGTTGATTAACCTGCTGCCCTGCTCTTTTTGGGAGGAAGCTGGAGCACCCGGAGGGACCCCAGTCAGTCGAAGAGAAAATGAGCAAACTTGGTACAGGGAGGATTGGTCCTGGGGCTCTACTGCTGTGAAGAGTGGCTCTACCCACTGTGCCAACAAACTGCCCTCTCTCATTCCATGTGAGCCGGATGACCCAGATGTAGGTGGGAGGGACTGAATAAGGGAGAAGAGGGTGGTTTTGAGATGGGAAATGAGTTCAGTGGAGCAAAAGCAGGCAGAAACAATAGGTCCCCCTAGGCAGTTCTGTTTGTGAATTTTGGGTAGAAGATCAGAATCAGGATTTTTTTGTCATGAACCAGTCATGAAATTCAATGTTTAGCAGCAGTAGAGCAAATAATTATATTATAACCATGTTACAACATTACTACCAATAAAAAAAAAGTGCATGAAAAGTAAGGGAGTGTCTTTGGTTCATTGATTATTCAGGAATCTGATGGAAGCTGTCCTTGTGCCATTGAGTGCTCGTCTTTAGGCTCCTGTACCTTTTTCCCAATGGTAGCAGATTGAAGAGGGTGTGGCCTGGGTGGTGGAGGTCTTTGAGGATAGAAGCTGCTTTTTAAAGACACCGCCTCATGTGGATGTCCTCGATGGAGTGAAGTCTAGTGCCCGTGATGTCACAGGCCGAGTTAACAACCCTCTGGATTTTTCTCTCGTCTTGAGTATTGGCATCTCCGTACCAGGCAGTGATGCAACCAGCCAGAATGCTCTCCACCGCCCACCTGTAGAAGTTTCCGTGAGTCTTTGGTGACGTACCGAATCCCCTCAGGCACCTCACAAAGTATAGCCGTAGGTGGGCCTTCTTTGTGATTGCATCAACGTGGAGGCTCTAGGACTGATGGAAGCACGTGCTCTAGGAATGGAGAACTGTCAGGTTAGAGGTGGTGATGGGGAGGTGACCTGAAGTAATGATGTCATTTATAGTCTGAGACAATATCTTGATGATGGTTAGTGGGGTCTTGGTCCAGGAGTAGATATAAGGAGGTGTCTTGGAGCTGATGTCTGGGCTCCGCAATGTAGAGGTCAGTACTACAACTGCATCTCTGTTATTTCTTGCAGGCTACCTATCTGAGCAAGGGTATCTGATGATGCAGGTGAATCACTGATACACAATAGATCTATCATTTGGTCCATGAACCTTCACTATTCCCGATGGAGTTACAGCTGTTTCGATAATGGTTTTATTTTTCCATAACTAAAAGTTCAAAGTTTCCTTTTATTGACGTGTAATGATACATTAAAAATGTAATATGCATGATCTACTTTGACTTCAGCCTATCGTAAGGCAAACAAAGAGTCACCATGAAAAAGGGAACCAAAAGAGATTCCCTTCAGATATACCGAGTGACCGTGGATTCACTTCCATCGCTCCTGCAGTTACACAGACTCCAGTTCAAACTATCGGCAACCCGAGCTCCCGATCCAAACCTCCAGCACAACCAGGAAGCCTTCGGCACTAGAGGCCCTCCGGGAGCCCTTCTTATCCTCAGTACCCTCTTGAATCCTAGTTCTAATGCCTGTTTCCCAAGAGCCAGTCTTCAGCAGCCTGCAGCCTGTGTGGGTCCTTCGAGCGCAAGTCACCAACAGCCCACAGCCTGCATGAGTCCTTCAGCTGCTGAGCCACTCGTTGATCTGCTGCCTCAGTCACTGTCCCTGTAGGGTCATCTCCTGCACTGCTTCTTCTCAACAGGGGCTGTTGACCCCATTTCTAGCAATCCGCTCTTCCCCCCAGTGGGCAACACTGCCCAGCACAGGCGCCACTACCTTGGACATAGACCTGTGGTTGCAGGGTTTTCTTATTTAAAAAAAAGAGCCACCATCAGCCTCTTTAACGGGCTGCTTAAAGCCCATCAGGAGCTTTAAGGTCAGGTAGCATGACCCATAGAACGATGCGTATGTGCCCACTCCCTGCTCTCCCGGGTCCGCACCAGTGGCAGCGTTGTCGTTACCGCGCTGCGGTTTGTTTTTAAGCTAATGAAGTAAACAGAGAAAATGATTCACTGGAATTAATCTGGTTCTGGTGAATATAGATTCACGTACCTCTGAACAAATGGAGTTGGTACGAGCACCCCATATTTAGCTTGGTTCTGTAGAAATCCTTTGCTTGTTGACGATAAATTTGGAGCTTCTGTGTGGAGAGAATGTAATGAAGTCTTGAACAGCAAGAGAAGAGCTTGACATTTATCAGATAAATACAGGTTATATTCCAATCCAAATCTTACATTGTTGGGAGAAACATCGCCACAGGGCACTGATCTCGCAGCGAGCACAATGGAGGGATCAATGTCTTGAACATATCACAGAGGTTGCATCAGAATTATGGGAGCAAATATTGCCACAAGTTACATTTTTTTAAGGTTGTGCAAAAAGTAGAGAAAGGAAGGTAGTGCCTGTACTTCACTGTTCATTCAGCACGGTGACAGGCCCTACCGGCCCACGAGTGTATGCTGCCCAATTCCCAATCACCTACAACTCCCGTGCGTCTCAAACGGTGGGAGGAAAATGGAACAGCTGGAGGAAACCCACGCAAACTCAAGGAGAGCACACAAACTCCTTACAGATAGCGTCGGATTTGAACGCTAACCGTGCTGCTCATCTGATGGAAAGGAATAGATTTTTACGAAAAGGAATCCCTTTTGGTTCCGAGAACCCACCTGATGCATATTGTGTTATGCTCTATTTTCCTTTGTTCTAAGAGCATATCGATTGCATTTAAAATCCGGGCCGATCCAGACATTGTCACCCTGGATATTCTGTAAACATTGAGGATTGTGGCTTGGGGTGCACTTATTATCCTGTGACAGATGATTGATCAATTACAGGTGGCTCTGTGAACTTTGCCTCGGGGTGCTGGTGAATGTTCTTTGAAAGTTGAATGAGGTTAGGAGGTAGCTGCTTTGCAATGAATTTGATTTGTTCTGTGCAGTAAAATGACTAGACAAAAATCTAAACTGAAAAAAAGTGTCACATGTCGGACTGTAGTAGTGACTGCTTTGGAAGAATGTGGTTTTTAGAGATCAAAGATTTGTATTAAAAGACTCTAAAGGAAGACAAATGTAAACACCAACCTTCTGGTGATAAGGAAACTTTCCGAGGATACTAAAAGAGAACAGTTTTTAAAGTTATGATCTGATAAAAATAATTTTTCAATTAATAAACATATTATCATATTAACTCCACACCCTTGCAAATAGAAACAAAGTAAATAGTAGTGACAGCAGACAAAATCACTGGTTAGTACAGTCCCAAACACAGACAGAATCACTGGTTAGTACAGTCCCAAACACAGACAGAATCACTGGTTAGTACAGTCCCAAACACAGACAGAATCACTGGTTAGTACAGTCCCAAACACAGACACAATCACTGGTTAGTACAGTCCCAAACACAGACAAAATCACTGGTTAGTACAGTCCCAAACACAGACAGAATCACTGGTTAGTACAGTCCCAAACACAGACACAATCACTGGTTAGTACAGTCCCAAACACAGACACAATCACTGATTAGTACAGTCCCAAACACAGACAAAATCACTGGTTAGTACAGTCCCAAACACAGACAGAATCAATGGTTATACAGTCCCAAACACAGACAGACACTGCTGGTTAGTACAGTCTCAAACACAGCCTGAATCGATGTGTTAGCACAGTCCCAAACACTGACTGAAATGGTGTTTAGTACAGTCCCAAACACAGCCTGAATCGATGTGTTAGCACAGTCCCAAACACTGACTGAACTGGTGTTTAGTACAGTCCCAAACACAGCCTGAATCGATGTGTTAGCACAGTCCCAAACACTGACTGAAATGATGTTTAGTACAGTCCCAAACAGTCTTTTAATGATGCATATTATTCTTTGAACCAGAAATTCGCAAATTCCTTTCCTGGAAGCAAATAAATTATTCCATACGATCTCCTCAGGTCAGAGTGAACCTTCAGACATTCATACTACACAGAATGAATATTTTCATCTGTGGAAAATGTTTTCAAGTGAACTAAGACAGCTCTGCTCAAATAGCCTGCTTGTGTTATGGAGCATGAAAATTGAGATGAACTATTACACTAAGGTAATTTTGGATTTATTCACCAGGAAAGTTAAAGGAACTAAATTTGGAGAATTAACCATTGCACATCTAATTTTTAAAAATAACTTTCCAATCCTCTTTTAGTGGAAGAAGGTTAGAATACATCAGTAAGGAAAGGTTAATATAAGTCGGGTAGACCCCAAATAAAAACACATGAAGTACATAAAAGTGGTGGAGAAATTCATCAGGTCACGTATCATCGGTAGGAAGGAAGATTTTTGAGCCTAAGCCCTTCAACAGGAATGTCGAAAATAAGGCACAGCCCCGAATAAAAATGTCGGGTGGGGGGGGGGGGGGGTGGGGAGGAGACGGAGCACAGGCAGGGCTGGATTGAGGCCAACTGATGGCCCAAGCACAGCCCAACAATGGTTCCCCCCTCTGACCGAGTGACAAGACAACTCATTAAGTTCTGAATTGAAATAATAGATTAAAAATGCAGTTTCCTCCAGTTCAAACCCCACAACTATATTAAATATAACCTGTTTTGTAATTTTATTTAACACTAAATTACAGTAAGCAACATCAGGTTATGTTTTACTTATAACTAGGGCAATAGGAAAAAATGCAAGTTGTGGGCCCCTTGTTCAGCTGCTCCATGGGGAATCCAGCACTGGAAAAAAAAAGCTCTGTGGTTCCCCCCCGCCCCCCCCCCCCCGCCCCACTTCCATTGTTGCCCTAAGCATGTGCTTGTTTTGCTTAATGGTTAACCCAGGCCTGAGCACAGGTGGACAGGTAAGTAGACACAGATGGGAGGGTAGAAGAGAAAAAAGCTGAGAAGTGTTAGTGCAAGAGGGCAGAGGATTAACGGTAGATCTCTGATAGGAGAAGAAAGGGAAAGGGTAGGGAGGACAAGGGAGAGTCTGGGGGAGGGGTTTGTTGGAAATTGGAGAACCATATATTGATGCTGAGAGAGAATGCAAGGCATTATTCCTCCAATTTACAGGTGGCTGTGGTGATATGTAATTACACCACTAGGTCACCAGGGGTCATCCCGGTGACCTTGTATATAAAGCAGTCCAGAGCTACAGTCTAGCCTTCCAGGTTTGTCTTGCAGAGAGACAAGTCCTCTTAGTGTACATATTAGTTTATAAAAGTTGTCTTATACTCGCACTGCTGGTGTGGTTATTGTCAGTACAATTTAATAAACTAATATGATAGCTACACGGATGGAAGCTGCTTCTGCTCCAACCTGCATTCCCGACCACCTAGAGACTCTTCCTGAGGAAGGGAATCTGGGGACAACTAGCATGCACATGCTTCTGAGGACAGAGATGGCGAGGAACCACTGTACTGGAATCATGGTAGAATGCAGGGAAGACTACAGAAGTACGATAGGGCAGGTAAGAAATGGCCAAGAGCCCTGCCTGCCTGTGGGTTCGCCGGTACAGATGCCGCCGACCCTAAACCCCGGTCTGATCAGAAAGGGGCCACTACAAGTGCGGGTAGAAGGATCTCCACAAGGCGTGCTCCCGATCGCCACGTATGTGCAGAATTCCCAACCACTCCAGAGCCAAGGAGAGCAGACACTGCTACCGTCACTCCCCCAGCAGCAGTTTCCCCAGTACCACGGAGATCTGATGCTACCGCTGGGATCCCCCCTAAGCCCATTGCGAATGTCCCAAAGCCAGAGACTCAGCCAATAGTCCCAAGCACCCAGGTTACTCCTCCAGCAGACACCAGCCCCACAGAGGCTCTACCAGCAGCTCCCAGTACCCCAGGGTCCACCCTTGCTACACCTAAGGGACCAGAGACTGCGGCTTAGCCATGAGCTGCAACCAGACAGGCTGGAGCTCGACCCCAGAAATCCTGGAGCCGGCACACACTGCAAGTTACAATCCCAGGGGGAATGGACAAGTCAAAAGGGAAAATGCCACTATCTGGAAAACAATCCTCTTGACTTTAAAAGCAAAAGACCTGCCTGTTACTAGATGGCAAGAAGTGTTGCCAGAAGCCCTACACTCTATACATTCTTTGTTGTGTACTGCCACTAACATGACCCCACATGACCGTATCTTTTCTTTCACAAGGAAAGCCACGACGGGCACAGTGCTGCCTAAATAGACGATGACACTGGGACCTGTTCTCCTCCTGAAGCACTGCAGACCCCACAAAGTGGACCCGCTGGTGGATCAAGTGGAGTTGAGGCACGCGAACCCTCAGTATGCCTTCGTCACATTCCAAAATGGAAGAGAAGACTCGGTGGCCACCAGGGATCTCGTGCCGGCCGGATGTGTGAACAACGTGGAGGAAACACAGATGTCTACGGATCAACAAGGAGCACAGCAGCAGTCACTAGAACAGTCGTCCATCGAGTCACCCCAGAGGACTAGACCACCCACCCCGGAAATCAGGTCCCTGGGTACGCCCGCCCCACAAAATATCACCACTCTAGACTTGATGGCAGGACCTAATCCCATACAAGAGGATCCCCAGCCCACATGACCAACCAGTACTTCTCACTCCCACACCTCCACCAAGATATGCCGAAAGGCAGACCGCACTCCCCACCCCTTTACCACTATCGAGAAGGTTCAGAAGGCAATGGAAGCCACAAAAAATTTGGACTTTGAACTTACAAACAAGAGAAGGAGGACGGTGGTGGGGGTGGGGGGGGAGTAACAAGGCATTGTTCCTACAATTTACAGGTGGCTGTGGTGATATGTAAATACACCACTAGGTCACCAGGGGTCATCCCAGTGACCTTGTCTATAAAGCAGTCAAGAGCTAAAGTCTAACTTATAACCTTCCAGGTTTGTCTTGCAGAGAGACAAGACCTCTTAGTGTACATATTAGTTTATTTAAGTTGTCTTATACTCGCTCTGCTGGTGTGGTTATTGTCAGTACAGTGGCCTCAATTTAGCAGTACACCAGGCCATGGCAGACATGTCAGTGGTGCATGTATGGGGCTGGCTAGATGTACAGAGGTGACACAGGCTTCATGGTCTGGAAGGGCCTTCTACTAGGCTGTATGATGAAAAAGATGTGGAAGATCTGTGTTGCAAAATATATTTGCAATTTAACCAATCAGCAAGGGACTGCTGTTTCCACGTTATCTTTCAGCAAAGTTCTTCATTAGTTACTTAGATTTTTAAAAAATGTACTCTTATGCACAGGGGCATTTGGTTCATTTTGCTGGAATTATGCATGACCTCAGCTACAATCTTTAAATCAGTCATTAATCCTGCGCAGATCAGCAACGATACTCACTGCTTTTCCGGGAGGAACAGGTGGGCTTCCCCTGCAAGATATATACATTTTGCTTTTAATTCAGTACCCAATAGTTAAGGAGAAAGACAAATCTCAGAAAACAGACAAGCATACGTCAGTCCAACATGAAGGAAAACCCAACACAACCTCCTCGTGGACCTTGGTGGGGTTGAGCAGCATCAGTGGGAGGAAGAGAATGGTCAATATTGTGAGCCGAAACGCATGTTCAAGTCTCGATGTACGCCCCGAAACGCCGACTATACAGGTAGACCATGACTTGCAATGGGGTTCGGTTAACGGGCTCGCATTGTGAGTTGAAATTATTAAGTTGAAATCGGCAAAAAATCCACGAGATTTGCTGAAAAAAAGTGTTAGATCTGCCGAAGAAACGCGCGCTGCAAAGATATGATTTCATGAAAAAAATGCAAGATTTGCTGAAAAAACGCGAGATTTTGCTGATTGTATTTAGCTTCATTTCCAATGTCTTGAATCTCCTGAGTCTCACCACGATCACTGAAAGCTGGTTTAAAAAGTGTGGGATGATGTTCTACAGCACTGAAGAAAACTGGTTTCACTTACACTGGGGGCAAAGGTATTCCTCGAAGGAAACTTGGCAGTGGTCTGGAATCTGGTCCGCTTTTGCTTTTCTGGACTGTGAGAAGAAAGGAGAGGGGTAATGCACGTTGTGCGAACAGCACAACTCCGCTCCATATTCAGTAGTGAAGAACTGTTACTCTATTCCAGTGGTTCTCAACCTTTTCTCTTTCCACACACACACCAGGTTAAGTATTCCCTATGTTATTGGTGTTCTGTGATTAGTATGGGATTGCTTAAGGTGGTATGTGGGCGAAAAGAAAACGTTTGAAAACCTCTGTTTTAATTGTCCCTAAATGACTTGTTATGCTTAGTGTTTCATAACTCCAAAGGAAATGGGCCAATGACAATTTTTCTTGAGCAAAATATTTCAGTAACAATTGGGTCTAGAGCAGTGATTCTCAACCTTCTCACTCACATTCCACCTTAAGCAATCCCTTACTCATTATGGAGCACCAATGGCATAGGGATGGACCTAAAGTGGGATGTGAGTCAAAAGAAAAAGGTTGAGAACTGCTGCGGGTCTATCCAATAACTCGCGCAGCATCCATAAGAGGTAAAGGGGAAACAACATTTTGGACCAGAGCCCTTCATCAAGGGATGGGCAAAAATATGGGCAGGTGCCTGAAATAAAAAGGAGGGAGAGGAGAGGAGAGAGGAAGGAGCCAAGGGGAGGAGCTCAGGCCGCTAGGTAAGAGATAGGTGGGAAGGTCGGAGCTGAGAAGTGATAGGGATGAGGTAGCTCTGGAGAGGGAAGGGAAGGAGGGTGGGGAGCTGGAGGAAAGCAGACAGAGGGATAAGGAAAGAAAGAGACTCAGGGGAGGAGTTAGACAGAAACTGGAGATGCCGTCTGGTTGGAGAGTGCACAGACTGAATATCAGGAGCTGCCCCTTCAATTTGCAGGAAGTTTCAACATGTGTGGAATCGAAATAGTTGGCCACTGGAAGGTCACTGTTATTGCAGCAGACAGAGTGAAGGTAATCAATGAAACCATCTTCCATCTGCATCCAGTCACTCCAGGAGATAGGAGGTCACAACAGGAGCCGCGGAATGCGTTTCTGAGCCCATGTTTAAATTTGATATTTTCAAGTGCGCATTTTCCAGCACTGGCCATGAAATCGGCTTCCGAAACAATTCCCGCATGCACCATCTCCCTCAAATCAAGGTGGTCCATCACACGAATCCAAGGACTTTAATCTCCACTGAAAAGTTCATCATCCCCCTGGGCCATATGCAACCAACTGATTTTAAAGTGCACACACCATTTATTATTTTTCCAATCTGTGTTGTTGAAAGGAGACAGTGTAAAGAAGGGATGTAAAGGTTTTCTCACCTGTTAAACCCAGCTGTTGAAGAAATTAGTGTTCTGAAGCAGAATGCAACAGACTTACCTTTCATGTGCAATGCACAAATGGGCTGGAGAAACTCAGAGGGTTGTGCAGGAGGTAAAAGGCTCTTGATGAAGGGTGCAAAGCTGAAATGTTGACTGCCCATGAATGCTGGGGGACCTGCTGAGTTTCTCCAGCACGTTTGTGAATTGAACTCAACCCCAGCGTCTGCAGACTTTCTTGTTTACCTTCCTTGTTGTTGAAGTCCAGATATTCACAGTTGTCATCATCCTGTGGAAAGTTCAGAGCCCACTGTCACAGGCAGCATAAAGCGGACTGAATGATCACCCAGTTAAACTGCCGGAAGGAGTGTGTATCTCCACGGGAGTGGGTAACTGGGGCCATATGGGGTATAAGGGAAGAGGTTCTGCCCCTCAGGATGTTAGAAACACCGAATTAGAATTACACTGGATTGTTTTAGCCACGTGTGCCAAAATGCTAAAAGCTTTGTTTTGCATGGTATCCGGACAAGTCAACCCATATTTAAATAGGAGAGGTCTAGAACACGCAAGTCTGCAGAAAACGTGATTGAAGTAAAAACACAAATCTTTGGAAACTTAGCAGGTCCAACTGTGTACTTTATAGAGTAAAGACACGTTTCGGGGATGAACCATTAATCAAGGTATGAGCAAAATGTTCATCAACACTTCTCATTTTGCTTATACCTTGATGAAGGGCTCAAGCCTGAAACTTTGATTATGTATCCTTATCTTTGCTATATAAAGTATGCTGTTTGATCTGCTGAGTGCCCATAGCAGGCCGTGCAATAATAAACAAAGGTGCAGGGTGTTACAAAAGGAGAAAGTGCAAGGTACCGTGTTACAAAGGCAAATTGCAGGGTATTAAAAAAAGTAGAGTTAAAACAGTGCCAGGGCATCGTTAATGAAAGAGGGGCCCATTTAAGAGTCTGATAACAGCAGGAAAGAAACAGTCCTTAAATCTGGAGGTTCGTGCTTTCAAGTTCATGTATCGTCTGCTCAGTGGAAGGGATGGAAAGAGAGTGTGACTGGGGTGGGGTGTGGCTTTGAATGTATTAGTAGCTCTCCGGAGACGGGGGGAGTGGAAAGTTGATGGGGGGGGGGGGGGGAAGGATACATGATGGCCTGAGAGTTGTGTTCACAAACCAGATCTAATTTCCTGCTCTGCCATTCAGTGGTCCTTTCAAGGAGAATATAAACAATGGAAAAACCAAGCATATCCCTATCACCAACTTCTTTTTTTAAGCCTCCAGCTAACACTGGAAACAACTGGCGCTGTTCCTTGGAGTGACAGGAGGGAATGAGAAAGGAGTGCAAGATGATGAGAGGCATTGGTTGTGTTGATGGCCAGAGGCTTTGTTCCCCAGAGGTGAAATGGCCCACACGAGGGGGTACAGTTTTATGGAGTAAGCGCAGGGGGGAGTGTATGAGGTGCGCTCTTCATGCCAAGAAGAGGGATAGGAAAAGGGAGGTGTTTAACAGAGTGTGGTGGGTGCATGGAATGCGCTGATGGCAATGGCGGTGGTAGCAGGCACAATGCGATCTTTTACGAGACTATTACAAAGGTATGTGGAACTGATAAAAAATAGAGGGCTATGCAGTGGGGAAATTCTAGGCAAGGGGTTGACAACCTTTTTTAAAAAACTCACATTCCAACTTAAGTACTCTCTATGCCATAAGTACTCTGTGATTAGTAAGGGATTGCTTAAGGTGGTATGTGAGTGGGAAGAAAAAGTTTGAAAGCCACTGTTTTAATTGTACCTCATTGACTCGTTATGTGGATGATTTCATAGCTCCAAAGGAAATGGGCCAAAGACAATTTTTCTTAAGCAAAATATTTCAGTAACAATTGGATCTAGAGTAGTGATTTTCAACCTTCTCTTCCCACTCACATACCACCTTAAGCAATTCCTCACTAATCACAGACCATTGATGGCAGAGGGATTACTTAAGGTGGAACGAGAGTTTTTTTTTAAAAAAAGGTTGTCTACCTCTGTTCTAGGCAGTTAGAGTACATTATTAGGTCACCACAGTACTGTGGGCAGAAGGGCCTCCACTTTGCTGGAGATTTCGATGTTCTATGCTCAGACAATTTGGGACTGATGGACTCCCAGGTGGAGTCATTTCCATGGCTGGAACCCTGCTTGCACCAACACCATCTCATCTGCTGCTGGAACCTTCTGCTCTCCTTTTACCACCTCCAAGTTGAACTATCCCCATGAAAACTTATCCAGCATCCCCCATTCAATGTTCTGTGAACCTGAGCTCATCCAGATCCCTCCAGTCCATATCATAACTGTACTTTCGTCCCTCACCAATGTGTCTGGTAATCGAGGGAAACATGAAAGTCTGCAGACGCTGTGATTGTAGTTAAAACGTGGAAAAGTTGGAGGTACTCGGCCAGTCTCGCAGCGTTCATAGGAGGCAAAAAAATATTACCGACATTTCGGGCCTCCGCCCTCTCAACATACGAGTGAAAAAATACAGGTGTCTGAATTAAAGGTTGGGGAAAGAAAGTGGGTAGAATGGGAGGGGGAGGAGTCCAGAAAAATAGTCAAAGGTGTTCGTTAATTAGATATGATAAGCTCTCGACATCACTCCACAGAAGTCTGTAGACATGGTGATTGTAGCAAAAACACACAGTGAATGCTGGAGGAACTCAACTGGTCTCGCAGCGCCCAAAGGAGGTAAAGATAAGGTACCGATATTTTGGGCCTGAGCCCTTCTTCAAGGGATAAGCAAAAAGCAGGGAGGTATTTGAATAAAGATGAGGGAGAGAAAGGGGGAAGATTGGGAGGGGGAGGAGATCAGACCAACAGATAAAAGGTGTTAATGGGATATGAGAAGAGGAAAGGTGAAAATTTTGGCTCTGTGAAAGGAGAAAGAGGGAAAAGGGGGAGAGAGAGAAAAAGAGAGCGAGAGCTGAAGGAAAGGAGATGGGGAAGAGTAGGGGGCTGTGGTTCTGTACTGGAATCCAATAACTTGTTTTCCAATAACTTGATGGTTCAGATCTCTTCATATCCTATGTCTCCTTGTCTCTCCTCCCTGCCAGTCCTCCAAGATCAGTGCATTCCTCCAGCTCTGGCTATCTGAATTGATTATTCTACCATTTGCTCACGTGACCTTTCCCATATCACCGGAATTCCCCTTTGCTCAACCTCTCTGCCCTTTTTTTCCTCTTCCAAAGTACTTCATAAAAAGCTTCTTTGACCAAATCTTTAGCTTTCAACTTGACGAACTGTTTAGTTTGCTCAACGTCAACTGTTGTAGCCTAAGGTTTCGAATGAGAATTCAGGTGACACTGTAACACAGGGGGTCGCCCTTCAGGGACTCAAGGTAGCTGAATCCCCTGGTCCTGAAGGAATGCATTCCAGGGCATGGAAAAAAATAATCGCAGAAGTTACAGTGGGGGCTTTGGTGATTATTTACCAAAATTCTCTGGCCTCTGGGCAAATCCCGGTGGATTAGAAGATAGTGAACACCAAAAACGGATGTAAGGAAAAGGCAAGGAACTATAGGCCAGTGTGTTTAACATTTGTAGTCAGAAAAATACTTGAAGCTATCATAAAAGAAAAAATAACAAAATGGATCCATCAGGCAAACGCAGCATGGATTCAGCAAAGGCAGGACTGGTTCGACAAATTTAGTGGCATTCATTGAGGATATAATGAGCATGGCGGGTAGAGGGATACAGGTGGACATGGCTTACTTGCATTTTCAGAAGGTGGTCGATAAGGTGCCTGCTTAAAACTCCGACATAAAATAAGGAAGCAGAGAGTTGGGGTGGATAGAAGATAGAAGATTTGTTAACCAATAGGAGTTGGGGTACAGGGATGTTTTTCTGGTTGCTAATTAGTGGTGATCAGAGTGTCATAGGGGTCAGTGCAGGGCCCACAACTGGTCACGATATTAATAAATGATCTGGAGGAGGGAACAGAGTTTATTTAAATTTGCTGATTACACTAAATTGAGTGGAAAATCAAATAGTGCAGAGGGTACGGAGAGTCTGCAGAGAGACATAGACAGGTTAAGTGAGTGGGCAAAGGGCTGGCACATGGAGTACAATGTTGGCAGACCTGAGGATGGAAAAATGGAAGATCAGAATATTATTTAAATAGCAAGCAATTGCAGCGTGCTGCCAGGCAGAAGGACTCGGGTGTGCTTGTGCATGAATCGCCAAAGATTGATTTGCAGGTGCAGCGGGTTATCAAGGAGGCAAATGGAATGCTGGCCTTCATTGCTGGAGGGATTAAATTCAAGAGAAGGGAGGTTATGCTGCAACTATATGAGGTCCTGGTGAGACCGCATCAGGAGGACTGCGTGCAGTTCTGGTCTCCTTGCTTGAGGAAGAATGTACTGGCTTTGGAGGTGGTCCAGAGGAGGTTCTCCAGGTTGATTCCAGAGATGATGGGGTTGCCTATGAGGAGAGATTGTCTGGGACTGAACTCATTGAATTTAGAAGAATGAGAGGGGAAGCATATAAAATTATGAAAAGCAAAGGTAAGATAGAGGTCGGTAAGTTGTGTCCATTTTCAGGGAGACCAGAACCAGGGGACAGAGGCAGGGGAGTAGATTTAGGACGGAGATGAGGAGGAACTGCTTTTCCCAGAGGGTGGTGAATCTGTGGAATTCACTACCCATTGAAGCAGTGGATGCCTCAGTAAATGTATTTCAGAGAAGATCTGATAGATTTTTACATAGTAGGGGAATTAAGGAATATGGGGAAAAGGTTGGCAGGTGGAGATGAGCCCATCATCAGATCAGCCGTGATCCTTTAGTTTCAGTCTCCTCCACTAATGGAAACAACTTACCTACCACTATCTTATCTATACCTTTCATAATTTTATACATTTCTATAAGATCCCCTCTCATTCTTCTAAGTTCCAGTGAGTACAGTCCCTGACGACTCAATCTCTTTAAATTAAATTAATGTTTAATTTCAATGATACAGCATGGTAGAAAGCCCTTCGAGCCCATTAAATCTGTGCCACCCAATGACACCCATTTAACCAACCAACCCCATACGTTTTAGAGGGAGGGAAGAAACCACCTGCCTCACTTTGCAATTTACAAACCCGGGAAGGCCACTGGGATAACGTACTTACAGGCAGCACCAGATTCAAACATGAGTCGCTGCCTTTGTGATGATGCTGCACTAACTGCTATGCTAACCATCCCAAAACTCCTGCTTCTCAGCCACCTCTGCTACAAGGTGTGGCGGATATTAACACCCACAACCGGAGCCCATCCAGGGAAAGAGTTTTCCTTTTCTTACCCAGGATGTTCCTACTGGAAAGGCACGTTCATCTTCCCCCATCTTTTCCCCATTCTAGGACACTGGCAGTTTGGGACCCGGGGTATGTTTCAATGCCCAGCCCCACTCAACAATAAAATGATCAGGTGACCTGGAGACCTGTTAGAAGGGGAGAGGATCGAGTTTGGGGAAGCCCAGACTTTTGTGGTAGACTGCAGAGAAGTCCTTTGTGCCCTGGTCTATTGGAAGTAATGCCTGCTCCCCAAATGATTTTTTTTGAGTGGATCTGTGCTGGACATACCAGTCAGTGTTGCTGGACTGTGCCACCATCGCAGGCCCTTGCCTGATCTATTTTAAAAGGAACTGTTGTGAGCATTGGGGAAGTGCCTCCTTCACATTTGAAGAGTTCAATTAAGGTCTTAATTTAACTCCATGATTCTTCTCATTCCAAGTGAGTGGAATAACATCAGCCCCGAACCATGAATCTTTCCCAACATCTTCAGCTACCTCAGTCTGCACCTCTCTAATAATCAATGGATATTAATTAATGCCTAAAGTATTCACTATCTCTTCTTGATCTAATTTCTTCCTTCTGCATCAAAGACTTTAACTGGACCTTCTCCCTTTACATATTTTTAAATCTTGTCAACATGGAGAGCAACCCATAGGTCGTACATGCAGTCAGTCTCACTGTCTCGTCTGTTGTTTGGATCCTGAAGGAAGAAGGTATGAAAACTTGAAGCTTCAGACTACATATTAACTAACATAGGACCAGCTGAGTTCTGGCACCACAGTTTATCTGGAGGCACATAACCTGTATCAAACGAATAACTTTACACACAAAAATGCTGGAAAACTCAACAGGCCCCACAGCATCCATAAAAAGCGCCACCCTGCTTTTTGCCCATGCCTTGACAAAAGGCTCAGGCCCGAAACTTCAGTTATATATTTTTACCTCCTATGGATGCTGAGAGACGATGGATTTTCTCCAGCATTTCTGTGCATTTACTACAGTCACAGCATCAGCAAACTTTTTGGTTTCAATGAGTTTGGATGTCTTTGTTACTCCGAGCATAAAACCGCTGTCACTCAGAGCAGGATGCAGATTAAAGTGACTCAGTCCCTTCCCCTCCCCCCCCCCAACCCCCCACCATCAATGTGATCTACCAAGATCATTGTCCTGAAGAGGGCGCACAAAATTATTGAGGACCCCTTTCAGCCCGCTCACACCATCTTTCAGCTGCTCCCGTCGGGAAGAGATGCAGGAGGATCGCAGCCAGCACCACCAGGCTGAGGAACAGCTTCTTCCCACGGGCAGTGAGAACACTGAACGACCCAAGGAACTGCTCACTGACTATCCGAGATGCTCATAGTCATGAAATAATCTTTATGAATACTTGCCCTGCATATGTATTGTTTGTCTGTATGTGTGTTATGTCTGGTTGTGTGTCTGTGTGTTTTGCACCGAGGACCTGAGAACACTGTTTCATCAGGTTGTACCTGTAGAATCAGGTGACAATAAACTTGACTTTACTAGACAACCAAACGGTTGATGCACATGCGAGGCAGGGGATGATTGAGTGATATTGGGGGTGGGAAAGAGGTGATACGATTAGTGTGGGATTTGGAAGTCTATGGGCTGTTAACTCCCAGCACAGGGTTGTTGGGCTGAATGACCTGTTTAATTGTCATTCTATGTATGGAATATGCCAAATGTACTTAATATATAAATAAACTGAAAACCTTCAGGTGAACTGGAAGTGTGGAGATTTGCAAAGGAATCCATGGCTGGATGTGCAGGCTGGGGCACAAACATGGAGAAGGGTACAGAAGTGTGGGAGGAGGGGTTTGGGGAAAAGAAACCAGATGAGTTTGCATCCAGTAAGTGGGAGATGGAGAGTGAGGGATGAGTGGTGTTAAGTCAGGGTTATGTTGTGACCAGCGGAATACTGAATTCAGGGAGTCATTTCTGGCCAAAGGAACATCCAGACTGAAGGTGGCCTTTAGATTCTGTCACTTACATCTTGGTTGTTGTTTGTGGCCTGTTCCACCTCAAAGTGTGGCTGTAGTGGGGCAGTAGGTTGAGAAATGCATGGTTAGAAACATAGTGCAAACATGGAACTAGTCTATGTGTGTGTGTGTCCATATACATGTGTGGGTTGTGTGTTTGTCTGTGTGTGTCCATACATGTCATACACATGTGTTTGTGTGTGTGCATGTGCATGTATGTTTGTATGTGCATGAATGTGTGTGTGCATGTGCCTATACACATCATACATGTGTGTATTCACATCATACGTGTGTGTGTGTGTGTGTGTGTGTGTGTGTGTGTGTGTGTGTGTATGTGGGAGAGGGTGATTCATAACTGCAAACTACAGATGGAACCTCTGCCCATGAGCTCTTGATAGATATTGTTTCATTGGTACTCCTTGAATAGCCTGGAGAGATTTTATTCCAATCAGGAGGCATTTTTCCTGGTGTGTTAGTTGTCCACACATGGAGCAGTGATTTAGGATCTGCGCTCAGCTCCCTTGGTAATGGATAAGAACCATCTGCCAGCTTTGCTGTTGATGGTATTCCGTGACATGCAATGTACATGAGCAGGATTTAGTGAGAACTTGTCTCTGTGCTAGTTTTCACATCATGTTCAGCCCTTAAGACACGCATGGTATGATGTGATAAGCTAAATACTGACAAGCATGAGAACGGGAACAAGAGCCGCTGGGACTGCTAAATTGAGCAACAGCATTTGAAGGAGCTCCAGTGCCTTGTTTATTTATATTCCTTTCCATTGACCCAGAATTGACAGAAGATTCTGCACTGTGTCAACACAGCACGAAGATTATCCAGCTTCAACATTTCTGAATTATGGGTCTACCAAGGCACCGAGCTTACTACCAAGTTTGGAGGGCCTGGCAGAGCTTGATAGCCAATGGGTAGGTGCTCTGTCCAACAAGGGTTAATGCAATTACCTCCCATTCAAGTACATTTCCCCACCAGGGAAGTCTGAGGCTGGATATGGTTTGGCATTTTCAGCATGGGGTAGTCTGGAGTGAGTGTGTGTGAGTGTGTGTGTGTGTGTGTGTGTGTGTGTGTGTGTGTGTGTGTGTGTGTGTGTGTGTGTGTGTGTGTGTGTGTGTGTGTGTGTGTGTGTGTGTGTGTGTGTGTGTGTAAATTGCAAAGTGAGGCAGGTGGTTAACCAAATGACCTCCCGCTATTAACTCTGATGGAATGCAGAGGAAGAAGATCAATTTTGGGAAGAACCCGTCACCAGCCATCCAGAAACAGGAGGGTGCTGGGGCTATATGGAATTGCCATGTACCCCTCTCTCTTTTATCACGGGAGTCCTTTAATTTGGAACTGGGTGTGGGAAAACTTTCAAATTTTTTTTAAAATCTGGCATGAAGTCTAGAAAGCTGTACAAATCTGAGAGACAAGTGAAACTGAGATCATCACAGAGTCACAGGGAGATACAACACAGGAACAAGCACCCATCTAACTGAGTTACAAGGACAGACTGGAGAGGTTAGGTCTTTTGTCCCTGGGAGGTACTTGGTTAAAGGGGCATGCAATTGAAGAAAAAATTGGACCATTACATGAATCACATTTCAGTGGCAACATATTTCAATTCCCCACCCCATTCCCATGCTGACATGTCTGTCCGTGGTCTCTGGCACTACCAGACTAAGACCTCCTGCAAACTGGAGAAACAGCATTTCATATTTTATCTGGACACCTTCCAACCAGATGGCATTGACAGCGACTTCTCTGGTTTCCTTAGACCCAACCCACCCATCTCTCCCTTTCCCCTATTCCTATCTCTTTCTCACTCTCTCTCTTTCTTTCTCTCTCTATCTTTCTTCCCCCCATCCCTGTGTCCCAAAGAAGAGGTACAAGGACTGCCTAAAGAAATCTCTTGGTGCCTGCCACATTGACCACCGCCAGTGGGCTGATATCGCCTCCAACCGTGCATCTTGGCGCCTCACAGTTCGGCGGGCAGCAACCTCCTTTGAAGAATACCGCAGAGCCCACCTCACTGACAAAAGACAAAGGAGGAAAAACCCAACACCCAACCCCAACCAACCAATTTTCCCTTGCAACCGCTGCAACTGTGTCTGCCTGTCCCGCATCGGACTTGTCAGCCACAAACGAGCCTGAAGCTGATGTGGACATTACCCCTCCATAAATCTTTGTCCACAAAGCCAAGCCAAAGAATTCACAGAGCTACCTCCCAATTAATTCACAGCTGTTCTCTCCTGCTTTCTTATCCGTCCACCTCTGGCCTTTCTCATTGGCCTATGCTCCTCCCACTGCACCATTGGCCTATGCTCCTCCCACTGCACCATTGGCCTATGCTCCTCCCACTGCACCATTGGCCTATGCTCCTCCCACTGCACCATTGGCCTTTGCTCCTCCCTCTGTTTTTATTCAGGCATTCGGCTGCTTTTTTCTTATACCTTAACGAAGGGCTCAGGCTCGAAATGTCAGTTATATAACTTTGCCTTCTATGGGTGCCATTGGACCTGTTGAGTTCCTCCAGCACCTTTGAGTCCAGGTACTCCCCAATTTACGACTGTAATTGGGACCGAAGGATTAGTTGTACCCTGATATGGACGTAAGTCGGGATTTTGCTCATGTGCGTGGAGTCGCAAAGCCTTAGAGCAAACTTTTTAATCAAATGTTGTATTTGACCAAGTGTAACAGGGATACGGGGCATATAAGAGCCAAAATGCACGTACTTACCTTGTTAGTCAGCATCTCGGGGTCTGTAGGCTGGGCGCAGCCATTGTGATTCCTGTGATTCCTGTGCGCATACGCGGGTCTTCGGTTGGCGCATGCACGAGAGTTAAGTGCCCCGAAGATATTGAATTCATGCCCTTAACTCTCGCACATGCGCCAACTGAACTTCAATGCGTGAACCCATCACGCATGCACCAACCGAGTACCGCGCATGCACACAGGAATCAAGGTGGTTCTTAATACTTGCAGAACAATTTTACAGCCTCATGTATTTTCTCTTTGTCCTTTAGAATTGTTGAAACGATGAAATGAGACAATCTATTGGCTTGTCCTCTTGCTTTCCATCTTTCTAGTGCACCTACAGAACAGCGACTGCGCTGGGCCCTATATTGCGGATGCGCGGATGTGTATTTATTTTTTTTAAAGTTCAATCACATGTGCGGATGGACGCAAGTCGAGTAGGCTGTAAGTCGGGGAATACCTATATTAACTGGATAGGATGGGTTAAGAGGGATATTCACCAAATGCAAGCAGGTGGGATTAGTGGGGGTGGGACATTTTGATCGGCATTGGCAGGTTGGGCCAGAGGGCCTGTCTATGACTCTGTCTTACCAGAGCAGAGTAGCCTTAGATGTAATCTCTGCATACAAGGGATAGGATTAGGGTCCTCTCTCAGGTCAGACAGATGCATACAAGATGATGGAATGTGGAGCAAAACATGTGGTAAATTGTGTTGCCCCATGAAGTTATGAGGCCAGTCAAATTGGCATGGTCAGTGCAGTGGTTAATGTAACCCTATTGCAGCGCCCATGAACTGAGTTCAAATCTGCCATTTTTTGTTCGGACTTTGCACAGTTCTCCCTGTGTCTTGCGTGCGCATCCTTAGGTGTTCCAGTTCCCTCCCACCCTTCAAAAATTCACAGGGTTGAGAGGTTCATCGTGTATAAGTGGGCATCACAGGTATCATAATCCGGAAGGGATGTATCGTTAAAAGGTTTTTTTTTAATTAAATCAAAAAGAATGCACTTTATGCTTTGTAATACTGGTCTTGATAAACGAAATGAAAGCAAGTGAATACTTGCCCTGCAATTCACTCTGTTACTCTACTCCACAAATATCAAATTATCAGGAGCCCATAAAGACCAAAAGTGCAACATCACATTTTGAGTTTTCCATATTACCTTCGTGGAATTCACTTGTCGTTGAAATCCAGTTGTTGGTGCCAGTTGTTTATTTAACACTGGCCTTTCTGAAACAAGAACAGTTTCACAAGCATGAGAGTTAAATAACAATTAAACAAGTAAACCTTTAGATGTTGGGTCAAGTGTGGTACGCAAGTTCAGTACACAAGTGCAGTAAAAAAGAGTAGTACACAAGTGCTGGGCATAAGCGCAGTACACAAACAGTGCACAAGTGTAGTGTACATGCACAGGAACAAGTGCAGTGCACAAGTACAATACACAGCACATTTGTGTATTGTTCACAAGTAAAGGAAGGATGAGATCACTTGGTTTCCCATCACTGGAATAATGAGTGCAATTTTTTAAGAATACCAACATGGGGGAAAATAATTTATCCATGAATATTACCCTTGCCAGTGGCATTTTATGTCCCAAAAATCACTTTTTGAAAGAATTGACCACGTTACAGCACTAGAATCTCAGGTTCGAATCCGGCGCTGTCTGTACGGAGTTTGTACATTCTCCCCGTGACCTGCGTGGGTTTCCTCCGGATGCTCAAGTTTCCTCCCACCCTCCAAAGCAGACGGGGTTGATAGGTTAATTGGGTGTAATCAGGCAGCATGGGTTTCATGGGCCAAAAGACCCGTACCATTAAAAATAAATCATCCACGCGCAATATATCTTCATCCAATATGTTAGTTACTTCCTTTGTCAGTGAAGCTATTATGGATTGTTTGTTTTGATACAAATACATGTGGAAAACAGCTGCAGTTTGGTTAATCGTTAGCTGAGGTGTGAGACTTGAATCTGAATCATTTGCCAGTATGATTCGTGCTGAACACTATTAGCTGTTTGGAGAGATCTGGGGACTATTTCTGTGTATGTTGATGCCAGATCAATCAAAATAATCTCCAGACACAGTCTATAAATAAAGACTGCAACGTATCCGAATGTAGATGATTACAAAATAGGACTGTGGAATTATGATGAGTTTCCCAAAACTTCCTATCTCCCTCCAGAACAAAATACCTAGTACAGTGAGAAGGGTTCATCCGGGAGCAAATTATCAGGCGATGCCTAACATTCGTAAGTAAAGAGCATAATTACAGATTGCAGGATCACAATGGAAAGGAAGGTCAATTGGTATCAAGCAAGGGGAGCCTGAGCATTGGGCGGGGTCCATTCAGGAGCCTGATGGCTATGGGGAAGAAGCTGTCTTGAAGCCTGTTGGCGCAGGCTTTCACACTCTCGAGCCTTCTCCCCAATGGGAGGAGGAAGAAGAGAGAGTGTCCGGGTGTGTTGGGTTCTTCAGCTGTCTTCCCCTAGCAGTGGGAGATGGAGTCCATGGAGCAGAGGGAAGTATGTGTGATGCTCTGAGTTGCCTTCCCCACAGCTTCTTGAGCAGAGTCGCTCCCGTCCCATGCTGTTATGCATCCAGCTAGTCTGCCTGTGTTGAAGTTGTTGAGGGATGGAAGTTGGGGTGGGGAACATGCCAAACTCACTCAGTCTTCTGAGAAAGCTGAGGTGTTGGTTCCTAACCATCACATTGATGTGCTTGTCCCAGGTCAGGTGATTGGAGATATTTATTCCTCAGAAAAAATGAGTGGCATGGTTAGCACAATGCTGTTACAGCGCTGGAGACCAGGGTTCGAATCAGAGCTGTCTGTAAGGAGTTTGTATGTTCTTCCCGTGTCTGCATAGGCTTCCTCTGGATGCTCCAATTTCCTCAAAGTATACTGGGGGTTGTAGATCAATTCGATGTAATTGGGCGGCTCGTGCTCATGGGCCTGTTATCGTGCCATAAATCTAAGTTTAATTTAAAATTTAGAACTTGAAGTTGATTATTCTTTTAACTTCAGTGGCATTGATGTGGACAAAGACAGGGACTCTGCCCCCTCTCCTGAAGTCCATGATCGCCTCTTTCATCGTACTGGCATTGAGAGAGAGAGAGAGGTTGTTACCGTGGCACCCTGCCACCCAACTCTTATTCGATACTCAGTCCTCGTCTGTGGTATCATCAGCAAATATGATGGAGTTGGAACAGTGAGGAGCTGTCCAGTGGTAGGAGTAGAGGGAGTGTAGTCAGGGACTAGGCCCGTCCCTGAGGAGCGCCAGTGCTGAGTGTGATCAAGGAGGAGATATTGCTCGGCATCTTCGGAAAATTAAGGATCCATCTACAGACGCTGAACTGAGGCCTAGATCCTAGTTTGGGGATGGATTTGCTGGGGACTATAGTATTGACATACAGCACAGTAACAGGCCCTTTTGGCCCATGAACCTGTGCCACCCAATTGATCTACAACCCCCGTACGTTGTGAACAGTGGGAGAAAATTAGAGCATCCAGAGGAAACCCACACAGACACAGGGAGGATGTACAAGCTCCTTATTGACCACGCCAGATTCAAACCCAGGTGGCTGGTCTATGCTGCTTTAGATAGTTGGAAAAATGGAAAAAAATCTGGAGGTGGAGTTTGGACAAAAGGGCGGGAGAAATGAGTCCTGAAGGTTACAGGGGGTGGAGGTTACCTGAAAATGGACACTTCAATGTCAACACCATTGGGCTGTGCATTATAAAATTCATGGTATTATTCCTGATTGCATTTAGCCTCTCCCTAGCAGCTGAGAAGGTCAAGGGCAGACAGGTCAGCGTGGGAATGGAAAGGGGTTTGAAATGTCACACCCATGGGGAGCTCAGGGTGGCCATTGGAGATGGAGTGATCCCTGAATTCAGGCACTCTGCCTTGTCAGTGAAGAGGCGATCACATCAGAAGCACCAACTGCAGTAAAAGAGGTGGGAGGAGGTGCACCTAAATCATGCCTCCCCCGGGTGGGTGCCCTGGGACGACTGGGTGACGCTGAGGGCGGAGCGGAAAGAGCAAAGGCTGCACCTCCCGCAGAGGGAAAGTGCCAGGGAGGCATGGGTGGGGAGGCAAAGATTCCCATGCCCCTCCTCTCAAGCTCTAAACATGGCCCCCCATTGCATTGGGGAGACAAGACAAGCACTTTGCAGAAGGCTTGGACTCTGTCCTCATTAACCACCCCAAACTCCTATTTGCATATTTGCTCCTCTTCCCCACTCCCACACTAACCTATCCCTCCACATCCTCTCCACTCTCAGAGCGAGGGCCAACACAACTAGAGGAAAACCTCGCATTCCGCCTGGGCAGTTCACAGCCAAATGTATGAACAATTAATTTTCTAATAT
Organism: Narcine bancroftii; assembly: GCF_036971445.1. Classification (NCBI taxonomy): domain Eukaryota; kingdom Metazoa; phylum Chordata; class Chondrichthyes; order Torpediniformes; family Narcinidae; genus Narcine; species Narcine bancroftii. Next base: position 106,056,299 of record NC_091470.1, on the reverse strand, counting down.
TATTTTTATTTTAGACTTACAGCAATGTAACAGGCTGATTTCGCCCCATGAGTCCATGCTGCCCAAATTACACACCAATACCTACACCCTAGTACGTTTTTGAAGGGTGGGGGGAAAGCCCATGAGGACACGAGGAAAACATACAAACTCCTTACTGTCAGTGCGGGATTCAAACCCTGGTCCGGTCCTGTTCGTTGGCATTCTAAAGGTGCTGCGCTAACCCCTAAGCCAACTGTGCCGCCCACAATAGGGGGCGTGGTTTGAATAGCGGTGAACTCGATACTTGCAGAACGGGAGCAACCCAGGTTCAAATCCAGGGCTGTCTGTACGTTCTCTCCATGTCTGCGTGGGTTTCTTTTGGGTTCTCTAGTTTCTTCCCACCCTTCAAAATGTACCAGGGGTGGGGGATTAATTGGAGTATTTGGGCAGGATGGGCAGAAAGCCCTGTACTGTACTGGATAGCTAAATTTAATTTCAGGTCAACTGCATTCCTTGTGCTCCTTTCTCTTCCCTTCTGATCCACCCAGGTTCTTTCATCCCCTTTTTACAACCCTCAGGGCCCTCATTACACAGTTTATACCTTTCTCTCACAGAGCGCCCATGCCATAAGATCAGAATTCCCCACTACACCTTAGAAATATTTACCAAAGAGCATGAGAGCCATTCCTTACCAATGTAATCACTGTTATTAATGGCCCTGCTTGTTGTCAGTGGTAACATTTGTTGTTCAGATGGGGGTAATTCATAGGTGTCTGTATCTTCATTTTCACAATCCTGTAATGATGTACAACATGATTATCACCAACTTCCCTTTCCACCTTAACTCAGCAACAGTTTGTGAAGAATTATCTCCTATGAAGATGGGCTCCCAGTTGAGAAAGACGGCGATTCCAACAGTACAACCTTCCCTGAATGGTTCAAAGTATCTCCAATGATATTATGTGCTCAATATCTGGTACATCCCATCATCTCCTGTCCTGTCCTAGAGTCATACAGCATGGAAGCTGACCCTTTGAAGGTTTGAGGGAATCCCTTGGTGGCCTGGGAAAACTAGGCCTGTTTTCCTTGGAGCATCGGAGGTTGGGAAAGGATCTTATCGAGATCCATATAAGCATGAGGGGTATTGACTCTGTTTCCCAGAGTGGGAGATGGGAAAGAGTTACTGTAAGGTGAGGGGTGTATGATTTAGAAGGTTTGAAATAAGGCCTAAAAGATGTTTTTTGATGGCTTTGGCAGATGATGTAATGTAGAATCCAAAATACTGGTTACATATATTAAGAACAAAGGGTTCATGAGGGAAAGAATGCGTCCTCTCAAGGATCAAGGGAGGCGCATTTGTGTCACGCCAGAGCAGATAGGGAAGATTGGGTGGTAGGTTTGGCGTAGCCATTAGTGCAAAGCCTTTACAGCACCAGCGATCGGGTTTGGGGTTTGAATCCCACACTGTCTGTAAGGAGTTTGTACGTTCTCCCCGTGTCTGCGTGAGTTATCCCCGGGGGCTCCGGTTTCCTCCCAACATTCGAAATGTACTGGGTATTTTTAAAACAGTACATGCAGCACGGTAACAGGCCATTTTGATCCACGAATCCGTGCCACCCAATTGACTGACACCCTTGGTATGTTTTGAAAAGTTGGTGGAAACTGGAGCCCCCAGGGAGAAAACACACACACACACGCGCGCACACACACACACACACACACACACACACACACACACACACACACACACACACACACACACACACACACACACACACACACACACACACACACACACACACACACACAGAATGTACAAACAGACAGCACGGGATTCGAACCCCGGACCCGATCACTGGCGCGGTAAAAGCTTTGCAATAATCGCTACGCCAACTATGCTGCCCCATGTAGGTTAATTGGGTGTAAATTGGGTGGCACAGACTCGTGGGCTGAAATGGCCTGTTACAGTGCTGTATGTTTACATTTTTTTTATTCTAAAATTAAAAATCTTACATGAACATTTTGTGGTTACTGTGGAAAAAGTTAAGAAGGAATAGGAAAAGAGGGAGGTAACAAAATATAGCCTAGGGCACGTCTGCCTTAGTGGTGGAGAAGTTAGCAGTCTCAAGCCATATTGAGGTGGATAAATCTCCGGGCCCAGACCAGGTTCATCCCAGAATATTGTGCGAAGAGAGGAAGGAAATCGTTCGGGCTTCAACAGACATGTTTAATTCAATGCTGGGGACAGGAGAAATACTAGAGGATGGCAAATGTGATGCCGTCGTTTAAAAAAGGCCTTAAAGATAATCCAGGTAACTACAGACCTGTTACCTTGACATCAGTGGTCAGGAAACTGCTGGAGAGGATTCTGCGAGATAGAATGTATCAACAGGAGCAAATTAGGGAGAGCCAGCATGGATTTGTGGATAGGAAATAGTGTGTCATGAACTTTGAAGAGGTGACAAAGAGGGTAGACAAGAGCAAGATAGTTGATGAGGTCCCACCTGGTAGATTAGTATGAAAGGTTAGGGCACATGGGATAGGAGGCCAATTTGCCTACAGGATTAACATTGGCTCAGTAATAGGAGGCAGAGAATGGAGTCAGAGACCGGTTGCCCTAAAGCCGTGGTTCTCAACCTTTTTCTCTCCACTCACACACCACTTTAAGTAATGGTTATGCCATCGGTGCTCTGTGATTAGTAAGGGATTGCTTAAGGTGGGATGTGATTGGGAAGGGAAGGTTGAGAATCACTGCTCTCCATCTAATTGATATGTTGCTTGAGAAAAATTGTCATTGGCCCATTTCCTTTGGAGATATGAAGCCATGCACATAACGAGTCAATTAGGTACAATTAAGACAATGGATTTCAAACTTCTTCTTTCCACCCACATCCCACCTTAAGTAATCCCTTGTTAATCACAGAGCATCAATGGAACAGGGATTACTTAAAGAGGGATGTGGGTTGAGAACCATTGGATTCTAACCAGAGAATCAGAATCAGAATTTATTGTCAAGAACAATTCATGAAATTCGGTGTTTTGCGGCAGCGTCACAGTGTAAACATTCATATTATAATCATCTTACAACATTACTATAAAGAAATAAAAATAATATTACATAAAAGTCAGGTCGTGTCTTTGGCTCATTGATTATTCTGGAACCTGATGGCAGTGGGGCAGAAGCTGACCTTGTGCAGGCTGAGTTAACAACCCTCCGAGCAGCACAGTTAGCCTAACCCTATCACACTCCCAGCAACTCAGGTTCAAATCTGGCGCTGTCTGTAAGGAGTTTGTACAATCTCCTCGTGCCTGCATAGGTCTCCTTCAAAAAAAGTACCGGGATTGTAAGTTCATTCGGGTATTTGAATGACACGAGCTCGTGGGCTGCAAGGGCCTGTTACAGAGATGTATGTCTAAATTTAAATTTATTTTATAAATGATTGGGTGGATTGATTAGAAGGCGGTCTTTGGGTACACAGAAGAAATTAAATTAATATCAGAGATTTACTCTGGTAAAGCACAATTTTGCATTTTGAAGGATTGTAAGCAGAAGAGGATATTTATGTTGAGTGTCGCAGCTGAGTCTAAATTGTTACTTTGATTTGCATCTTTATACCCACGGACTCACCAGCACTAATCATTTTAAAATTAATGAGTACTTACCAACTTATTGTGAAAGGACATTTGGACCACTTGTTGATCTATTATCAAAGTGCATTATGTTAGAAATTAAAATAACAACATAAAAGAGGTGTTAAACTATCCAATTATAATATGTACAAATTGCTTCATCATTAAGGATATCAATATTGATAACATACAGTAGTAAACTGAGCTAAAAGATTCTCAACTATGTTTTTTTAAACACAGCCACTACATTTCAGGAAATTATTGCCATTTTCCTGGAATGCATGCTGTGTAAAAAGGTCAGAATGGGGATGAGGGTGCCATTCCCATTCCAATATTTTACCACCTAGACCTTTAGTAAATTTCCCAGAATGCCTGCATTCTAAATGAACAATGGGCACGTATCGATGTCCTGCATTGCAAGTCCCGCCTCTTTAATCACCACATTTCCGGTCTGCTGTCTAAACTCGCGTAAGGAAACAGAGATTTGGAGTTTTAAGATAAATCACACAAATGCTGGAGAAACTCAGCAGGTCAAATGGCGTCTTTATGTAGCAAAGGTAAAGATACATCACCAACATTTCGGGCTTGAGCCCTTCATCAAGGAGATTTGGAGTTTTGGTTGTTCATGTGTGAACAACCACTGCAGAGACGTCAGACATTCTTCAGACCGGTAAAAGCACGCAAATTCTATCTAAAAAACATAAATGTTGCTTTCGAAACTTGTCTGTGTTATTTCTTCTTTACACAAACCCATCATGATACCCAACTGGTGAGCAAATTTAAGTCCTTGGGAGTCACCATCTCGGAGGATCTTTCCTGGACCCAACACGCTAATGGCATTGTGAAAAAAGCACGTCAATGCCTCTACTTCCTCAGGAGCATGTGAAGATTTGACATTCGAAACACTGGCAAATTTCTACAGATGTTTGGTGGAAAGCGTGATGACTGGCTGCATCATCAATACCCCTGAGTACAAAGAAGCGCGAAAGGTAGAGGACACAGCCCAGGACATCACAGGCAAAACCCTCCCCACCATCGAGAACATCTACAGGGAATGCAGTCGTCGAGGGCAGCAGCAATCATCAAGGATCCACGCAGCACACACACTGTTCTCGCTGCTACCATCGGGAAAGAGGTATCGATGCCACAAGACTCACCCCACCAGGTTCAGGGACAGCTGCTCCCCCTCCACCATCAGACTCCTCAACATCAAACTCAATCAGGGGCTTGTTTAAGGGCTCTCACTTTTGTACTTTATTGTTTTTTGTCTGTATTGCAGTCAGTTTACATCTCATCATTTGTTTACATGTGTATGTTGTGTTCAATTTTTTTTTTGCACTATCAATAAGTGGTAATTCTGCCTCGCCCACAGGAAAATTAATCTCAGGGTTATATGTGATGTCATGTATGCACTCTGACAACAAATATGAAATCTGAATCTGAACTACATGCAATTCCAAGCCCTACATATCAGAACCATGGGAGATTTGATTCAGATGTACTTTCCCTTGCTCTAGTAAGGTCTCCTGGCCTTCATCAAAGCAGATGTTAATTATTTAGCTTATACTTACCATGTTTCTTGGGTCGGGTCGGCAGTGGAGGAGCAATGCCAGACATGGAAGGAACAGGAGAACATTCACAGTCAAAGGAACTTATCAACAAATGATGCCCTTCGAAGAACTGAAAGGAAAGATGACTGAGTAACAAGATAAGCAGCCTTCCCCATGACCTGCAAAGTACTACTTCATGTGCCTGCACAATGAAGCAAATTGAATATTGTCCAGTAAAGAGATTTGTGTTGCATGCAGTCCAGGAATGTCAACCCATGCAGCAGGTAGTCCAATTTAAGCATTGTCACACTAATGCTCGCAGGTTGGGATGGAGTGTCTCCAACCTGAAACATTATCAGTTTCCCTTCCCACAGATGCTGCCTGATCCAGCATTCTCTATCTAATATTAAAGTTTGCTTGATGCACTCTTCCCACCCCCGCAAAGGGATTTCCATTAGACCCTCCATATCGATGTTGAAAATAGGACTATAGGAGTGGGAATGGGGTTTTTGGGCATCAGAGCTGTTTTTCTATTTTGATACCGTATCCTCTCAAAACTCATGATATATTTTGTGGCTTGTAATCAACAGTAAAACCCCTAGTATCTGGAACCTATGGGGATTGGTGCCAGATAAGTGAATTTTCTGGTTGCTTGAGATTGTGTGTTGTGCGAATGGAGAACTAACGGTGAGGCGCACCATATTTTTTACCCATTTATTTTCCCTTTTTTGGTTGAATTCCAGACAACAGAGATTTTATTGCTCCTTTTCCATCTTTCATGCAGTCAACGATTTAGAATCTACGTGCTCACCACCATCTGAGTGAAGACATTTCTTTCCCCACATCCTGCGAGTGGGTCTTCTCTCAAATTCCCATCCAGGGGACCAATCCTCTGTCCTACAGCATTCCCAGTTTCGTGAAGCCTCATTGCACTCCCTTTATGTAAAATAGATCTTCTTTGGGGTAAAGAGGTCTAAAGTGCACACAATACCCCAAGTGTGGTTTTATCAAGGCAGTGGATAAATGTACTGAAACATCCTAGCACATGTATTCAAAGGTTTGTTTACATTTTAATGATACAGCACAGTATCAGCCCAGTACACCCACTTAACTTATCAACACTCAAATTTTGGAGAGTGGAAGGAAACCAGAGTATCCGGAAGAAACCCATGCAGGTCGATTACATTATAAATTCCTTATGGACAGTGCAAGATTTGAACCTGGGTCACTGGGGCTAACCACGCAATTAATTGTCTTCTTAATGCTTGCTGCATTTGCATTAAGTTGCTGAGAAGCAAGTGATTGCACCCTTGGGTTTACGCAAGGATGTTTCTGGGACTAAACCAGTATAAGAAGCTCTAATTGTGTGTACAGTTGGGACCACGCCATTCATTCAGACCTAAGAGCGTACCCCTTTTTCAGTGGAGAGAATTCAGATTCCACCACTAGGAGTCTGTGGAAATTTGGCACCTCATTGGAAACCTTGGCAAACGACTACAGATGTGTGGTGGAAATTGTGCTGATTCAGCTGCATGCTGGCCCAGTATGGACACCAATACCTCTGAGTGAAAAATCCTGCTAAAAGGTAGTGGACACAGCCCAGGACATCACAAGCAAAATTCTCCCCACCATCGAAAAAATCTACATGGAACGTTGCTGTCAGAGAGCAGCAGCAATCATCAAGGATCCACACCACCCAGCACATGCTCAGTTCAGGAAAGAGCTACAAGTGGCACAGGATTCATACCACCAGGTAGAGGTATAGTTGCTACACCTCAACTATTAAACTCTTGAACAATGGACTCATTCAGAGACTCATTTAAGGACTCGTATGTTCGCTATTTATTATTGTATATTTATTCTTACATTGGCACAGTCAGTTTGTTTACAGTTCCTGATTAGTATAATGTACAGTTACCAGTATAGAGATCACTAAGATTGGCCTGCAGGAAAAAACAATCTCAGGGCTGTATGTGATACACTGACAATAAACCTGAACTTTGACCCAGACCCATTAACCATCAGGATGATTAGTTGATTATCAAGCAGGAATATTGTTGGATTGCCTGACTCATTTGCATTTCTTTAATACAAATATGGTGGGGGGGGGGGGGTCACATTCTCTGTTTCTCATTGCTGGCAGTGTTACATCAAATGTGAATATTCTGTTCAGTTTATTTGTCTTGATGTGTTTATTAAAATCACTACGAGGTATCATTTTGGCTGTGTAAAATTATTCAAGTGGAAATAAAATTTAGGAGGCATTTAATTTCATTGCTGCCCTTTCCACCACCCCCCACCCCACAAACTGAGGTATGCCTCTCGTTAGACAATTTTCCATTCCATTCGTCTGCAGACGTTGGGATCAAGTGTACTTCACCTGGGCCAGAGGAAGTAAAGGGGGACCAGCGCTTGGAAAAGTAGGAGGAGGAGAGGGGAGGAGGGAGGAAGTGGAAGGGGGAGGAGCACAGGCTAACAGGCAAGAGGTGGATGCGGCAGGGGGTGAGAGTCAGAGAGAGGAAGAGGCTGACATGTGATGGGGAGAAGGCAGAGAGCTAAGAAGGGAAGCTCACTGATATAAAATGAAAATGAAGGGTGTAGGAAAGGAGATAGAGAAAGGGAGAGTGAGGACTTAACAGATACTGATGCCCTCTGGTTGGAAACTGCTGCAGCTGAACACAAGGTGTCATTCCTCCAATTTGCAGGTGGCCTCAATTGGCAGTGCTCGGGCAGACATGTTGGTGTGGCAATGAGGTGTGGAATTAAAATGGTCCTAATATTGTAAACAAACCTTTTTTAAAAAAAATAGAAGTAGCGGTCGAGAGATTGTAGTTAACCGTACAAGATATGCTGAGTGGTTGATTAGTAATAGAGCCATGAGTAGGCCTGCACATAAAATGTGCTTTGGTCTGTTGCACGCCACACAGTTAATAGCGTGGGAGTATTTCCAGTCCATTATATTTCATAATATTTATTAGAAGGAATTACAGTGGATTTGCATAAAATCAGTGTCTTTGAAGCCATTTCTTTGAAGCACTAATCTTGAATTTTGACCCCTTTAAAAACTCTCACGCCCCTTCGACAATGAAGCAGTACGTTTGCTGAGTGTTTACGGCAGGAAGACTTCACAATTCAGAAGGACAGATAGGTTAGGAGATTGGGCAAGGAAATGGCAGGTGCAATTAGGTGTAGAGAAGTGTATGGTCGCGCTCTTTGGTGGAAGGAATAAAGGCACAGACTATTTTCTGAAAGGGCAACAAGTTCAGAGGGACTTGCAAGTCTTTGTTCAAGGTTCCCTAAAGGTTAACTAGGAGATAGAGTCGGTGGGAAGAAAGGAAAATGCAATGCTAGCATTCATTTCGAGAGAGATAGAATCTAAAAGAAGGAAGGTAATGTAGAGGCTCTATCAGGCTGCATTTAAGAGTATTTTGAGCAGTTTTGAGCTCCTTATCTAAGGAAGCATGCATTGGCGTTGCGAGTGTCCAGAGGAGGTTTACTAAAATGATCCCTGCAACAAAAGGGTTATCATACCAGGAGTGCTTGAAGGTTCTGGGACTATACTCGCTGGGGTTTAGAAGAATGAAGGGGGGTGGAATCTCATTGAAACCTACCAAATACTGAAAGGCCTGGACAGAGTGGACGTGGAGAGGATGTTTCTTGTGGTGGGAGAGTCTGGGTCCAGAGGGCACAGCCTCAGAATACAAAAAATGTCCCGATAGAACAGAGATGAGGTGGAATTTCTTAACCCAGAGGGTGGTGAAGCAGTGGAATTTGTTGCCACGGATGTCTGCGGAAGCCAAGTCATTATAAATCCAGAAATCCGGGCCACCCGAGAATCTGAACTTTTTGAAAACGTGCAAACTTTTCAAATTTAACGGACTTTTGTGGGCGAATGTGTGTGTGTAAACGCCACAGATACACACCGGCAGCGAATGACCACACAATACAGGTAATCTTATCACAAAGAAATTAATTTGTATACCGTATTTTTTCTTTCACAATCTTCATTTTTAAACATAATTTCATGCTCTACACTCTTATTTTTGTCGTAAAAAATTCATTTACATTTTCGTCAAATGTTGACTTTGTTTTTCTTTAAAACTGCTCGTTTTGATAAATGAAGCATGCTGTATTTGCTAACGAATAAAATATCAAAATTTATCTCTTCTTCATTCACCTTGAACTTGAATTTTAAATATACTGCTTGAGAATCCAGAAAATCCAAAAATCCGGACTGACCCAATCCCCGAACAGTCCGGATTTTAGGACATCTAGTGTATTTAAGACTGAGGGAGATAGGTTCTTGAGCAGGAAAGGATTCAAATGTTAGGGGGAGAAGGCAGGAGAATGGGGTTGAAATGGCTAGTAAATCAGCTATGATGGGTAGACTTGGGCCAAATGGCCTCATTCTGCACCCAAATTCCTGTGGTCTTATGGTCAAATAACTAGTTCTCTTTATCTCTGGGCTTGAAACTAGAGATCACAACTAACTTCTGCAAGTATGCATGTATCCCAGCCACTGGCTTTATACTGTCATGGTGCCACAACTATAAAATCCAGGGCACAATTTCCTTTATTCTTGAACCTCCTCACACACACTAAAACTCTGTCTCTTACAAAGTTTTGTAAAATTATACTCACATTGTTTCCAAACTCGAAGGGCTGGAACAGGATTCTAAAAAAAATCAATTGAATATTGTATTGAAAATACGTTTCGTTCTCTGAGCCAAACACTGACAGTATTATATTCACAATAAAGCAAATAAAATACATTCGTGGCAAATATACATTGTAAAATTAAAACTTTAAAGCAAACACTGAATAAAAGAATATACTCAGTGTGCTAATTAATTCATGGCTGTGGCAATGCATGCAATGATCACGTGGCATCGAGATTTAGGTAGAAGCAATCATGCACCAGGATAAATATGCCATTGTTCAACAACCCATCGTGCCTGTGCTGGAAGAAGCTCCCAGCTTAACCCCACTTGCCAAAACCATGAACCTGAAAGGTTGACATGAAGGTGGGTCAAACGCATGCAAATGGGACGAGCTCGGTTAGATCATTTGGTCAGTGTGCACAAGATGAGATGAAGGGCTTGCTCCTATGCTGTAGAGCTCTCTCAGACTCTATGACACTGGATCTGTTCATCCAAGAAGAGGTTGCACTTGATGACGGTTTCTGCCTCATCCTGTCCATTAGGGAATGAGTTGCAGACACGCCCATCTTCTATTAAGTTTTTCACCAATTAATTGAAGTATTCTTCAGATTCTAAACATTTGAACCATTGCTCCGATTTAATTTTATTCAGACTTTCCAAATATTTGAACAAAATATTATGGAGAGGAGTTGGTTGAATGGGTCACGGCCACACTTACTGTCATCGTGTAGGGCGGCATGTTTAGCGTAGCCGATAGTGCCACGCTATTGCAGCGCTAGCAACCAGAGTTCAAATCCAGAGCTCTCCGAAAGGAGTTTGTATGTTCTCCCCATGTCTGAAACCTCTGGGTGCTCCGGTTATCTCCCACCCTTCAAAATGTACGAGGGTTGTAGGTTAATTGTGGTGCAGGTGCTCCCCAACTTATGATGGTCTGACTTACAATTGTTTCAAAGTTGCGATGGTTCGAATCCATACTTTCCATTTCAAATTCCGATCTGTTCCCCCACTTGTGATATGCGAATATGAGAGTGAAATTGATGACCCTGTTGCTTTAGCGTCCCCACCATCCAGCAATTAATTTTAGTTCAATGCTTCACACTTTCCTCATGCCCAGTGCGCTTTCAGCTATGTATGTTAATTTTTTTTTCAGTGTAGAATAAAGGTATTCAAAATTTAATTATAAAAAATGGTAGGTGCAGAATTCAACTTACGATGGGTTTGCTGAGGAGTGTCTGTATTTGGGCAGCACGAGGTCATGGCCGAAGGGTCTATTACTGTGCTCTATGAACAGAATTATTTATTCTCCAGCCTTAGAACAGATGATCGATTGGAATGTCACATTTCCTCAAGGAAGATTTGAGGGAATTCTTGAAGCTTCTTCTCCGGAAGAGCTCAGAATAGAATGCTTGTTTTGCAAATCTGGCAATGGACAAGTATACAACATTGGCCTGTTTGAATTTGCTTTGAATTTAAAAATCCACAGAAAACCATATGGCAACAAATGTTCCAAGAAGAAGATCAGCCAGGGTTACACCAGCAGATATATACGGGATATATTTTTTAATTTACACATACAATATGGTAATAGGCCATTTTGACCCATGAGCCGTGCCATCCAATTTACACCCAATTAACTTACAATCTCTGCTATGTTTCGAACAGTGGGAGGAAACTGGAGCCCGCATGGAAACCCCACGAAGACACGGGAAGAACATATAAACTCCATAGAGACAGCACGGGATTCGAACCCCAGTCCCAATCGCTGGTGCTGTAAAGGCATTGCACTAACTGCTACCCCAACTGTGTCACCCTATCTGGTTGAAATTCCATCAACCCAAGCTATGGTGATGGTGGAGAGGCGATTTACCAGGGCGTTGCCTGGATTGGAAAAGAAGTCTTATGGGGCAAAGTAGCAAAGCTGTGGCTTTTCTCTTTGGAGCGTAAAAGGATGAGAGGTGACTTAATAGAGGTCTAGAAGACTCTGAGAGCCATAGATAAGGTAGACAGCCAGTACCTTTTTCCAAGGGTGGGAATAGCAAACACCAGAGGACCTCTGTGCAAAGCGAAGAGAGGAAAGTTTAGGGAGACATCAGGGGGTGTGTTTTTTTTTACATAGAGAGTTGTTGGTACCTGGAATGCCTTGTCAAGGGTGGTGGAGGCTGGAACAATCAAGAGACTCCAAGACAGATGCATGAATGAAAGAAAAATAGAGGGTTATGAGGTAGGTTTTTTTTGGTCGAAATAATATGGGCCAGCACAACATCGAGGACCGAAAGACCTGTACTGTGCCATATTCTATGTTCAAGCAACCCATAAGTGGTCACCAACTCATTTTACCACAGGGAAAAAAATAGATTTTCAATTCTGTAATGTTGAGATAAAACAAGCAATTACATTTCTCGGCAATGCAAAAAGAAAACTGTAAGACCATTTAGTCACTAGTTCCTGCTAAATGATCCCTTTACACTCAGGAGCATTTAACATGCATTATCTTAGTTAACTAAAATATTAAAAATGACTCAAAGAAACCATTTGCTATAGAGTGCATCAAACATGTCAAGTTCCAATGCATATCAAGAACATAGAATATTACAGCCCATCACAGGCCCTTCGGCCCACAGTGTTATGCTGATCTACTCCACAACAATCAGATTTTTCCCTACCTTATACCCATAACCTTCTACATCATGTACCTACTAAGAGTCTTTTGTATGTCGCTATTGTTCCAGCCTCCACCACCACCTTCCCAGCAATGCATTCCAGGCACCCACCCCTCTGTGAGTGAAAATACTTAGCTCTGACATCTCTACTAAACTTTCTTCCACACACCTTAAACAAATATGCTCTGATATTTGCTATTTTTGCTCCAGGCTGTCCACCCTATCTTCATACTCTTATTTATCTCTATTAAGTCTCCTCTCATCCTTCATTGTTCTGAAGAGAAAAGCCCCACCTCTGCAACCTTGGTTCATAGGACATATTCTCCCACCCAGGCTACATCTTACTAAATCTCCCCTATATCCTCTCAAAGGCATCTAAATCCTTTCTGTAATAAGGCAACCAGAACTGAACACAATACTCTATCCTAAAGCCCCAAACTATCTCACGATTGAAAATCTCCAACATCTTCAGTGCCAATTCTAAGCCAATCCCTCATTTCCATCACAGCAGAAAATATTCATCCCAGCAATATCTATGCATCTTCAATCCAGTCTTTCCTCACTCCAGGGGATTATGATTTTACCAAAATATAGTAAAAAAATATCAGTACCCTTTTTATATATTAGCTGGTCAATAAGCAGCAATCCTTTCTGCAGTTCCTCTGTGACTCCCTGTGTCAGTTTGACGAGGATTGTGTCAATCAGTCTCACTTCAGTTTCCAGTTATTTTCAATGCAAAGGCATGCAAAGTTGAGCTATTGTTGGGTTACAGTGCCCCGATGTCCAATCTCTACTCTGCACTTTGCATAGGTGAGATTTAACAAGGGAGCTATAGATGAGGAGCCCAGCCCCTATCTAATCATCACCTTTCATCAGAAGGCAGCTTGGAAACGTCAGGTTGGGAAGAGTATCAGGTTCGGTGGGTTCACAGAGAGACGAGTTTGGACACAAGTGTTACAATCACACATAACTTTAATTAACACACAGGGGGAGAATGTCAAACAGTTCTTGATTACTATATTACTTAAACAACTAAATAAACATTCACATCAGCCCTAGGTTGGATTCCAGTATCAGTGGCTGCCTGTACTCTACACGTTTACACACTTGAGTACACACTCTAGACAGGGACTTTCACATTCACACCCGGTTCCCTGTACCAACAGGGATGCAGCTCTCTACAAGTACTGATCTATTACAGTACTAAGGCTCAGCTTCAGTGTAGTCCACACCTTGCCCACGAAACTTCCAGCGATGTTCACAGTAGAAACCTGACATGGACCAATGTCTGGGGCTTGGACCACGAGGCAAAGAGAAAGAAGGTACTATGCACTGGCAATATACAGAGCTATTCTGTGCTTTTAGCCAATAACAACTCTGGGTGATTTAAATTAGCTAACAGCAAGGTGTGCAACCTTGATTGACAGGTGATGTGACTTATGTACAGGTTTCAGACCAGGTGGACACGTGAAAGTGGCGACTCTGTCTGCCTTTCGGTAGACAAAAGTTAAAGAATTTCATGTATGATACATTCTAAATTAAGTATTACATGACCATAATGGAACCTAAAACCTAAATACAAACATTTCAGAGAGGCAAGGAGGCCAGGTTTCCTCTCACACACAACACAGGACTGGCATAAATTGGTGGAAATTAACAAATCTGGGAGAGACTATAAGACACAGGAGCAGAAATAGGCTATAGAACCCATCAAGTCTGCCCCGCCATTCAATCATGAGCTGATCCATTTTCCCACTCAGCCTGGCTTGAATCCGCCAAGGTAGGTCGTGTCAGAGGTGATGCAGGGTCAGTCTAAAAGGGGTGGGCCTTTTACGATTAAAATGGAATTGTATGGCAATATTTGAACTATAACCCAGCTGCAAATCAGCAAAATTTGTGACATGTTCATGCTATTAAATTTCCTGATTCTGATCTCCTTTTGAATGAGATAAGCATTCACCTGTATCCTCTCCGTCCTGTACCTATTTGAGTCATGTTAAGTTTGTCACACCTTGCTGCTCTCAACCCAAGGCAATTCAATTCTGTTCTCTTCAAATATTTATCTTGCTTCCTTTCTGAAATGAATATTGTATCTGCCCACCTTATCGATAACACAACATGGATCCAGCTGTGCTACGCCACTTTTTTTTGTTGCCTCAGGATGCCAGCTTGCAGTGTAAAAGGACTCACCACCCGGCTTTTCTTCTGTTCTGTGTGAACAAGCAAGCAGGCTTCCAGAGACGAGTGGTGCATACAGCAATAACCCGTCTCTTTGGCGCAAAAGGGGCAGGTGGAACAAAGAATGGTTAACATTCCAGGTGAACCACCTTTCATCAGAAATGACTGTATTTGTGGTCAATGAGATTTTGTTGCCGTGGAGATTTTAAAAAGTCAATTTATTTTTTTGAGTGAGAATGCCAGCATACAGAGCATATAATATTAAGCGTGGCCAGTTATTTAAAACAGTAACAGGGAAATTAGGATCAAAATTTGAATGAAGGTGTTTCTTCAGATTAATGATAATTGTATCCAGTGTAACACAACACCCTTTTATGTCCCTTTACCTGACATGAAAAGGTTTTTGTAGGTTAGAATTCTATCATAAAAGCAGGGGAAATAATTATTTACAAGCACTTGGGCTGGATCCATGTTGTGATACCGATAAGGTGGGCAGATACAATATTCATTTCAGAAAGGAAGCAAGATAAATATTTGAAGAGAACAGAATTGAATTGCCTTGGGTTGAGAGCAGCAAGGTGTGACAAACTTAACATGTCTCAAATAGGTACAGGATGGAGAGGATACAGGTGAATGCTTATCTCATTCAAAAGGAGATCAGAATCAGGAAATTTAATAGCATGAACATGTCACAAATTTTGCTGATTTGCAGCTGGGTTATAGTTCAAATATTGCCATACAATTCCATTTTAATCATAAATTAATTAGTGCAAAATTAAGAGAAAATGAGAGAGTATCTGTGGTTCATTGCCCATTCTGGAATCTGGAGGGGAAGCTGTCCTTGTGCCGCTGGGTGCTCGTCTCCAGGCTCCTGTACCTCCTTCCTGATGGTTGCAGCGTGAAGAGGGCAAGACCTGTGTGGTGAGAATCTTTTGAGGGTAGGGGCTGCCTTTTTTTTTTAATATGAATGATTGCCTCTAGTAGGCGTCCTCAATGGAACGAAGACTGCTGCCGTGATGTCGATGTTCAGAACTTTGAGGTTTTTTTTTGTCCTGTGCATTCGCACCTCCATTCCAGACAGAATGCTTTCCATGGTCCACCTCTAGAAATTGGATTAGGATAATCCGAGACCTGTGTTCGGTGACGTGCTTATGCTTGCTAAATTCAATCAAAGTTAATTTAATGTTTCTCCAACTTCCTACGTGATCCAGCAAATCTGAAATTATTTGTGTTCAACTTGAAGTCATCTATAATCATCTCCAATTTTATTTTTTCAGGAAGCAAACCTTTCAAAAAAAATAAAAAATTTAAAAAAAAATTGTTCAGTTTATCTACTGCATGAAATGTTCCCTTTACGTTTAATTTAAAAAAAATACTGAGGAATAGTTTCCTTTTCAGCTTGACAGTATTGAGCCTTAAAAATTGCAACCATTGATCAGGATAAAAGGGAGATGGGGAGAAATATCTTTAGTCAGAGGATCACGAGTCTGTGGAACTTGTTGCCACAGGCAGCTATGAAGAGGTTGTTGGGTGTATTTAAGGCAGAGACTAACAGGTATTTGATTATTCAGGGAATCAAGGGATAGAGGGAGAGGGCTGAGTGGGAGGATGGATCAGCTCCTGATTAGAATGGCAGAGCAAGCTCAATGGGCCTATTTCCACTCCCATATCTTGTCATTGTGAATAGTGTCAATGTTATCCCACTTGACCAGACCATTGGAGCAAAGGTAGAATAGCCCACCCTCTGATTTCTTGGAACCCACTCTACCAAGTTGTTTCAAGGTATACGAGTCCAAAACCTTTGGCCATCTCCCAAGCCATTTTCACATGGGAGACTGGTCCACGAAGGATGAGGCAAGTGACATCAGAGGCAAGTTGGATCCAAAATTTGTTGGTGACCGCAGCAGATGGTTGTTTTGGTGAAGAGCCTGATTCACAAGGCTCCAAACCAGGACTCAGCTCTTGGAAACATATGCACATTATTTGGACGTGGATGGGAAGGCATGATCACAAGTGTGCAAATAACAAATAGTGGTGTGGTTGTCAACAGGGGAAAAGTAAAAGTTAGAGAGAGATATTGATGCGTTGGTGAATTGGGCTGAAAAATTGCTCATGGACTATGTCCATGAGTAGACTGGTCTCAGGGATTATTTAGGAACCAAGGGAGATTGGAGCACATCCATTGAACCACGAAGGAGATAATGTAGTTAGGAAGGCACATGAAGACATTAGCATTCATTCATTGAGGCATTGAATATAGAAGTATGGAGTATGATACTGCAACTTTTTAAAAGCACGGTCACCATGTTACAAAGATGTGGTAGCACTGGAGAGGGGGCTGAGGAGATTCACAAAGACATTTCAGTTCAGTAATGGGAGACTAGGTCTGATCTCCCCTATGTGGAGGGAACACACTCAGGGTAGACCGTAGGCAATTTTTCCTCATACAATAGCAGTTAGCACAAGACTACTACAGCACGAGTAATCTGGGCTCCAATCCAGCTGTCTGTAAGGAGTTTGTACGTTCTCCCCATGTCTGCATGGGTTTCCTCCAGGTACTCGTTTCCTCCCACCATTCAAAATGTACCAGGATTGTAGGCTAATTGGGGCAGCACAAGCTCATGGGTTGGAAGGGCCTGTTACTGTGCTCAATGTTCAATTATTTTTTAAAAAAAACATTGCATCAAATGTGAAACAGCCTTTAAGATGCATTGGAAAAAAGCTGCAAAGACCATTTGCTTTTGGCCAAAGCAAAAGTCATTCAACTGCATTTTTTTTTTCCCCCTCAAGTACTACAGCAAAATAAAAATGATGCAAAACCAATCCTCCTCTTCAACAGAGCAAGAAAAGACTGAGTCACCACCAGCCAGAGAATTACTTTTAATTCAAAAATCCAAGACTGCATTATTTCATTTCTTGTTACTCATCCACCATAAGAAAGGCTTTTGTTCATACAAAATTACACTTATAAAAAAGAGCCTTCAAAATACAGGCAACAAGTCAAAAATTCCCAGAAATTATTCAATCTGTGCAGCAGTTTTGAGAAGTTTCCAAATGTACACCAAAGACCGCATGATCCAGGGCTATTTCACAGGATGATGGAGCAAAGGATTCAACTCTGAGCCAATCCCCCAATAAGTGTTTTATCTTGCATCAACACTTCATTATGGAAGTCTGCAAGAAACATGCCATTTTCTCAGTCAATTTCAATGGAGAATACACATTTATTATTTTTGAGATTCTGTCAGTCAATCATGGCCCTCAAATCGGAGGGTCACTGCAGCATTTCTTTTTGAGTGAGTGACTTCGTCTGGAGAACAATCGTGACCCATTTGATTTAGTTAGAGGAAGGGAGGTAATCCACAGACTGCTGCCATCGACCCAGTAGTATGGAAACCAGACTTTGGTGTGGGGGACAATTATTAGACACATAGCTTAACTGGGGAGAGGGAAGTGGAAATAACCAGATGTTGATTACCAAGATATTCCAAAAGCCAAGAACTTGGCTCGAGCAAGCTGTACATCAGATCAATGTTGTCAACAACTTTCAATCACCCACATGACCATGAACACATCAATATTAGCTTCAAAACAAAAGTGCTCGTTTTGCCCCAAGGGGAGCTGAACTTGAGATTTCAAACAAGAGCAAAATATTTCTTACTTGTTCACAGCTGAAAGAAAATATATATGAAACTTGTAATTGGGGGATTTACTCCCCAATTTCTATTTATTGCACACTTTAGTTAACTGTGCTCCTTCCTTTCCCCCCCCCACCCCCCCACATCCTCCCCACCCCCACCATAATATACAATTCACAGTGTTTCTCTTCCAGGCAGAGTTTGGTATATTCTGTCTGTTCATCTGAAATCTGTCCATGAAAGCGAGGAACTTTCCTTCTGGGAATCAAATCTACAATTAAAAAAGTATAGTTGGAGGATTCATGAGAGCTCACAAAACATAATATTTTGCTCCTAATCTACATTTAATTAAGCCCAGATTCCAAGATTATTAATAGTCATTTGCTCACAATTGCTTAAAGTTGTTTTTAGACATTGAAATGGAAAACTTTGACAGGCCAATAACTTCCCAATACATCACCTTTGCATCGGAGAAACTTGGTGCAGACTGGGAGATCGCTTCGTTGAGCGCCTCAGCTCAGTCTGCCACAGTGGCATGGATCACCCAGTGGTCACCCATTTCAATTCCCTGTTCCAGTCCCTTGCTGACATGTCATTCCATGGTCTCATGCACTGCCAGACTGAGGCCACATGCAAATTGGAGGAATAACTCATCTTCTATCTGGGCACCTTCCAACCAGGTGGCATTAATATTAGTTTCTCCAGTTTGTTAAACCTCCCACCCTCTTCCACCTGTAGCCTTTCCCCCAGCTCTTCTTTTCCCGGTCCTTTCAGAGCCAAAATCAATTCTCACCTCTCATCATATCCAGTTAATATCTTTTGGCTGTTTGGTCTGCACTCCTCCCCCTCCCATTCTTCCTATTTAATCTCTAGTCTTTAATTAAGATCTTTTTTTTTTCCCCCCCCCCAAACACCTTGAAGGGCTCAGACCCGAAACATTGGTAATATATCTTTACCTCTCATGACACTGCGAGGCCAGCTGAGATCCTCCAGCATTTCTGTGTGTTTTCTACAATCAGTGTCTACAGACACTGATTCACTCCAATAATCAATTCCCATTGTTGTATTGGATATCAGAATTTCCTTTCCCATTTGAATGAACTTAGTAGACACTTCCAGGTGCCAAAATTGGAATGACTCAGACACAAAAAGAATAATTTGCTATTCATCATCACATTTACATCTAGTGGGCAGGGCCAGTCCCAATAAAAATACTTTTGACTCATATTGTACCAATGGCAAGTGCTTGCGTGAGAATTCTGTGATGGCAGTAAGCAAATCAGAACAAGTTGCAAAGGAGTTCAAAGAAATCGGCAGATGCTGGGGTCGAGTGCAATACACGAACGTGCTGGAGAAACTCAGCAGGTCACACAGCATCCACTGGGAGCAAAGGGGGGAAAAAAACCAATGTTTTGGGACCGAGCCCTTTCCCGATGAAAGGCCCAGGCCCGAAACACTGGTTCCCCTTTACTTCCTGTCAACACTGCATGACTTGCTGAGTTTTGCCAGCACATATGCTTATTCCACAGTTACAGGGGACTTGCCATTTAAAGTTGAGAGGCAAGGAAATGGTTTTCAAATCGAAGGAGATGAATTTTTGGAATTCTCGCTCCAGAAAGTTGTGGAGGGTCATTTTATTTTAAAAAGTGGAGCTAAATACATTTTGAAGACTGGGGAATTGAGAGCCAACAGGAACTGACACAGGAATGCAGAGGTTACCTTAAAGGACCACGGCTAATCCAGCTCTTCTTTTAAAAACTTGTATTTTGACAAGTCGTCAGTGTCTGCACAAATGTAGTGTAAAAATACAAAATGATATGGTCTTGCGGGCCAACTCACCAATCCTCCCCTCTCTGAACAGTACGGCAGTCGTTGCCAGAACAGGACTCCAGTTTTATTAGCCGCTGGTTCATCTTAACAAGTAGTGAGGGGTTCACACTTTTGATGATATTTGTCAATTGATGTGGGTCCGAGGTCAAGTTATAGACCTCCACAAAGTTCTAAAAGGTAAGGGGAAAAAGAAAAAAAAAGGGCAAAAAAAACAAAGGTTATCCAATGAAGTTCAATTCCAAATAGGGCTTAAACAATTGGTGGGGACCCTTCTCATCCAGCACACACAGTATCGTTGACCCACTTCCATCAACAAGGAGGTATAGGAGCATCAAAGTCAGGACTGACAGGCTGGGAAACAGCTTCTTCCCATAGGCTGAGAAGTTGATAAACAGTATCCTGTAGATCATTCTAATATATGTGTGGTGATGCACCATTGTATACTGTTACCTGCTGGCACAGAGAGAGAGGGGAGAGAGGGAGTGTGTAGCATGGTCATGTCTTTATGGCATTAAAACCAGCAACTCCAGCCTTTTGGTATCAAGGATAGTGTATCAATATGCATAGACAAGTATTATACATTTTTTAAATTACATATTCTCTGCCTCTCTCCGCGTACACAGGCGCATCTCCAAGAAGATAATTACAGAAACATTATGGAGAGAAATGGGGACCCACTGCTCACAGAAGGCACAACTTTGCTTTGAACCCAGTTATCAAGCTCTTGAACCTCCCCTTGGTATGTTAATCAGTGACTGCTTCAACACCACTAAAGGACTGTCCACTCTATTGCAAGTCACTTTTTTTTGCAGCAATCTTACTGTGAATATCATCTAGCATATACATCTTAATTCATTTCATTTACTATTTCTAGCTGATCTTTCCCTGTTCAGCTACTGAAAGCAAGAACTTCAGTGTGTATGTTTACATGACCAACTCATCATCAACCAACACAAACCTGATTCACTCACCTCACTGTCGGCGAATTCACAATACTGCAGATCACTTTTGGCTAATGTACGGACACAGGCATAAGTGTTGTTAAAAGCATCTTCACATACACAGTCTGGAAAACATTGCTGGGAAGGGGAAAAGAATAGACTTGAATTTTCCTGATATTAGTACAAAATCGATGCTTGGTCATCGCTCACCCACACACAGTACCCACTTGATTATCAAAACTCAGCAAATTTCAACCTTGCGTTAAACTTCGTTATCCAACCCTCTTCCTCAAGGTGCAATGCGGCCAGTTTGGATTCTCAGGTATCCAAAATAAATGTTGCGTTTATGAAAGGTGCTGTGCTTTACACCACAGGTTAACAGCTCAAGGACTTGGAACACCGCAGAAGATCTCATTGTACATACATAGCTGGTCTTTTCAGCAGCGTTGAAGGTTGACAGAGCTGGGGCTTTTCTCTTTGGAGTGTTGAAGAATGAGAGATGACTTAGAGGTAAATGAGGTCACAAGGGGATTAGAGAGGGCGGACAGCCAGCACCTTATTCCCCAGGGCAACAACAGCAAATACCACAGGATATCTATTTAAAGCTGAGTGTAGGAAAGTTTAGGGGAGATATCAGACAGAGTGGTGGGTATTGCTGGGAGAGATGGAGGAGGCTGGTACCATAGGACTTAGATAGGCATGTGGATGCAAGAAATATTGAGGGTTCGGGGCATGAGGTAGAAAAGGTTTAATCGCTGTGGAGTCAGTTTTCATAGGTTAGCACCACATCATGGGTCGAAGGGCCTTTACTGTGCTGTTCTCCCCATTTCTTTGACTAACAGTTCAAACTCATTGAAATATTTGCAATTGTAAAGCTATTGATACTCGTTTTTTTAAAACATTACATTTCCCTCAAAACACTCCTTCACTTGTATCCACCTGCAAATCTTGATCCACAAATGTCTTCATCAACAACCACCCCTCCCAGGTCACTCTCCCCCTCCTTGGGGCAGAAGATACACGAGTACACACACATCAAGGACAGCTGCTTCCCCACCGTTAGACTCTTGCACAGACCTCATGAGTAATTGCAATGCTGCCTTTGCAGGGTTTAAACTGAACACTTTCTCACCACACCTAACTCTGCACTGGTTTGATTTTGCACCTGCAGGTTTACTTGCCTGGATAGCATGCAAAACAAAGGTTTTCCACGTGGTAATAAACAATTCAATAATCACCCACTGTCTGGAAAGAGTTTTCACATTCTTCCCCCCCCACCCCCCCCCCCACAACCTCCCCTGCCTGACCTGCGTGGGTTTTCTCTGGTTTCCTCTCACCGTCCAAAGCTTGTGGGGTTTGGTAGGTTAATTGTATGGCAATGAGTTTTATGGGCCAGAAGGACCTTTGACCATGCCACATCGTTAAGATTTTAACATGGGCATTGTAGTGTTACAGCACCAGCAGCACTAGTTGAAATCCGCCGCTGTCCGCAAGGAGTTTGCACATGCTCCCCGTGTCTGCGCGGGTTTCCTCCAGGTGTTCTGGTTTCCTTCCACCCTCCCAAACATGCAGGTTTTGGTAGGATAATTGGGAAGCAACTGGTTTTATGGGCCGGAAGGGCCTTCTACCATGCAGCTGTATTAAATTTTAATAAATGCGTGGTACGATTAGCCCAACACTATTATGGCACCAGCGACCAGAGTTTGTAAGGGATTTGTACATTCTCCCCATTATCTGTGTGGGCTTTGTCCATGTGCTGACTTCCTCCCACCCTCCAAAAAAAAAGAACAAACATTTGGGGTTTGTAGGTTTCTTTGAGCAGCATGGGCAAAATGGGCAAAAAAGCTCTCCACTGGCCACCGTGACAGAAGTGCACCAAAGAAAAGGTACAAGGACTGCCTAAAGAAATCTCTTGGTGCCTGCCACATTGACCACCGCCAGTGGGCTGATAACGCCTCAAACCGTGCATCTTGGCGCCTCACAGTTTGGCGGGCAGCAACCTCCTTTGAAGAAGACCGCAGAGTCCACCTCACTGACAAAAGGCAAAGGAGGAAAAACCCAACACCCAACCAACCAATTTTCCCCTGCAGCCGCTGCAACCGTGTCTGCCTGTCCTGCATCGGACTTGTCAGCCACAAACGAGCCTGCAGCTGACGTGGACTTTTTACCCCCTCCATAAATCTTCGTCCGCGAAGCCAAAGAAGATGGGCAAAATGTTTTTTTAAATATAAAAAGCAGGTCCAATGCTTTAGTGATCATTGGCTGGTTTCACCCATTACTCACATAATAAGTCAAATTAGACCAGAAAATCTTTAGACCAGAAAAACTTTCTCTGAGAAATGCAATGTTAGTATTTACTGGTTTTAGCCTAATGAAGGTTAAAGGTTTGCTATTAAATCAGGCCATTTGAGACCACACTCACCGCCTCGCCAGGTCCCACGTGGGGGCACATAGGGTCAACCTTGTCCCTCCCCTCTCCGGTGTACTCCACCAGGAAGTCCGTGCGCCAGCGGATTTTATTCTGTGAAGCGACCTGATACAAAGAGAAGAGCAGGATGCCCAGATAACTCCAATGCACACAGAGGTTGGCAGAGAGGTCCCATATTATGGAGGGAGACCCCATGGAGAGTGCACACCAGCTTCACTCATTAATGGCGGGATGTTGAGCTGCGGAACCACGGAGGTCTGCGCCCAAGATGTGCAAGCCCACAGACGCTCAGGATCTGTGAACGGATTCTCTTTTGCTTCTCTTTCTCTACTATTGGGGGCACCGGGTAAAGCCATTAGCAATTCTTTACTTGCCTTTATAACTGGCAAAATTTCAAAGATATTGTGCATATCATTTACTCTGGACAATGAAGATGGTGCTTCCTGAACACTTTTGGGTGGATTTTGGGCTGCTGATCTCAAAACATCTTAGATACAACCTGTTTTGTAATTTCCTGTCATATTTTTAAAGTCTACTTCAAGCAGACAAAACCATGAACTGCAGCAGGTCGTTGAAAATCATTTTCTGTATTTGCACTTGGACTCCTTCCCTGCTGATCTTGATGCAGTCAGTGAAATGTTTCAACAGACATTGAAACCATGAGAAAGCAATATCAGGGCAACTGGAATCCATCAATGCCAGCCGACTACTGGATACTGGCATAAGAGGCATCAGATGCTGAGTACAAACTAAAATCAGCAGTAAAACATTTTTAGATCAGTTGAACGAACACAATGTATCAGCATCATTATGCGATTAAACAAGGTAAATTCAATCAAAGTTAATTTAATGTTTCTCCAACCTCCTACATGATGTAGCAAATCTCAAATCATCTGAGAATTCAGCTTGAAGTTGACTATAATAATCCCATTTTTTTCCAGGAAGCAAACCTTCCAAAAAAAAAAAAAAAAAATTGCCGTCCAGTTTCTTTTTCTATTACATGTCAATAAAGTGAACCTTTGAAAGTTTTGAAATAGGAATAAAAGTGGCAGAGTTCCCACCCTTCAGAGGTTGGTGGGGATGTGAAAAAGCAGCCAAAGAAAGTGATCGAGATGGGGACGGGTTCATGGCTAGGAAGGGTTTGTAGGGATATGGGTTAAATGCAAGCCAATGGGATGAACTCAAGGTGGCACCTGGGAAGACCATGGAGTTCGGGCTGAATGGCCTTTTCCTTTCAACTCCACAGGCACTCACCATGAGGGGAAGGAAGGAGCTGCCATCCATGGTCTTTAATTCATCATACCCAGCAATGTTCAAGAACGTAGGTGCCAAATCTATATTGAGTACAGGCTCCTGCAAAAATCAGACCAACAGATGCAATTCAGCTCATTACTCTACAATTACACACATGCTAAAAGATCTAATGCAATCCCAGTCAGCCACACAATAGCACCTCAAACAGTTTATTCATCTCGAGTGTTCTTGGGCATTTGTTAAAAGTTTATTACCACATGACTACATATACAACCAGATGCACAACAGTTCTCTGGACCATAGTGCCCACACACACAAAGCATAAAATTGCATATACAGTAGTCTCCCCCTTATCCGCGGGGGATATGTTCAGATGCCCGAAACTGCAGATAGTACTAAACCCTACACACAACAGTCGATCTGATCACCGAGACAGCTACCAAGTGACTAACAGGCAGGTAGCATACACCGCGTGGATACAAAGGGATAAAGGGATAAATCACATCCAAGGAGGGACAGCACAAGATTTCAACACGCCAGTCAATTCAAAACTTATGAATTGTTTATTTCTGGAATTCCCGTTAACATTTTCAGGCCACAGTTGACTCCGAGTAACAAACACTGAGGAAAGTGGAGAGTTTTGCAGTGGACACAACACTTGGGCCAAAGGGTCTGAACTGTGCTGTAGATTTACATTCCATACATACAGATACAATTTAAAATAAATACAAATATTTGCAATTATTTACTGCTCATTAATCTCATAGACCCAATATCATTCATACTCAGCAATGGGACACTTAAAAGTCATAAAGCCTACAAGTTGATGTCTCTTTTAAGCAATGTTTCCTGCAATTCAATGATTCGGCAATGAACCCCTGACTCAAGTCACTTGGCAGTAGGTTTGAGTGAACCACTGGAAGTGAATACGCACCTTTACATTCTGTTTGGGTTTGATGCCTGGCCCACGGACCAGCAAGGGCACTCTGATGTCAAACTCATAAAGCTGCCTCTTGTCCATGGGCAGAGAGAATTGTCCTGCAGACAAAACCCAGCATTAGTGCTCCCTTGTCCAGAGGTCACTGCCTCTGCACCGCAGAGATCAGAACTGAACCCCTCGCCGATCATTCCACCACACCAAGCAACCGCAGGTGAGCTCGCATTCATGGTCACATTGACGACGACACTTTTTGTAATCATCGTTTTACAATTCCCAGTTCTATCCATCGTCATCACAATATGGAACAAAGGAAATCTTGTAAACAGAGACACAAACCCAGTTAAGTTACTTACTGAACTCCCTCTGCCCTTACCCTAGTATACAGGCACGTAATCAATGTTAATGACCAACATCCCTTGGTGAAGTTTGGAATCACTTGCCATTTTGTTGACAGAGTATTCAAAAGCAGATCTGTGATTCATGCATTTAGTGCTCAAAAGGAGAGGCTAAATAAATTCTGCCATCCTGAGGAGAACCTTAACATTTGTACATCATGGATTTGTTCCAACTCAGAAACACGTCCTTGCTTTTGGTAGTACCAGTCTCAGGTACTGAATCTTGGTGATATTCATTTCTTTGATACTTTAGCAGCAGCCTTGGTGGTTCTTTCTTAGAAGATTGCACCTATGGCCAGTCCATCTCACGTCAGGGACAGTAATGCAACCCAGAGGTGGATATTCTAATGGAATTATGAAGAAAGCACGTCAGCACCTCACCCTTCCTCAGGAGTTGTGGCACAACTTTGGAAACCCTGGCAAATTTCTCCAGAAGTGTGGTGGAAAGTGTTACCGATCAGTTGCATCACAGTCTGTTATGGGAACACCAACACCCTCCCCCCCCCCAACCCCGAGCGTAAAGCCCTGCAAAAGGCAGCGTTCACAGCCCATCACAGGCAAAACCTTCCCCACCATCGAGAACATATCTACAGGGAACGCTGCCATCGGAGAGCAGCAGCAATCATCAAGGATCCACAACACCCAGTACATGCTCGGATCTTGTTGCTACCATCAGGAAAAAGGTATCGGTGCCACAAGACTCACACCACCAGGTTTAGGAACAGCTGCTCCCCCTCAACAACAAACTCATTCAGGGACTCATTTAAAGACACTTTATTGATTTTTTTTTCCCCTCTCTGGATTGCAGTTTGCTTAAATGTCTTTGTTTACATGAGCATGTAGAGTATCTTTTTTTTTTTTTAAAAAAAAACTCTACCAATTAGTGGCAATTAATTCTGCCTTGCCTGCAAGGAAAAGGAATCTCACAGTTATATGTACTCAGACAATAAATTTAAAAATTCAGAAGAAACTCTCCACACACACTGTCTTATTTAGAACTGTCAACCACAGCAGCATCTCTTGACTTTACAAAATCGGGGTAACCTTCGCACTTCTTGCCAGAATGACACTCATTCTCCTCCTCTGGTGCCAAATTCTACAAGAGATTCTCACTTTTCATTGCAAGTATCAAATGCACAAAGATAGAAGATTTAACAAAATCATTAATGCAGAGTTTTGGAACCAAACTGTAGCTCTTGCCCAAAATAAGTGGAGCAAGAGCATCTTTACCAACCTGTGTGATAGCCATTGTCGGACGTATAGAAGATGTAGGTGTTGTCCAGTTCCTTCACTTCCTTCAATTTATTGATCACCTTCTCCACCAGGTCATCCACAGACAGTAGAGTCTGCCACCTACACAGAACAGGATAAAATTAAACCACTTGCGGGAAATCAAGTTCGCAGCCGTCTCCATGCTACAAGGGTCAGTGGACAGCCTGAAGCAGCAACCTGCAGGTCAGACAGTGACAGAGGCTGCTCGCCTTGTCAACCAACCGAGCCGGCATTCTCAAATCATTGTCTGACCCGCTGGGAAAACAGTGACAGAAGCTGCCAGCTTGCAAAGATATCAATCAGATCGAAAGAGTGCAGAGAAAATTTACAAGCATTGGGCAGGCAACCACTGGAAGACACAAGCTAAAGGTGAAAGGAGAAATCTTTTAGGGGAACATCACAGCGCGTCAAGAGGGTGTGGAATGAGCTGCCAGCTGAAGCAGTGAATGCGGGCTCAATTTTGTAATTTAATAAAAATTTGGTAGGTACATGGAGGACCTAGGCAGAATAATAGTTCAGCCCAGCACTATAGCATTAGTTCTGTGCTGTAGTGTTCTGTTGTTCAATGGTTCTAACTGAAAGGTCAGAGTCAGTCGAGATCGGAGTAGTACGAAATGGTTGGGCAGATGCTGGAGAATGATACAGCACAGGACGTCACAGGACGTCAAGGACTCTTGTGAGTGCAGTCATCTGGCATCCGATTAGTCATCCCACTCTAACCTGCTAGGAGGTCAGAAGAGGGAGTCATTGGGAAAGTCATCATTGTGTGGGGGAGAAATGGTGCAATGGAGCAAAAATGGGATGTGACCTTGAGAAAAGATGGGTTCAGTGAGGTGTGATTAACTACAGAATCAGTACGAACAGCAACTGTCCAAAAAAATAAAATGGTAATGATTAGTTGTCCTGGATCATAGTCTGGAAGGCAGTAGCTGAGAGAGACCTGGCTAGCTTTCATTCCAGAGAAGCACAGTTAGCGCCATGCCATTACGGTCCCAGTGACCAGGGTTTGAATCTAGCACTGCCTGCAAGGATCGTTCTCCCCATGTCTGCATGTGTTTCCACCAGATGCAGAAGTTTCCTCCCACCCTTCAAAACAGTTGTAGGTTAATGGGGGCACTTGGGCAGCACAGGCTGGAAGGGCCCATTACAGTGCTGTATTTCTAAATTTAAAATTCAAGTTTCTGCTCTATTGCCGCCAGTCTGACCCTGATTAAATAAACCAGAGAACAGATCTGCATAATCCACAATAGACTCAGATTTCAAAAAGCAAGAGCAGAGTACCGTTGTCTGTAAATGAAGTCCAAGTATTTGATGGAAGTGCTCTTCATTGGGGTTTGAGCCTGTCGGATCAGCCAGTGCTTATTCTATGGCAAAGAGAATGCAAACCATTTCAAGCAGGAGAGGAAACCTGGTAGCAGTTACATCTTATCCAAATTCCCAGCCCAGCAACAGTAATCCTTCATCCCGAACCCTTGGGGGACAGTGTGTTCTGAATTTTGGATTTTTCCAGATTTCAGAACAAAAGCCCTAGATTTAAGCCCACCCGAACAGTGCTGCCATATTCACCCCTTTCCAGTCGCGCTGCCATCTCTCCCCTCCCCACCCGAGACATGCTGCCGTCTCTCTCTCTCTTCCCCCCCTTCTGGATTTTAGATGTCCTGATAAAGGACTGTGTACCTGCCTTGGGCTGACCTTTCAACTCAATTTATTACAACAGCAGTCACAAGTCAACAAAACTCAGAGGAATTAGCTCAATTATAACATTAGTTCTGAAGTAACCAGTTAGCATGGAACTGGAGAAAGAAAAGATCTGCACCTGCTGGAATTATGAGCAGGCAAATAATTGCTGAAAGAAATCAGGACGAAATAATTTTAAAGAAACTTTTATAAAGTATTGATAATGGGTCCTGACCCAAACAGTGACATAAAAACTGTGCTCAGCCAGTCTCACAATGTCCATAGCAGGTAAAGATATCCCGTTTTACTAATACTTGCTTTATGAAAATTCACTTTTACAAAGAAAACCCCTGTTCACTATCCAAAAGAAATGTGAATGGGTTTTTGCTTTTATGAAAATACACCTTCAATAGTAGCAAATGGGTCTCCACTTTACACCATTTCAGCTTATGAAAGGTTTCATAAAGCGGCGTGTAAAATGTCTGCAGACTTTACCTCCCATAGACACTACGGGATGGGCCCAATTCCTCCAGCATTGACTGTGATTTTACTACAAGCGCAGCATCTGCAAACTTCAGTGTTTCATTCTAAAACGTTGTCTGACAATTTTAACCCAATGGATGCTGTCTGGATCCACAGTTCCTCCCACAATTCTGTAGCTGCTTTCAGGTGGCTCAAAGCCCGACTGTAAAGCCGCACAGAATACTCCTGTGCAGCCGTCAGGTGGCCATTTGAAACCGGAAAAGCCAGCCAGGAAGGTTACTTACATAACCCTCTCTGAGGTGTAACTATTCTGCTCGGAGTATCGATTGTGGCAGCTGAAAGTGGCCGGGCTACCGGGGGTCGGGCCGATGACGTCGCAGCGATGTCGTCAGCCATCAACTCCTGAGACAAGGAAGCCAGACTAAAGTAGAATTAAAATTTTATTTTGCACCCTCTACCGCTGCCGGTCTCCCCCAGTCCCCCTCTCCCCCCCCCACAATCACCCTCGTTCGCCCGACTGCCACAGCCGTTTCCCCCCTGCCCACCTTCTCCCATCCAACTCCCACTGCTGGTCTCACCCCCACCCCACACCCGAAGTGGCAGTGGGAGTCAGGCAGGCGAGGGGGTTGGGGGGAAGGGAGACCGGCAGCAGGAGTCGGGCAGGCAGGGGGGGGGGGGGGGAAAGAAAAAGAGTCCAGCAGCAGGAGTCAAGTCATGCCTGAGTTGTTTGTCAGGCATGCCTTGACGCACTGCTATGACGCAAGGTCAGCATGGACGGGATTAGGCACCTGTCCAAAGTAGCCAGCTTTCGCTGCTAGGTGGCTAGCAGTCAGCTGGCACGTTTAGGTGCCAGAAAGCTGTCCATTCCATGGCCACCTAAACATGCCAGCTGAACTTCTCTAACCACCCCTGCAGGTACCTAATCTTCTATCAGAACACCTGAAAGCGACTTTTAATAACACGAGCATTCTGTTGGCTTCTTCTGCCATCTATTGGCAATTATTTTAATTGCGTATACCCAGCTCACAAATTCTCTTAAAGACTAGTCAGCAGGCCAAGAACAGATGCAGTATTGACACATCGGAAGCATTATTTCCAACACTGATGTCGATCCATTCCCTTCTTAGCCTAGGAAAGATCATCCTGTTCCAATTTTACTGATTATTCCATTAAATCCCTGCTAAATTCTTTGAGCAGATCCATAAAAATGTCCCTTCAGATCCCAATTCCACCTGTCCAACTTATGAGCCCAGAGGAGCCCAAAACCCAGCAGCAAGAAATTCACCAAGACGAATAATTACTTAAACAAATTACTATTAATTTAACCCTCTTCTAATTCTAAGTGCACATGTATGTAATGTGCGAGTAAGTTCAGAAAAGTTATTTAATTCACAGTCCAATCTCACTTCTCACTCCTCCAAGTTCACTGGCATCAGGCAATTCTTATACTGTGCACAGAATTTAACATTTATAAAGTTCACCAGGCTTTGGTGCTTGAAAGGTAAATGGTTACTGCTCAGGAAGGTTCTTGTCGGTTTTCAGAGAGAGATTTGTTGTTCGCTGGACACAAATTGATTCCTTCTAATCAGACGCGTCAGTGTCTTGCTGAAGAAACTTGCCACCTTCGGGTTTTTCAGATGATGACCTCTTTCTTTCAGGTGATCAGAGTCCCTTTTTGTTTCCCTTATTTCATGTGTAAATTATACAGTCAGCCATCTCCTCCTGTATGGACCACATGGGCTTTGACCAGGCTGAACTAAGAACTCACAACCAGTCATCAAAATGGGGTTTTTCCACAAGCCTGCCAGCTTGTCCTGTTCCAGTCCCACCTGCTGCTGCGGAAATGTAGGACTGAAGGCACAGACAACCACATGACTCCCTTAGAACAGCCAGCTTCACTCAGACTGCGGCACCAGACCCAATCTTCTGAATTTGTTCATCTGTTGCCTTCCAAAATAATAATCCATTACTCCTCAGCATGTCCAATTAATACCTACTTGTAAAGTTCTTATAGGCCTTCTTCAAAGTTTTTGCAAAGGCAACCACAGTCTGAACTGTCTGGCTTGAGCAGAGCTCTGACATTTTAAATGAGATCAGTGTTGTAGTGTTTGTGACCTACACTAAAAAAAACCTGATACAATTCATCTCTTTTTAAAACATATCTACACAAAATATAACATAATCCATCACAAACTCACCTTCCCATGGACATTGAAGCTTCCATTACGAGGAGCCTTGATTCTGATGTAGGACTTGCTGTACCTGGGAGCAGCCATCCAGGGTGAGTGACAGGCAGGGGTAGCCAGCATCATGAAGAATGGAGCATACTTCTTCCTGGATTCCAAAAATTCCATGGAGCGGTTTCCCTGTGGCAAAGTGCAGTGACGATCAGGCAAAGGCTGCACAAATCCAACACCCCGACCTCAATGCACTTCAAAAATCAGAGAAAGCCACCCTTTCCCCAAAAGTAAAATGTCATGTTTACGTATTAAAGAACCTCACGCAGAAAGGAGGGGGGGGCGGGTTCCCAGATTTTTCTTGATTGCAGCTACTAATGACTCATGTTGCTTGTTCCATTTGTAGTTTAAGAATTAAATTACAATGAATTCATTTACAATGAAGAGTGACATCCCTGATGGTTCATCAGTGGTTATTTCAATTCACAGATGTGACAGAATTCAGAATAGCTTTGTCTTACTATTAGATCAGTCAGATAATCCTTTTGGTAGTCATCACCATGCCTTTCCATAGCACCATTGACAGATAATGTGTAGTTGTAGTACTTTGAATTTCCCACCTGCAAAAAGGAAAAGCTCACCTTGAGATCAGTTTACAGAATTAACCAATCCACTGTCAATGGAGAATGTCACCTGAAGGATCCCAGGTAACAGCCAAGAAGCATGAAAGGTGTCAAGCTGCTATCACATTAAAGTGCTGGAGGAACTCAGCAAGTCACAGGGTCCAGAGGAGGTATTATCTTTACCAAGGTATGAGCGAAAAGCAGGCAGGTGTCTGAAAAAAAAAGTAAGGGAGGAGGGAAGACAGAGCAGCACAGGCCAACAGGCAAAGGGCTCTAATTGGATATGGAGAGGAAAAGTGAGAATTGATATGGGGGGGTGGGGGGGAGACAGGAGCTAACAGTAACCAGTCGATGTTAATGCCATCGGGTGCTTGGGTGGAAACAAGGTGTCGTTCCTCCAATTTTCAGGCGGTATTATTAGTCTGGCAGTGCACGAGACCATGGACAGACATGCTGGCATGGGAATGGGGTGTGGAATTAAAGTGGACGGTCCCTGGGGCATCACCGCTATTTCAGCAGGCAGAGCAAAGGTACTCAGCGAAGCTCTCTCCCAGTCTGTGCCCAATCCCTCCGACGTAGAGGAGGCCACAACTGGAGCACCAGATGGAGTAGATGACTCCTGCAGGCTTGCGAGTGTTGCCTCATCTGGAAGCTGTTAGTGAACTTGGCGGTGGTGGGGGGGGTGGGGGGGGAAGGAAAGAGAAACTCAAGGAAACAACACATTGGATCCAAACCAAAATGGCAGAAGAGCTCAGATAGTCCTGCAGCAAAGGGAAACCATGAGATGGGGTTGCAGGTCAGTGGCTCTTCATCAGAACTGGTGGGGGTTTACAGGACCACAGCAGAGCTTGGTAGGGTAGGGACAGACAGTAAGGTGCAAATCTTAACTATGCAAGGTATTTTAATGAAAAGGGGCATCAGCACAGCAATGGGAAACGAGAGAGAAGTGTAGCCTCTGTTTGTTTCAGAAGGTTGCAAAGTGCCCAGATGGACAATGGATTGCCAGGACTTGGAGATTTAAGCAATTGGGAGAGGTTGACTCGGGGTTGATGCCTTCGAGTGCAAGAAGGATGAGCTATTGAAATCGTAAGAGGAAACAAGCAGTCAAATACAGTCTTTTGTTCAGAAGAGGGGAGGGAAAGAAAAGAGAACCAGAGGTCATGGATTTAAGGTGGGGGAAGATTTAATAGAAACCAGAGGGTTATATTTTTAATGCACAGAGGGTGGTGGATGTACGGAAGAGAAAGTTGAGGCAGGTACTATCGCAATGTTGACAAAACATAAATAGATGGAATGGGTTGGGAGGGATTTGGGTCAAAGAAAGGCAGGTGGAACTGGTGTTGGTGGGTCATTTTTGATCAGTTGGGCCAAAGGGTCTGTTTCCACACTTGATGACTGTCTCTACGAGATTCTGTTCTCTGTTGACCCTTGCTACAGGAGTGGAGGGGGCTGCAGGCAGGTCAGAATGGGAATAGGGTGGAGAATTAAAGGCAGTTCTGGATTACCCCTGTGGACCTAGTGCAGCTCCTTCACAAAGTGATCACCTGATCTGCTTAGGAGTTCCTCCAACGCAGAAGAAGCCACGTGGTCCATTCCATTAATCCAGTGAACTGGAGTCAGTGGGTAACTGCTTCACCTGGAATGACTGGGTCTCTCAATGGTGGGAAAGGAAGAGGCGAGAGATCAGGTGTTGCCCTGCCTGTGGCTGCAAAAGAAGATTTCATGGAATCGGCAAGGGAAGCAGACCCAGTGATGTTTAGAGAAAGGGGAGGGGAAATGGTGGGATCCCGTTGCCAAGAATAAGGCACTGGATGAGTCTGGTGGTGTGGAAGTCAAGCACTGGGGACCCCTTGTTTGGTGCTGGGGAGAAGGTGGGGAAAGCAGAGGGATGACAGACGAGAGGACAATTGGAAGGCATCATCAGTGCAAAAAAAACTTAACAGTGACAAGAAACAGGCCGGGAGGAGGAGGGAATAGAGTTCTTGGGGCGAGACAATGTATAGACAAAGCTGTCAATTGCAAGAAAATATTGGCAGTTTTTATCTCATGATCTACCAGAATTGTTGTCTGCAGAAGGTGCGCAAAATCACCGAGGATTCCTTCCACCCCACACACAGCATCTTCCAGCTGCTCCAGTCGGGGAAGAGATACAGGAGGATCAGAGCCAGCACCACCAGGCTGTGGAACAGCTTGTTCCCAAGGGCAGTAAGAATGCTGAATGACCAAAGAAACTGCTCACACTGACCATCCAAGACACTCATATTCATGAATTTTATGTCTGCATGTTTTTCACCGAGGATCGAGAACGCTGTTTTGTCTGGTTGTATTTGTGCAATCGGTTGACCATAAACAGGACTTGAACTTGAAACAGGAATATGTAACAGGGTGGTGAAAATAAACACCTCTGGTCAAACATACAATCGGAGTCTTTGAATAACCAACACCATACACCAACACATTCTATAAACTGGATTTAATTTATATATCAATTTGTTTTCCCAAAACAATGATTACCAAGGCAAGCACTGGCTCCTTTTCTGTAAAGGAGAAAGTTAATTTCCCTCCATTGTCTCAGTTGAAAACCTACCCAATTCAGTCAGCATTGGTAACTTTTAATTTTGTTTTTTTTTGCCGTGGTTCTCAACCTTTTTCTTTCCACTCACATCCCACTTTAAGTAATCCCTATGCCATCAGTGCTAGATGATTAGTAAAGCATTACTTAAAATATGTGAATGGGAAGGGAAGGTTGAGAATCACTGCTCTAGACCCAATTGTTACTGAAATATTAGCTTGAGAAAAATTGTCATTGTCCCATTTCCTTTAGAGTTATGAAACCGTGAACATAACGAGTCAATGAGGGACGATTAAAACAGTGGGTAATCGTAGGATTGGGTCGGCATCTGTTATCAATCACACACCAACGTCAAAAAAATTGCCTGCATAAAGGTCAGACAATTCTTGGAATGATAATGGAAAACTTAGCTTCACTAGATATTTAACCTTGAAGCTCATAGCATTTAATAAATGATGGGGGAAATCACAGCAGAGGGAAGAATCAAACTTGGAGAAAATGTTTTGATGAGAAAGAAGAGAGGCAATGTTGGAGAGATTGAGCTAGGTCCATGCTTGAAGGGCAAAAGAAATCCGCATTTATAGTACTTAGAGACTTCCGATGAGTTCTGCTCAAAAGCACATCACTTACCAGTGTGTGCCAGTGATCCCAGCCCATGGGTACATGGGCTGTGCCACCAACCTTTGGGTTCCCATACTGTCAGGAAACAAAAGGAAACATCACAACGAGTAACCGAAAAACACAGCAGGAAATACAAAACCACCACTTACCCAGCAATTGGTTCACATAATAAACCACATGGTCACTACTTACCACCACCCACCCCTGCCAAAAATAAAAATAAAAAGTAGCTCAGTTCCCCCATTCTGACCCTCCAAGTAGAAATGAATTGCTCCATCATGGACAGTCATTCTTTTAGACGCAAGAGGGGATGGGGCTGTTACTATGCTGTTTGCCTAAAGTACAATTTTAAAACTTAAAAGGTTGAAGTGCCATCAGGAAGGAAGTATTGGTGCCACAAGACTCGTCCCACCAGGTTCAGGAACAGCTGCTACTCGTCCACCATCAGACTCAACAGCAAATTCATTCAGGGACTCATTTCAGGACTCTTTTGATTTATTTTCTCTGTATTACAGTTTGTTTACATTTCTTTATTTGTCCAAATGTGTAGATCGAGTCAGTTTTTTTTTGCATTGCCAATAAGTGGTCATTCTGCCTTGCCCGCAGGAAAAAGAATCTCAGGGATGTACGTGATGCTTTGTCTGTACTCTGACAATAGATCTAAATGAACGGAACCATGGCTGACAATCCACATTACCTGATTGAGGTATTTCCCTGCGTAAAACGTCTGGTAGCCTCTCTTCTTCAGGTGGACGGAGAAGACCTGTGGCTCCATGACCTTCTGCCACTGGGCACTGCTACAGTTTCCACTCAGGGAGTTGTTCCGCACCAGATGATTGTGTGGGTATTTCCCGGTTAAGATGGCGCTGCGGCTCGGGCAGCACAGTGGGGTGGCCACAAACTGAAACAGAAGCGAACACAGCTCAGCTCGGGGTGGGGGGGGGGGTCAAAAGCAGAGACACCATCCGCACCAAAACAATTCAAGAGCGCCTACCTCATCCAGTGGCCTC
The DNA here is from genome assembly GCF_036971445.1 of Narcine bancroftii. NCBI lineage: Eukaryota > Metazoa > Chordata > Chondrichthyes > Torpediniformes > Narcinidae > Narcine > Narcine bancroftii. The sequence goes on along the minus strand of NC_091470.1, from coordinate 106,019,780 downwards.
CAATTTGCAGCAAGGCCTTGTGAAAGGTACAAGGGGCACTGTGCGCCAAAATTAGCCAAGAATCCCAATAATCAAGACAATTCAAGCTCTCTTTTATAGACATTTGTAGATTGGGAACAATTGAATGCAGTTCTCAAGGGGCACACATTTGAAACATGGGGCGGGAGGTGGTCATGAAAGTAGAGCAAGAAGAACACATATCAATGAACTTATTTGGAGGTCTGAAGGAATACTCCGTCCCTCCACCAGTAATCTCAATACAGCAAAGCCATAGAAGTAACTGCTGCTATTTTTGTCTTCGCTTCCCACTTCCATGTAACGAGCCCATTCTCCACAAACTGCACTGGGAGTAGATGAACAGAACCCACAGAGTCATTATGTGTAGGAGGATAACTATGTCTCTCTGGTGAGACCACACTGAGTGTTGTGTTCAGATCTGGTCGCCTCATTACAGGAAAGGGTGCAGAGGAGATTTACCAGGATGATGGCTGGATTAGAAAATGTCTTGCAAGGCAACTTTAGCAGAGCTGGGACTTTTCTCTTTGGAGCAAAGGAGGACAAGACTCTGAGGTCTATAAGATTCTGAGAGGCATAGAAAAGGTGGACAGCCAGTGCCATTTTTCCCCAGGGCATGAATAGCAAACACCAGGGAACATCTCTACAGAGAGAAGGGAGGAAGGTTTAGGGGAGATGTCAGGGTTTTTTTTCCCCCTTACGCACGGAGAGTTGTGGGTGCCTGCAAAGGGTGGTGGTGGAGGCCAAAACATTTAAGGGCATTTATGAGGTAGGAAGGGTTTACATTTTTTTTTAAAAAAAGGAATATATAGGTCAGCAAAGGGCTGAAGGGCCTGTACTTCTCTATGCTCTGTGTTCTATAAAAAACTAGACCAGTTGTTGTATCTCTATACACCCAAGTGGTGAATGCACATCTGTGTATGTGTACATAGTGGTCCAGGAAAACTGTTCATCCACTTGCAATATGTACAGACAAGTTATAATAAATTTGAACTCCAACTAGTTCCCATTGACCCAGCTTTACAGCAGGTTTACGTCAGTATGCAAACATTCAGTGCCATTTCAGATCAGATCAGAAGTCAGAGTTTACCTCTCACGACAAGCCAGTGTGCGGTGTGAACCAAGCCGTGAAATTTGCTGCAACGAGTTCTGCTTACCGCATTAGTGAACGTAACTCCTGCATCGCCAATTAAAGCTTGCGTCTTCTTCAGTGGGGTCTGAAATAAGGGAACACCACACAGTCAAGGACCATGTCCAAGTACAAATTATGCAGTTTCAGAATTTGTTCTAAACTGGGATGTGAGCTGGACAGCAACTGAGAATTCCAACAATGAAGATCAATCATTTAAATTCGCTTGTGAACATGACATTTCAGTATACCAGTGGGCATCATCAACAGAATGAAGATTTCTGCTGTCTTAACAAGTTTAAGCAAACTGCATCAACTCTAACCACTAAGACTGCTACTGCTATAGAGCAGTTAACACTTGAATTCTGGTCAAAAAAAACACAATAAATAGTTTTTTTTTTAAAAAATACCACAGAATCCAGTCTCTTAGCATTGCTTGTAGATTATTTTACTCCGTGGTTCTCAGCTTTTTTCTTTCCTCTCACATCCCACTTTAAGTAATCCCTGTGCCATCAGGGCTCTGTGATTAGTAAGGGAATGCTTAAAGTGGGATGTAAGTGGAAAGAAAAAGTTTGAAAACCACTGTTTTAATTGTCCTTAATTGACTCGTTATATGCACGGTTTCAGAACTCCAAAGGAAATGGGCCAATGACAATTTTTCTCAAGCTAATACTTCAGTAACAATCGGGTCTAGAGCAGTAATTCTCAACCTTCCCTTCCCACTCACATCCCAGCTTAAGGAAATCCCTTACTAAGCACAGAGCACAGATGGCACAGGGATTGCTTAAAGTGGTATGTGAGTGGAAAGAAAAAGGTTGAGTACCTCTGAAACACAACATTCTTTTAACTTCAAGACCTTCCAAAGTAATTTTAGGAGAAACTGAGAGAAAAAGAGGGGAAAGAAGGAGAAATTGAGAGAAAAAGAGGGGAAAGAAGGAGAAATTGAGAGAAAAAGGGGGGAAGAAAGATTCACAGGACAGTTGCAAGACTATTGCAGTGGTCCGACCTGGTTTCTATAATAACCTGCTCCAATGGACTTTGATGTCTCTTCGCACTTGATCCTATGATGCAGTCAGAAGCAAATGCAGAGAGTACAAACAAATTACACAGGAGTCCTGGAGGCAAACACCAGGTTTCCAGAAAGAGGGGGATCATCTCAGTGAAGAAAAGAAATCCATATCCTGGTATATTCAGAGGCACTGAAGGAGGCAGGAGATATAGATCAGCCATTCTCAACCTTTTTTAAGCTATGGTCCCCCAGGACTCTGCACAAAGTTTATGGGCCCCCTTGCCTGTGAAGCAATCAAGTTTTGGTTTCTTCCGTAACTCTACTACCCACTGCATAAAAACAAAGAATATTTATGTTTCGGGAGGTGAAAAGTGCTGTGGCCTCCTAGATAAACCCTGAGAATGGCTGGTGCAGATAATCAGTGTGGTGATATGTAATTACACCACTAGGTCACCAGGGGTCATCCCAGTGACCTTGTATGTAAAGCAATCCAGAGCTACAGTCTAGCTTTCCAGGTTCATCCTGCAGAGACAAGACCTCTTCGTGTACATATTAGTTTATTAAAGCTAATACTTATACTCACACTGCTGGTGTGGTTATTGTCAGTACAATCAGGGGTTTCATTAATGCCACACTGCAAATACAGAAACTTGCCGACATTTATAGGTTTCAAAACAGAGCACAAATGGAGAGTGCTATAGATACCGAAAGGCCACACTAGATGGGAGCAGAATTAAACCATTCAGCCCATCAAGTCTGCTGCACCATTTGAATCATGACTGTATATTCTTCATTTCAACTCCCATTCTCCCCATAACCTTCGATGCCCCTACGAATCAAGACCCTATTAAATTAATCCACATTAAATCTACTCAATTACTTTTGTAATCTGATTTGCCATGAAGGTAGAAATGTTGATTAATGAGGTAATTTATCACTAATAAGAATTCAGTTTTTTTTGGCCAAACAGCTTCTTTCTTGGATTTAGATTTCTTGGGTTTAGATTTTCCTTTTTTTTAAAATAACAAAATATCAATACAATATAATCTTTTGGATTAAAATGTGGGGTGCCTTGGATGAAATAAAATGATTTAAGTATATCCCTATGTACTCTAGTTTTGGATGTGAAAGTTCAATATTAATATAAATATTGAAAATATGACTAGGCCTCCACACTCACCTGTGGCAACTAACTCCACAGATTTGCCACCGTCTGACATTTCTCCTCATCTGTTCTAAATGAGATTTTGCCCTCTGGTCCTAGACTCTCCCAATACTGGGGACATCTTTTCCATGTCCACTCTATCCAGTTCTTTTAAAGTCCTCCTCCCCTTCTAAACCCCTAGCAAGTACAGGCCCAGAGGCATCAAACCTTATCCCCAGGACCATTCCCATAACCCTCAAGACCTTCTCCAACATCCTTTGACAGGAGCCCAAAACTGTTCCCAAACGTGAGCTTCCACTGTCCAAAACCCTCAGCATTATATCCTTGCTTTTATATTCTAAGCCTCTCAAATGAATGCCAACTTTTTATTTGCCTTCCTTACTCCCAATTCAACCTACAGGGTCACCTTTAGGGAATTCTGCACAAGGATTCTCAAGTCCCTTCGGACCACCACTTTCTGAATTCTCTCCCCATTTAGAAGATAGTCTACTTCTTCATTCCTTCTACCAAAGCGCACGACTATATAGTTCCTTACACTGTGTTCAATCTGCCACTTCTTTGCCCAATCTCCCAAGTCCCTCTGCAGGTTCAGTGGATCATCAAAATTAATCGCCTCTTATCCATGTACTGCCCATCCATTCCTTCAGCTAAATTATTTACATAGAATGTGTAAATTAGCAGACTCCACACCAACTCCTGCCTTAATCAGTATTGGAACCTTGTTCAATACGGATACAGATGGTAACCACAGTTAATCAGAACTGCTCTCAAGTTCCACAAACATCAGAGGATCTCATCAAACGTGCACCCTCTGCATCAAGAGCCAGGATGCCCAGTCTGTGAAGAATGGGTAAGCACTTTGGACTGAGAGGAGGAAAATCCTCCCACTCAGTATTGAGCTGGTCATATTACCTGCTGCAAAGCTGTTGCCAGCCAGCTCATTGGATACATACACAAGGGAATGAGATGAGGCCCTATTGGCTATGAGATCAAGGGTTGTGAAGAGTAAGCCTTCAGTTGCTCCAATTTTCTATGTTCCACAAGTGAGAAGGGAACAAACATTTAATCGGCAGAATGAAATTTCCATTAAATAATTCAATTTGCAATACCAGAGCGCAACTTATGTCACCCAATGCTCTGGTCAACACTGACCTGGTTTGCTCTGGCCCAACAACCAAAACCCAGGGAACATTTCCACACACCCCCAAATCCTCCTCTTCACATTAAATGTGACTGAAAAATAACAAGTACAAAGTAAGCATCTGCACATAATGAGGACAAGATTTCCTACTTTAAGCAAGTGGCCTTGGAAGTTCAGTGTCACAATGAACATCAAGAACTGTTGTGCATTACACCTCCCCGGCCCTGGTAATTTGGACAACGAAGTTTGCGCTTCCTGAACACTTTTGGGTGCATTTTATGGATTTTGGACTGCTGATCACAAAAAAAATCACCTTAACTTTTTCCCCAACATGCACAGTTTTTATTTTTGTGGTTTTCTGTCATATTCTAAGTCTACTAGTATATTGCCCACAAAGCAAGCTGCTTTGGTCAGTCCCAGCATGCTCAGTGCAGTTGCTATCCCACTGTTTTCTGAGGACAGAAAATGCTTGGAAGGCATTTAAAGATGTTGAGAATTTTCTTGGCAACTGCAGAGCACCAAACTCCATCCAGTGGTTGTCAAAATACTTCAAGCATACAAAACCATAGAGTATTTCTGCATTCGAACTTGGACTTGGACTTCTTTCTAGATGATCTTGATGCAGTTAGTGACGAACACGGTGAAAAGTTTCACCAGAACATTGCGACCATGGAAAAGTGGCATCAGGGCAACTGGAATCCATCAATGCTGGCCACAAGAGGCATCAGATGTTGAGTACAAATGAAAATCAGCCACATTTTTAGTTCAGTTGAACTCGCACAGTGTCAGCGATTATTATCATTATGTAATTAAACATGCTAAATTCAATAAAAGTTCATTTAAGGTTTCTCCAACTTCCTACGTGATACAGCAAATCTGAAATTATCTTTGTGTTCAGCTTGAAGTGAACATCAGAATTCCCTTCCCCCCACCCCCCATCAAGCAAACCTTTGGAGGAAAAAAAAATTGTTATCCAATGATATCAGTGCAGATTGTGTGGATCCACACGAGTCTCTCAACTCCAAACGCTGAAGGGACATCAGTGATGTGTCATTCAATACTACTCACATGGTTGCAGTCCATGGCCGGCAGGACACAGGTGGCTGCATTTCATTCAGATACTGGGGAATAGGACACACCTTTTATCTCTCATCAGCACCAGCCTCGTGGGAGAGAGCTTTGCAAGGAGAACCAACCCCATCCAAGCAATCTCACATTCACAATTCGGTCAAGTCTGCAATTTCTTTTGATACATTTATCACAATTGTGGTTTGCGCTGGACTAGAGTTTGAACAGCGCCCAATTTAGGGCAGTAAATTCTGGGGAGAAGACAAGTTTGTTGTCATATATCTAGACGCTGAAATTTCTGCATTTTGCAATCAAAAACTATAATGGAAAACTAATTGAATTAAGATATAATAAATGAGAAACATTTACAGTAATTCTTGTGCACAAACAGGAACATAATAATCCCTTTGTGCTCTTGGAACGGTTTAGCATTCCAAGAGCCTGATAAGTGTTAGAAAGAAACTGTTCTTGAACAGAGTACTGGTGGTCTTTAGGCTTCTGCACCTTCTGCCCAAGGGTGGCAGCGAAAAGAGGTTGTGACCAGGGTGATGGGGGTCCTGTATGATGTCAGCTGCCTTCTTGAGACAGTTCCTCACATAGTTAGGAGGTTGAAGCTTTTGACAGACATGGCTGTGGTTGCTACCTTCTGCTTTCCTGGACTCTTGAACTCCCAAACCAGCCTGCGAAGCAACCAGTTGGTGTACTTTCTGTAGTAAATCTGTGTAGTTTGAGGGATTCTATAGTGACACGCCAAATCTCCTCAGAAAGTAGAGGTGTTGGTGTGCCTTCTGAGAGATTGCCTCATGGGGGTGGATCCAAGTACCCATAGCACAGTGGTCTGAAAACCAGGGGTCGTGAGTTCAATCCTTGCTGGGGCCTCATTTCTGTAAGGGGCACTTGACAAAGTGGTGACTCTACCTTACGGTTGACAAAATTAAAGAATTTCTTGCAGGTTACATTCCAAAAGTAGTATTACATGACAATACTAGAACATTTGCCTGAACAGAGTTTCCCCAACATTTTTGTTTATTCCACATGTTCATTAGAACTCTAGTTTACTGCATCACACAAACCAGTTTTGAAAAATAAACGCAGAATAGTAATTATGTAGAGATTGTGTTAACAGGAGGGATGAGAAATAGTGACTCATTTAAGACTCTACTAAAAATAAATGCATTCCATTTCAGTATCAACATCAAGCATTCCTATTTGAGGGGAAGTCACATGGAGTAGTGGCTGGTCAGGTGGAAACAGCCCTCTCCAGAGAAAAGAAAAAAAGTGTGAAAAAACAGAGCTCAATAAACATAGAATACAGGAAGAGAAAGATAAAGTTAGAGAGAAGAAACAGAAGATGGCACCCAAAAGAGAAAAAGTAAGAACAGAAAAGTTATTCCCCAAAATCACTGGGGAAGAAAGAAGGCCTTACCTGCACATTGGAGCAGAGAGGCACCGTGGAGAGGAGCAGCCAATCTCCGGTGTTGGTGAGTCCCCAGAGGAGCAGTGTCCTCCTGACTGGCGGACTTCAAAAATTCATCTCAGAAGAAGAGTTGCGCATGCACAGTGTTCAAGTAAAAGAAAAGGTTAATGCTGACAGGAGGGGGCCTCAGCTGCGGAGCAGCCAGATGAGAGACGCCCAGTACCGGGGTGTTTGGCTGGGGGAAATAAACAAGAAAAGAAGAGTGGTGAGAAAGAATGAAGGGCTGGAAGAGGGTGAGCTGCAGCAGGGAGCCCAGCAAGGATTATAGAAGCAGCTCACCAGAGAAGGATGAAGATACAAAGAGAAGATGACACATACATAGATACAGACACAGAAGAAGAAGGAGGAAGAAGACCAAGAATTTCAAAGGAAAGAAGGTGGTAAAATAGAAGGACAAAGTTTAGATAAAGCCTTTTTCAAAGAACAAATGAGGTAATTAAAAGAATGGCTATCTTTAGAATTTAGTTCAATCCAAAGAAAAATTAAAAGAGCTGAAGACAGAATGCAAAGCTTAGAGTTGGTCATGACTGAAAAAGGGAAAAGAGTAGAAAACGTGGAGGAATGAGAAGCTGCGGCAGAAATGGAGATAAATGATTTAAGAGGGAAGTTGGAAGAGAGCAAAAAAAATTAAAGAGACAAGATTTATTGACACAAAAAATTGACGAATTGGAAAACTACAGTAGGCGAAACAACATAAAAATAGTTGGCCTGAAAGAAGGATCAGATAATGAAGGAATTTATAAAAGGATAGATCCCAAAGGTGCTGGGAATGACAGATTCACATGAAGAAATAGAAATTGAAAGAGCGCATAGAGCACTAGTACCGAAACCGCCACCACATCAAAAACAGAGATCCATATTGGTAAAATTTCTAAGATATATGACAAGAGAGAACATACTGGAGCAGGCAAGAAAGAAGGTTAGAGAAGACAATAAGTTGTTGGAATACAAGGGACAATTTTTTTTTTTTTTTTTTTTAAACCCAGACACAAGCTTCGAACTTTTAAAGAAGAGGAAGGAATTCAACATGGTGAAAACAATCTTATGGAAGGGTATAACTTTATATCAGGACATCCAGCAGTACTCAAAGTATTCATTCCTGGGGAACAGAATAGACTGTTATCGGACCCAAAGAAAGCCCAAGAATTTGGTGAACATTTGTAGGACAGGAGAAGAGAGGAGGAGAAGTGACAAGAAGGATGACCGGCAGAAAATATACAAAAATATGTAAAAATATAAAGATAATGTATATATAAAAATTTAAAGATGGATAAGAGAAGGGGAAGAAAAAAAAGAGAGCTTTGTTATAAGTATAGGAAAATAGTATTCTCTGGGGGGGCCTGGGGGTGGGAGAATAATGGTCACTGCAAAATCAGTTGACGCTTGCGAGCAAGTTCGCAAACCGAATGGAAAGGGGAGTTGTGGTTGCCGTCAAGGGGCAGAAGGCAATCCAAGGAGGGGAGGTTCATTTGGGGTTAAAGGGTTATTGCTTGTGGGGATTGTTGGGGTATTTCATGTCTTAAATGCATTGTCATATATTGAGATTAAAAGGGAATATATAACCAAGTTTAAGTGTATCCCATTGGGAAAAAAAATATCACATATAATTTAAAAGACAAAGTTACAAAGATTGAAAAAACCTGGGAACATAACAGAAAGAGCAGGCCTCAGACCACCACTGCCTAAAATGATAGAATGAGGTGGAGGATTAACATGTGGCTGAAGGGGTGGAGTAAGGGGCAGGGTTTTAAGTTTCTGGATAACTGGGACCTTTTTTGGGGGAGATGTGACCTGTACAGTAAGGACGGGTTACACTTAAATCCCAGGGGGACCAGAATCCTGGCAGAGGTATTTGCTAGGGCTACTCAGGATCCTTTAAACTAGAATGGTTGTGGGGAGGGAACAAAATAGTACAGAGCAGTAAGGAGAAGGTTAGAATGCAAACAAAGAGTGTTTGTAGTAAGTATTTGAATATGGATGGGCAGGTGATAGAGAAGGGAAATGCTCTGGAAGAAGATGAAGGGCAATTGGCAGGAAAAGTAAATAATGTTATTAAAGATGAGGGAAAACAGGGATTAAAAATTGGGAAATCTCTGAAATTCATATATTTTAATACCAGGAGTATTGTAAAAAAGGTGGATGAGCTGAAGGTGTGGATTGATACTTGGAAGTATGATGTGGTAGCGATTAGTGAGACATGGTTGCAGGAGGGATGTGATTGGCAACTGAATATCCCTGGGTTTCGTTGTTTTAGGTGGGATAGAGTCGGAGGGGCAAGAGGAGGTGGGGTTGCATTGCTTGTCAGGGAAAATATTACAGCGGTGCCTAGGAAGGATAGATTAGAGGGCACATCCACGGAAGCTATTTGGGTGGAACTGAGGAGTAGGAAAGGAGAGGTTACACTTGTAGGGGTGTATTATAGACCACCCGGAGGGGACCGAGACCTAGAGGAGCAAATCTGTAGGGAGATAGTAGATATTTGTGATAAGCACAGGGTTGTAATTATGGGAGATTTTAATTTTCCACATATAGATTGCGAAACAGATTCTGTGAAACGACTGGATGGGTTAGAGTTTGTGAAATGTGTGCAAGATAGTTTTTTACAACAATATGTAGAGGTGCCAACCAGAGAGGGAGCAGTGTTAGATCTACTGTTGGCAAATGGGATGGGTCAAGTGACGGAGGTTAGTGTTGGCGAGCACTTCAGGTCCAGTGATCATAATGCCATCAGCTTCAATGTCATTATGGAAAGAGAGAAGTCAGGGCCAAGGGTTGAGGTTTTTGATTGGGGAAAAGCTAGATTTGAGGAGATGCGAAAGGACTTGCAGGGTGTGGATTGGGACAATTTGTTTTATGGGCAGGATGTAGTAGAGAGATGGAAATCTTTTAAAGATCAGATTTTGAGAGTGGAAAAGCTTTATGTTCCTGTTAGGTTAAAAGGAGGGGCAAAAGGTTTGAGAGAGCCGTGGTTTTCAAGGAATATTGGAAACTTGGTTCGAAGAAAAAGGGAGGCATACATTAGATACAAGAAGCATGGAGTTAAGGGGATGTTTGAAAGATACATTGAATGTAAGAGGAATCTTAAGAGAGGAATTAGGAAAGCTAAAAGAAGGTACGAGGAAACTATGGCAAGCAGGGTGAAAACTAATCCAAAAGAGTTCTACAAATATGTTAATGGTAAAAGGAAAGCTAGAGACAAAATTGGTCCCTTAGAGAATCAGAGCGGAAAACTGTGTGTGGAGCCTAGAGAAATGGGGGAGATATTGAACAGTTTCTTTTCTTCGGTATTCACTAAGGAGAAGGATATTGGGAGATGTGAGATAAAAAAAGCAAATTGGGTAAATATGGGGAATATAGAGATTACAAAAGATGTAGTTTTAGGTCTTTTGAAGAATATAAAGGTGGATAAGTCTCCTGGACCAGACGGGATCTTCCCCAGGACATTGAGAGAAGTGAAGGAGGAAATAGCAGAGGCTCTGGCGGTAATTTTCCAAATGTCATTAGATATGGGGATAGTGCCGGAGGATTGGCGCATTGCGCATGTGGTTCCGTTATTTAAAAAGGGTTCAAGGAGGAAGCCTGGCAACTATCGTCCTGTAAGTTTGACGTCTGTGGTAGGTAAATTAATGGAGAAAATTCTTAGAGATAGTACTTATAAACATCTGGATAGACAGGGTCTGATCAGGAGCACTCAACATGGATTTGTGGGAGGAAGGTTATGTTTGACCAATCTGATTGAATTTTTTGAAGAGGTGACTAGGAATGAGGATGAGGGTTGCGCAGTGGATGTTGTCTATATGGACTTCAGTAAGGCCTTTGATAAGGTACCACATGGAAGGTTAGTTAAGAAGGTGCAGTCTTTAGGTATAAATTTTGAGATAGTCAAATGGATTGAACATTGGCTGAAAGGGAGAGGCCAGAGAGTGGTAGTGGATAATTGTCTGTCAGGTTGGAGGCCGGTGACCAGTGGTGTGCCTCAAGGATCTGTATTGTTGTTCGTTATATACATTAATGATCTAGATGATGGGGTGGTAAATTGGATTAGTAAATATGCAGACGATACTGAGATAGGTGGAATAGTGGATAATGAAGAAGGTTTTCAAGGATTGCAGAGGGATGTGGGCTGCTTTGAAAAGTGGGCTGAAAAATGGCAGATGGAATTTAATGCTGATAAGTGTGTGGTGCTTCATTTTGGTAAGAAGAATCAGAACAGGACATATGTGGTAAATGGGAGAGCATTGATGAATACAGAAGAGCAGAAAGATTTAGGAGTAACGGTACATCGTTCCCTGAAGGTAGAAACTCACGTGAATAGGGTGGTGAAGAAGGCTTTTAGTATACTGGCCTTTATCAATCATTGCATGGAATATAGGAGTTGGGAGGTGATGTTGAGACTGTATAAGACCTTGGTGCGGCCTAATTTGGAGTTCTGTGTTCAATTCTGGTCGCCTAATTATAGGAAGGATATAAACAGAGTGGAGAGAGTGCAGAGTAGGTTTACCAGAATGTTACCTGGGTTTAAGCATCTAGAGTATAGGGAGAGATTGGACAGATTAGGTCTTTATTCTTTGGAGCGTAGAAGGTTGAGAGGGGATTTGATAGAAGTATTTAAGATTATGAAAGGGATAGACAGAGTGGATGTGGATAGACTATTTCCATTAAGAGGAGGAAAGATTAAAACAAGAGGACACGAGTTAAGAATTAAGGGGCAGAGGTTTAGAGGTAACATGAGGGGGAACTTCTTTACTCAGAGAGTGGTAGACGTGTGGAATGAGCTTCTAGGAGAAATAGTGGCGGCGGAGTCAATTGTATTATTTAAGAAAAGGTTCGACAGGTATATGGATGAGAAGAAGATGGAGGGTTATGGGCATTGTGCAGGGAGGTGGGACTAGAGAGGGGTGTTTGGTTCGGTGCGGACTAGAAGGGCCTAATGGCCTGTTTCCGTGCTGTAAATTGTTATGTTATGTTATAAGATAAACACAACCAGATTTAATGTGAATAACTAGATGATGAATCTTTTTTGTTTGTTTTCCTTTTGTATAAAGATATTGTTTTATTGTATTTTTTATGTCCAATATTTACTGTTTTTGGAGGGGGGAGAGGGATGGGGAAAAAGAGAAAAAGTCACTGTGAATATTTAAAGAGATGCATCTTTAAATACATTTGTTGACATGGTTCATTGTGCAATAAATAATTACAACAAAAAGCATTCCTATTTGAGATACACCAATTCGTTTCAAGTGCAAAATGAATCTTTCCACATCACTCCATCAAGGCACTTCATGTCTCGAAATCCCTTCTCCCTAGCACTTGTCACAGAATGCATTTCAGGTCCGGAGCTCAGGTTGCTGATGGTCTGGACTGGACTGCAAATCCTCAGACATTTGGTGACTCTGGGGGTAACTCTCCTTTGCTTCTTTCTCTAACAATCAGGGGCGCTTCAGGCAATTTCTGCCGATGGCAAACCAGTTTGCCTTACAGCAGGCAAAAGCAATTTTGTTAAATATGACACTGTTTGTAATTATATGACAATGAATTGAATCTTGAATTCTCTGACAAATGTAACCAATTTGATTGGAAGGTCAAATACTCCAAATTAAACACAAGATGTGCATCAACGACTGCATGGTGAACTTGCAAGAATTTTTTTTTTTTTTTTTTTAAAAAAACAGGCATGGACACAAAAACCATTAAGAAAAACAGGAAGACATCAGAAATTCTCACACTGCAAAAAGCAACAAAAATAAAAACAGAAAATAACTCTCTCCACAATGAAAGTACAGAGGGATATCAAAGAGAAGATGGCTCTGTAATTAAAGACTTTGCACTGAGATTTCAGATGTTTTTGTTGGAACTCTTCCCCATATCCATTCCCGGCTACTGGAGTACGTGCTGAGGATTGGCGCAGCCAACACAAGGGCTTTTGTGGGGAAGAAACAATCTAGTATCCTACTGTTTCCAAGGGGCTAAGACTGGAGGGGAAGCCTCTCAAACAATAGACGGGGAGGAACTGCAAGGGGCCACTGGAATAACCAAATTAGACAATTAATGTAACAAAGTAATGAAATAGAATGCATGAATGTTAACCCAGGATGCAAAAAAGACTGCAGTTTTATTTTGCACACAATTTCTTTTTAAAAAAAAAAGTTTTGACATTCAACATGGTAACAGGCCCTTCCGGCCCACAAGCCAATGCCGCCCAATTAGCCTACAACCCTTGGACGTTTTGAAAGGCAAGAGGAGGGGCCAGAGGAAATGTACAACCTCCTTACAGACAGCGTTAGATTCAAACCTGGGTCGCTGACGCTGTAAATAGCATAGTACTAACTGTGCCGCCCCAATTTTATCGTGAATGAACTTTATTTTTAGAGAAAAAAAAATCACGTCCATGATATTCAGGATCGTGCATTTGAAATGCATCGGCAAAAATTTGAAAATTTGGCCAATTTATCACCACCTATTCCAGCATACAAACTCAGCCAATAGGAGTACAAGGCCACGGTGCACCCAACACCTGCTCCATTCACAAAGATCACAGCTGACCTGCCTCCTCAGGCCCATTTCCTCCACCAGCCACCAGATCATTTCAATATCCAGAATTTCATTTTGAACAAAATCCAACAGGAAGCAAGGAGAAGTTTATCAACTAACTTTTTTTTCTTGATTTAGACATACAGCACAGTAACAGGCCCTCAGGCCCATGAGCCCGTGCTGTCCAAATACCCCAATTAATGCTTTAAAGGGTGGGAGGAGACAGTCATGTCTATCAGAAACCCACACAGAACACGTACAAACTCCTTACAGGCAGCACCAGATTCGAACCTTGGTTCCGATCACTGGCTCCGCAACATCTCTGTGCTAACCACTACATTAACCATGCCTCTCCCATGCATGGTGCAGCATTCATTGCAAAACTGACTACAATATTTGGACGGTTCCTCAAAGAGCAGTAGTGCTTCAGAATTATAATATTCAAAATGCAGTTTAAAAACCCTGGTGACTGGCACCTATGGGGATTGGTAGATGCAGGATGAATATTCTGGTTGGCTGAGGTTGCGTGCTGTGTGATAGGTGAGCCAACAACAAGGAAAGCCAATTTTAAAGTAGTAATTTTTTTTTTTAAAACTTATTTATTTTCCACAATATTTTCAACCAGCAGCTTGAGGCTGCCTGCTGCTTGAATTCTGAATAACAGGGGTTTTACGGTCTATATTTTTCTTATAATCTATATTCAGTCGGCACTGCAGAGGAGCGCCAGTCTGGGGAAGCTTCTGTTATGCTCAAACTCACTACTTGATTGGAGTAAAACACGGGTCTGTCATGTGGAAGGCCAGTGTGGCACCAGTTCTAGCAGATGATCATTGCCATAAAACCAAAACTCTTTCCAAACTGAATATTCAAGAAAAAAGATCAGGATAGGAACTGAAACTGTAGCACTGAACGACAGGGTGACTGACCTTCAGCATGTGGAACATCATGAGATTTTCACACACGCAACATTTGGATACCATTTCTGACCAGGGTCACTCGCGTGACATTAATTACACATTTTCCAGCTTTATTGCTCACTGTTATACAACAGGGTGCAAATAATGAACTCTCATAGGGCCCAAGACCTAAACTTATTTGGGGTGCACTAGCATTCAGCATTAAATCACTTGTCTTTGGTTGGCGTTTAAGAAGCAGAACTTGTTCTACTCGTGAATTTTTAGAAATGACTTGGATGAAGAAGCGGAAGGATGGGTCAGCAAGTTTGCAGATGATACAACGGTTGGAGGAGATGTGGATAGTGTTAAAGGTTGTCATAGGTTACAAAAGGATAAAGGCAGAATTGGGCAGAGAATTAGCAGATGGATTTCAATCCGATTAAGTGTGAAGTGAGGCATTTTGGAAGGTCAAGCCTGAAGGCTGAGTCCAGGGACAGATACTTAACAGTGTGGAAGAACAGAAGGACCTTGGAGTCCAAATCCATACATCTCTCAAGGTCGCCACACAGGTTGATCGGATAGTTAAGAAGGCCCATGACATGCTGGGCTTCATTAGTTGGGGGATTGAGAGGTCACGTTGAAACTCTACAAATCTTTGGTGAGACCATACTTAGAGGATTGTGATCTGTTCTGGTCACCTCATTACAGGAAGGAATGTGGAAGCTATGGAGAGGGTGCAGAGGAGATTTACCAGGATATTGCCCGGATTGGAAAAATAAATCTTATGAGGCAACGTTAGTAGAGCTGGGGCTTTTCTCTTTGGGGTGTAGAAGGATGACAGGTGACTTAATAGAAATCTACAAGATTTTGAGAGGCAGAGATATGGTAGGTAGCCAGTGCCTTTCCACCTCCCTCCCTCCCTCCCTCCCCCCCCCCCCCCCCAAAGAGCAGGAGTATCAAACACCAGAGGACATTTGTACAAAGTGAAGGGAGGAACATTTAGGGGGGACATCAGGGGGATTTCTTTTTTTTTTTAAAAAACAGAGTTCTGAGTGTCTGGAATGCTTTGCCAGGGGAGGTGGTGGAGACCGAAAGAGGGTTTTAAAGGTAGGAAAAGTTTTGGTTTTTTTTAATCTTGGTAGGAATGTATTGGTCAGCAGAACATCAAAGGCTGAAGGGCCAGGTTCTATTCTGCAAAGTTCTATGTGATGTGCCATTAACCCACATTTGGAATCATGCAAAACTGCTTTCTGATCAAATCAGAAATTCTGCCTCGCTCACAAGAAAAAGAACTGCAGGATTGCATGAAATGCCATTTATGTACTCTGACAGGAAATCTAAACTTTGAGCTACTTCATTTACCTCAAGTGATAACCAGACAATGCATGAATCTGGATTAAATGTTAAAAATCATATTCATTATGAAAGTTGCACACACTGAAGCGTTACAAAATGAGAACAAGGAGAAATGCAACAAGGTTGGGTAGAGGCTGGGGTCGACCACAGAGACAGCTGTGAGACAATGCATTGGAAAGCACTGGGTGAATACCATAGGTTGGACCACCTATTCCAACACATCAACAACCAACTGGAACTTGAGGCCATGGTGTATGCTACACTTGATCTGCTATTCATAAACATCACAGCTGACCATCAACCTTCTCCAT
Organism: Narcine bancroftii; assembly: GCF_036971445.1. Classification (NCBI taxonomy): domain Eukaryota; kingdom Metazoa; phylum Chordata; class Chondrichthyes; order Torpediniformes; family Narcinidae; genus Narcine; species Narcine bancroftii. The sequence goes on along the minus strand of NC_091470.1, from coordinate 106,003,682 downwards.
CCAATCACCAGATCACCATCATATCCAGAATTTCAATGGCCTGGGATAAATTCCAAAGATTCATTCCCATGTGAGAAATTCCTCAAGTGAGCTACCTCATACCCATAACCCTCTTTCTTTCATCCATGTGCCTGTCCACCACCACTACCCCCAACAATGTATTCCAGGCACTCACCTCTCTATGTACAAAAACTTACCTCTGCTGTCTCCCCTAAACTTTCCTCCACTCATCTTCAACAGATGTCCTTTGGTAATGGCTCTTGCACTCTATCTGAGCCCCTCATAACCTCAAGAGGTACATAATAAAGTCACACGCACTTCATCAGCCAAATCATCAATATAGATTCAATACTCAAGATCCAAGCACCAACCCGTGGAATCCAACTTGCTACCACCTGCCTGAGAGAGAAAGCAAGGGTCCATCTATTTCAATACATACCAATGAATGAATCGGAAATCCTTTTGCTCAAAGCATACCCATAAATCTGTTCAAGACCCTATCAAATGTAATCTGAAAGTCTAAGCAAAACACACCCACAGATACCCTCTCGTTTATCCTATTAAATAGTATCCTATTAAATAGATGTTCTAAAGAATCAACAGTCAAGTCAAATGGAATCAGAATTGTACAGCACATATTCAGGCTATTGGCTATGAAGTATCCTTGGCAATGAGGATTTAAGAAAATCCCAAGGCATTTTATATTTGCTTTAAAAACAATAAGATGACCAGAGAGAGGGTAGGATGACTCAAGCACAAAGGCAGGAATTTACACTTGAAGTCAGAGAAAGTGGGTGAGGTACTGTACTAATTTATTTTAATATAAAGACATGCAGCACGATAGCAGGCCATTTCAGCCCACGAGTCCATGCTGCCCAATTTACACCCAATTTAACCATCACGATAGGTTTTGAGGAAATCAGAGTCCCAGAGAAAACCCACGCAGACAAAAGAACGCACAAAATCCTTACAGACAGCACGGGATTCAAACACCACACCCCCCCCCCCCCCCACGCGTCCTGATCGCTACCGCTGTAAAGGCATTGCACTAACCCCTATGCCAACTGTGCCACCCCAAATAAGTGTTTTGCATCAGAATTTACCAAGGACAGTGATAGGGAACATAATGAGGAGAATGTTCACGTATTAGGGCATTCTGAGATCAAGAAAGAGGTGGCATTGCGTCGTTGAAGGAGTATTCAGATGGAAACATCTCCTGAGCCTGAGGGAATCCCAGTTATTGAGAGAGGCAAGTGAAGAGTTCACTAGTGACAAGAGAACCCAGAGATACCCTCATTTATCCTATTAAATAGTATCCTATTAAACAGATGTTCTAAAGAATCAACAGTCAAGTCAAATGGAGTCAGAATTGTACAGCACACATTCAGGCTATTGGCCATGAAGTGTCCTTGGCAACGAGGATTTAAGAAAATCCCAAGGCATTTTATATTTGCTTACCATGCTTACCATGAGTGACCTTGTCAAATCCTTACTAGTCCATGTAAACCACATCCTAATCAACCATCTATGTCACCTTTTCTTAAAAGAACATCCCCATGGATCAAAGTGTTGAATACAAGAGTTGGGATATTACGGTGAAATTGTATGAGACATTGGTGAGACCAAATCTGGAGTATTGGGTGCAATCAGCCTTCCATGAGTGACCACATCCTAATCAACCATCTATGTCACCTTTTTTTTTTTTAAAATTAACTTCCCCATATCTGCAGTATTGGGTTCCTGAAAAAGGAAAGAGTATCCAGGAAATGAGAGGCCAGTAAGCCTCTCACAAGTGGTAGGGAAACAACTGGAAAGGATGCTTAGGGATTTATGCTCATTTAGAAAGTCATGGAAAGATCAGGGTCAACATGGATCTAGAAGGGGCGGGTCACATCTTACCATCTTAATCCATCAAACACAACAGCCCAGAAACAGACCCTTCACCCCTTCTAGTCTGTACCAAACTATTTTCTGTCTAGTCCTGCTGACCCATGCCCAGGTCACATCCCTCCATATGCTTCCCACCATGTACCTGTCCAAATTCTTTTTAAAAAAATGTTTATATAAAGACATACACACAGTAACATCCCTTCCGGCCCACAGACTCGCACTGCCCAATTAACCTACAATCCCCGTACATATTTGATGGGTGGGAGGAAACCGGAGCACCCAGAGGAAATTCATGGAGACAAGGGGAGAATGAACAAACTCTTTACAGACAGCACTAGATTCGTATCCTGGTGGATGGCCCTGTAACAGCTTTGCACAAAGTGTGACACCATTTCTTAAATGTCAAAATAAAGTCTGTGTTTACCAATTCAGCTGACAGCTCATTCCACATTCCCATCACCACTCTGTGTAAAGAAGTTTCTCCCCCCCCACCAAAATTATCCATTTGCACTTTTCCCCTTTCACCCTAAACCCATGTCCTCTGGTTTTTAATCTCACCTAACCACAATGGGAAAAGCCTGCTTGCATTTACTCTATCCAGATAGATTATGATTTTATGCACCTCAATCAAATCTCCCATCATTCTTCTATTTTCCAGGGAAATAAGTCCTAACCTCAAACCTTTCCCTGTAACTCAGTTCTTCAAGTCCCAGAAACATCCTTGAAAATCTTCTCTGCACTCCTTCAATCTTATTGATATCCTGCCTGCAGTTAGGGGACCAAATTGCACCCAATACTCCAGATTTGGACTCACCAATGTCTCATACAATTTCACCTTAACAATCCCAACTCTTATACTCAACATTTTGATCTATGGTGAAGTTGTTTTTTTTTTTAAAAAGGTGACATAGATGGTTGATTAGGATGTGGTTTACATGGACTTTAGTAAGGGATTTGACAAGGTCACTCATGGTACGCTGATTAAAAAGGTGCTGATGGTGAGTTGATAGATTGGATACAAAATTAGTTGGACCAGAGAAGACAGAGGGTAGTGCTAGAAGGCTGTTATTCATGCTGGAGACCAGTGATGTTCCACAAGCAGGAATTTGAATGTTTGCAGATGATAGATTGGTGGGCTATCAAAATATGCAACAAAATTATAGATCAGTTATAGATAGAGCAAGAGAAATAGCAAATATAATCAATTTCAGACAAGTATGAGGTGATGCATTTTGTCAGATAAAATGCAAGGGTACATAATTAGGGCTCTTTAAAGCAGCCATTCACAACCTGCTCAAAGTTTATGGGCCCCCTTCCCTGTGAAGCAGTCACGTTTAGTTGGTTTCTTCTGTTCTACTCTCCTCCAACAACACAAAAAATTAAAATATTTTATGATTTCAATCTGTTGCCCCCCTCCTTCAATTTAATGTGGCCCCCAATGCAGGCTGTGTGACCCCTGTTGGGAATGGCTGCTTTAAAGAATTGTGTAGAGGGAGGAATCTGAGAGTCCAGGTCCATAGCTCATTGAAAGTGGCCACATAAGTAGATAGGATTGTACAGCAGGCATATGTGGTGTCTTTATTCCAGAAAGTAGGGAGAAAACCAAGGGGAGAATGGATTGGTTGGCCTGATGTAGATTGGGGAAAAACAATAAAAGATTTTAAGAATATTGGCAGGCAAGTAGGGCTAGCTTGATGGACATGTACAATAGAAAAGGCCCCATGGCTTGCCTGGTTGTGCCAAACATGATGTCCAAATTAAACTAAAATATTGCTGCTTGCACCTAATGGATATCCCTCCATCCCCTTCTCATTCACGTGGCAATCTAGAAGCTTCTCAAACGCTACCATTGTATCTGATTGCACCACTACTCCTGGCAGCTTGTTTCAGGCACCACCATTCTGAATAAAATAATTTTCTTCAGTTTTCTCTCCTCCCCCCCCCCCCCCCAACAGATCTTCTCTATTGTGTGATGCTTTCATCCTGCGGGTGGCATGGGGGATAGATGCTGACTGTCCACCCAATCAATGCCTCTCATGATCAATGCCTCCTACACTCCTGAGTAAACAAACCCAATTAATGTCCAGCCTCTCCCTGAAATTCTTGCCCTCTAAATCAGGAAACATCTTCTGTACCCTTTCCAAATCCTACCCATCCATCCTGTAGTGGGGTGATTGGAATTACACCAAGTGTTCCAAGTGCAGCCTTTCCAAAATTTTGTATAACTGTAATGCAGCAGTTCTCAACCTTTTTCTTTCCACTCACATACAACTTTAAGTCATCCCTATGCCATCGGTGCTCTGTGATTAATAAGGGGTTATTTAAGGTTGGTATAGCAGTTAGCACAACACTGTTACAGTGCGAGCGATCAGGACCAGGAATCGAATCCCATGCTGTCTGTAAGAATTTTGTACTTTCTCCGCATGTCTCTCTGTGTTTTTCCCCCAGGGGCTATGGTTTCCTCCCATCGTTCAAAATGCACCGGGAGGTGCCAGTTAATTGGGCGCAATTGGGCAGCATGTGGTCAAAAATGGCCTGTTACCATGCTGTACCCATTACTCAGAGGTCTTCATACAACCACCAGCAACATTTCAGCTGCCCTCCTTAGCTGCATCCAAATTGATTCCACTCCAGGAGCCAAGATCCTCTCCAACTCTTGTACCAATCCTTCGCTTACCAGCTTGCTTTCAGCAAAATTATTTATTTCTTTGTTAGAATTCTCCCTCAGCGACCCCCAACTACACAAAGAGAACTTCTCAATGAAAAATTAGTCATCAGCTGGTTGCAATTTTTTTTAAAAAGGCAAGAAAATCTATTGCAGAATAGACAACTTTCTAAACAAGAGGGAGACGCAAGGGGTAACTTTTTTTTGCAAAAAAAATGAGTTGTTGAGTGCCTGGAATGGCTTACCAGGGATGGTGATGGAGGCTGGAACGTGAGAGGCATTTGAGACCCTTAGGCACATGGATGAAAGCAAAATAAGGGTAGGGAGGGTTTAGTCTTTTTAACTCTACTGCTCGGCATGACACCGTGGGCCGAAGGGACTGTACTGAAGTGTAATGTGGAAAGGGAGGCGCGAATGGGGTAGCGGCGTTTAGCGCAACGCCAACCGTGCCTGTGAAGCACCAGCGATCGGATTTGAATCCCTCGCTGTCTGTAAGGAGTTTGTACGTTCTCCCCGTAGGATCAAGAAACGCACCTGGGGTGCAGGTTAATTGGGGCTAAATATTGGGCTGCACGGACTCGTGGGCCGAAATGGCCTGCTACCGTGTGGTCTGTCCAACGAGTGTGCTGGCAGCCTGGGGCAAAGTAGATGTCCAGCGGGGAGATACAGGTGTTGATCAGGGACTGCATACTTTTACGCGTCTTGCCTGTCCTGCAAAGCAGGTCCAAGTGGGGATAGAAGGGAATGTTGACAAGTTGTAAGCTTCTACGAGGAGTTACGAAATCAAATATGGTGATTCCTCGTCAATACAGAAATTCAGAGGCTGCTGTGTTTTTAACTATTACCCTCGAAACGAGGAAGCGACTTCAAGCCACAACCACCTACCATTCCTCCCAGCTCCACATCCTGATCGTCTGTGAGTATCAGCACGATATTCCTTCGCGTGCAGTGTCCAACCCGATACCAAACGACGAGCAGCACAACAAACGCTCCCAGCTTCATGATCGGGGATGAGCGAGAGGCAACTCGGCGGACCTTGGAACCGAACGGGTTAACTCCAGCCTCGCTCACCCCGATTTCCTGTCTCGACCCTTTTCGGGCCGTTGCGCACAGTTTTAAGGCGGCGACAGAAGGTGCGCGTGTAAGCGACAGTCCGCGCACCCAATCACCTGCACCAACAATGTATCAGTTTTCTTCAACGACCAATCGCTGTGCAAGGGCTGCGCCCCAGGGTCCGCCCCACCCCCTGGAGGTTAATTAGCATACAATCCCAGCATCGGCAGACTTTCATGTTGAGCCCTAAGCACCCAAACTTAGAAAGAATTAGATTGCCCGTCATTGGATGAAAGGTCCAATGCTTTATTCTAGTGAAAGCCAAGAAGTTGCCAAGAGGGGGTTGCCTATTCATTAAGGATGGTCGAAAGTGTTCAAAGTTCGATTTATTGTCAGAGTACATCCATGACATTTTCTTATTGTCATACATGAAAGCACAATGTGCAGATGTAACAAAAGTCTTGTTGCAACTGACGGTTCCTTTTCATGTTCAATTTAAAATATAATTTTTTTAGACACACAGATAGCACGGTAACAGGTCATTTCGCCGCCCAATTTATACCCAACTAACCTACGTCCCGGGTACATTTTGGAAAGTGGGAGAAAACCCCAGGGAGGATGTACAAACTCCTGACAGACATTGCGGGATTCAAACAGTCATGATCGCTGGCGCTGTAAAGGCTTTGAGCTAACTGCTATGTCCCTCCTTTTACATATTTTCCAGCATGTAAAATATATATCAAGACACATATAACACATAATTGTAAAATATTTATGTATAAACACACACTCATAAATAGTATATATTTATATCTTTTCTTTCTTTGGCTTGGCTTCGGGGACGAAGATTTATGGAGGGGTATGTCCACGTCTGCTGCAGGTTCGTTGGTGACTGACAAGTCCGATGCGGGACAGGCAGGCACGGTTGCAGCGGTTGCAAGGGTATATTGGTGGGTTGGGTGTTGGGTTTTTCCTCCTTTGTCTTTTGTCAGTGAGGTGGGCTCTGCGGTCTTCTTCAAAGGAGGTTGCTGCCCGCCGAACTGTGAGGCGCCAAGATGCATGGTTGGAGGCGATATCAGCCCACTGGCGGTGGTCAATGTGGCAGGCACCAAGAGATTTCTTTAAGCAGTCCTTGTACTTCTTCTTTGGTGCACTTCTGTCTCGGTGGCCAGGGGAGAGCTCGCCATAGAACACGATCTTGGGAAGGCGATGGTCCTCCATTCTGGAGACGTGACCCACCCAGCGCAGTTGAGTCTTCAGCAGCATGGATTCGATGTTTGCGGACTCTGCCAGCTCGAGTACTTCGATGTTGGTGATGAAGTCATTCCAAAGAATGTGGAGGATGGAGCAGAGACAGCGCTGATGGAAGCGTTCTAGGAGCCGTAGGTGATGCCGGTAGAGGACCCATGATTCGGAGCCAAACAGGAGTGTGGGTATGACAACAGCTCTGTATACGCTAACCTTTGTGAGGTTTTTCAGTTGGTTGTTTTTCCAGACTCTTTTGTGTAGTCTTCCAAAGGCGCTATTTGCATTGGCGAGTCTGTTGTCTATCTCGTTGTCGATCCTTGCATCCGATGAAATGGTGCAGCCGAGATAGTAAACTGGTTGACCGTTTTGAGTTTTGTGTGCCCGATGGAGATGTGGCGGGAGGGGGGATGGTAGTCATGGTGGGGAGCTGGCTGATGGAGGACCTCAGTTTTCTTCAGGCTGACTTCCAGGACAAACATTTTGGCAGTTTCCGCAAAACAGGACTTCAAGCGCTGAAGAGCTGGCTCTGAATGGGCAAGTAAAGCGGCATCATCTGCAAAGAGTAGTTCACGAACTAGTTGCTCTTGCGTCTTGGTGTGAGCTTGCAGGCGCCTCAGATTGAAGAGACTGCCATCCGTGTGGTACCGGATGTAAACAGCATCTTCATTGTTGAGGTCTTTCATGGCTTGTTTCAGCATCATGCTGAAGAAGATTGAAAAGAGGATTGGTGCGAGAACGCAGCCTTGCTTCACACCATTATTAATAGAGAAGGGTTCAGTGAGCTCATTGCTGTATCTGACCTGATCTTGTTGGTTTTCGTGCAGTTGGATAACCATCTTGAGGAACTTTGGGGGGCATCCGAGGCGCTCTAGTATTTACCAAAGCCCTTTCCTACTCATGGTGTCAAAGGCTTTGGTGAGGTCAACAAAGGTGATGTAGAATCCTTTGTTTTGTTCTCTGCACTTTTCTTGGAGCTTTCTGAGGGCAAAGACCATGTCAGTAGTTCCTCTGTTTGCACGAAAGCCGCACTGTGATTCTGGGAGAACATTTCTGGCCACACTAGGTATTATTCTATTTAGGAGAATCCTAGCGAAGATTTTGCTTGCAATAGAGAAAAGCGAGATTCCCCTGTAGTTTGAGCAGTCTGATTTCTCGTCTTTGTTTTTGTACAGGGTGATGATGATGGCATCATGAAGGTCCTGAGGCAGCTTTCCTTGGTCCCAGCAGAGCTTGAAAAACTCATGCAGTTTGGCATGCAGAATTTTGCCACCAGCCTTCCAGACCTCTGGGGGGATTCCATCCATACCTGCTGCTTTGCCACTTTTCAGTTGTTCGATTGCCTTATATGTCTCTTCCCGCGTGAGGACCTCATCCAGCTCTAGTCTTAAGGGCTGTTGAGGGAGCTGGAGCAGGGCGGATTCTTGGACTGAGCAGTTGGCACTGAAAAGAGATTGGAAGTGTTCTGACCATCGGTTGAGGATGGAGATCTTGTCGCTGAGGAGGACTTTGCCGTCTGAGCTGCGCAGCGGGCTTTGGACTTGGGGTGAGGGGCCGTACACAGCCTTTAGAGCCTCGTAAAAACCCCTGAAGTCGCCAATGTCCGCGCTGAGCTGGATTCGAGGCTAGTCCATGACTCATTTTGGATCTCCCGGAGTTTGCGCTAAAGATGGCTGCATGCGCAACGGAAGGCTCGTTTCTTCTCTGGCCAGGACGGCTTTGCAAGGTGAGCTTGCTTCTTTGCCAGCAGCTCCTGGATTTCCTGGTTGTTTTCGTCAAACCAGTCCTTGTTTTTCCTGGAGGAGAAGCCCAGTACCTCTTCAGTGGATTGCAGTATAGATATACTATATCTATATACATATATACATATACCTATATATCTTTTTATTTTCTTTTTAAAGTATCTTTATTGAATTTAATTTAAAAAACATACATATTAATCCAATACATGGACTGAACGATAAGAAAAAACAGATAATTTGTACTTCTCAAATCATATCTTAATCATGCATAGAATTTATTGTTTGTGCCATTCTTTATCAAACCCATTTTGTCAAAATATCTCAAAAGAAAAAATAGAAAACAAAAAAGGAAAATCCCCCCATTTATCAAACCCTTCCCTCTAAACAAGGCAAACTTGCATATCTAATATACATAGGAAATTAAAGAAACCGGACAACCCCACTCAGGAGGATCCAAATACCCGAATTCTTTAAATGATTGGGCCCCACATTTTGTAAAAATTCACCTTTACATCTTTAACATTGTATCTGATTTTTTTTCCCTAAACTTAGGAAGGACATGACCTCCTGTCTCTTTCTCTTTGGCTTGGCTTCGCGGACGAAGATTTATGGAGGGGGTAAAAAGTCCACGTCAGCTGCAGGCTCGTTTGTGGCTGACCAGTCCGATGCGGGACAGGCAGACACGATTGCAGCGGTTGCAAGGGAAAATTGGTTGGTTGGGGTTGGGTGTTGGGTTTTTCCTCCTTTGCCTTTTGTCAGTGAGGTGGGCTCTGCGGTCTTCTTCAAAGGAGGCTGCTGCCCGCCAAACTGTGAGGCGACAAGATGCACGGTTTGAGGCGTTATCAGCCCACTGGCGGTGGTCAATGTGGCAGGCACCAAGAGATTTCTTTAGGCAGTCCTTGTACCTTTTCTTTGGTGCACCTCTGTCACGGTGGCCAGTGGAGAGCTCGCCATATAATACGATCTTGGGAAGGCGATGGTCCTCCATTCTGGAGACGTGACCCATCCAGCGCAGCTGGATCTTCAGCAGCGTGGACTCGATGCTGTCGACCTCTGCCATCTCGAGTACCTCGACGTTAGGGGTGTGAGCGCTCCAATGGATGTTGAGGATGGAGCGGAGACAACGCTGGTGGAAGCGTTCTAGGAGCCGTAGGTGGTGCCGGTAGAGGACCCATGATTCGGAGCCGAACAGGAGTGTGGGTATGACAACGGCTCTGTATACGCTTATCTTTGTGAGGTTTTTCAGTTGGTTGTTTTTCCAGACTCTTTTGTGTAGTCTTCCAAAGGCGCTATTTGCCTTGGCGAGTCTGTTGTCTATCTCATTGTCGATCCTTGCATCTGATGAAATGGTGCAGCCGAGATAGGTAAACTGGTTGACCGTTTTGAGTTTTGTGTGCCCGATGGAGATGTGGGGGGGCTGGTAGTCATGGTGGGGAGCTGGCTGATGGAGGACCTCAGTTTTCTTCAGGCTGACTTCCAGGCCAAACATTTTGGCAGTTTCCGCAAAGCAGGACGTCAAGCGCTGAAGAGCTGGCTCTGAATGGGCAACTAAAGCGGCATCGTCTGCAAAGAGTAGTTCACGGACAAGTTTCTCTTGTGTCTTGGTGTGAGCTTGCAGACGCCTCAGATTGAAGAGACTGCCATCCGTGCGGTACCGGATGTAAACAGCGTCTTCATTGTTGGGGTCTTTCATGGCTTGGTTCAGCATCATGCTGAAGAAGATTGAAAAGAGGGTTGGTGCGAGAACACAGCCTTGCTTCACGCCATTGTTAATGGAGAAGGGTTCAGAGAGCTCATTGCTGTATCTGACCCGACCTTGTTGGTTTTCGTGCAGTTGGATAATCATGTTGAGGAACTTTGGGGGACATCCGATGCGCTCTAGTATTTGCCAAAGCCCTTTCCTGCTCACGGTGTCGAAGGCTTTGGTGAGGTCAACAAAGGTGATGTAGAGTCCTTTGTTTTGTTCTCTGCACTTTTCTTGGAGCTGTCTGAGGGCAAAGACCATGTCAGTGGTTCCTCTGTTTGCGCGAAAGCCGCACTGTGATTCTGGGAGAATATTCTCAGCGACACTAGGTATTATTCTATTTAGTAGAATCCTAGCGAAGATTTTGCCTGCAATGGAGAGCAACGTGATTCCCCTGTAGTTTGAGCAGTCTGATTTCTCGCCTTTGTTTTTGTACAGGGTGATGATGGTGGCATCACGAAGATCCTGAGGCAGTTTACCTTGGTCCCAACAAAGCTTGAAAAACTCATGCAGTTTGGCATGCAGAGTTTTGCCGCCAGCCTTCCAGACTTCTGGGGGGATTCCATCCATACCTGCTGCTTTGCCACTTTTCAGTTGTTCGATTGCCTCATATGTCTCATCCAGGGTGGGAACCTCATCCAGCTCTAGCCTTAGGGGCTGTTGAGGGAGCTGGAGCAGGGCGGAATCTTGGACTGAGCGGTTGGTACTGAAAACAGATTGGAAGTGTTCTGACCATCGGTTGAGGATGGAGATCTTGTCGCTGAGGAGGACTTTGCCGTCTGAGCTGCGCAGCGGGCTTTGGACTTGGGGTGAGGGGCCGTACACAGCCTTTAGAGCCTCGTAGAAACCCCTGAAGTCGCCAATGTCCGCGCTGAGCTGTGTTCGTTTGGCGAGGCTAGTCCACCACTCATTTTGGATCTCCCGGAGTTTGCGCTGAAGATGGCTGCATGCGCGACGGAAGGCTTGTTTCTTCTCTGGACAGGACGGCTTTGTAAGGTGAGCCTGGTGGGCAGCTCGCTTCTTTGCCAGCAGCTCCTGGATTTCCTGGCTGTTTTCGTCAAACCAGTCCTTGTTTTTCCTGGAGGAGAAGCCCAGTACCTCTTCAGTGGATTGCAGTATGGTAGTCTTCAACTGATCCCAGAGGGTTTCAGGGGACGGGTCCGTGAGGCGGGTTGCAACGTCGAGCTTTGCTTTGAGGTTTGCCTGGAAGTTTCCTCTCGCTTCGTCTGACTGCAGTTTTCCAACATTGAACCTCTTTCTGGGGGCTTTATTGTTCCTGGGCTTTGGCTTGAAGTGAAGGTTGAGCTTGCAGCGAACCAGCCGGTGGTCAGTGTGGCATTCCGCGCTAGGCATGACCCTGGTGTGGAGCACATCTTGTTTGTCACTTTCTCGCACCAGGATGTAGTCCAGGAGGTGCCAGTGTTTGGATCGGGGATGCATCCAGGTGGTCTTAAGGCTGTCCCTCTGCTGAAAAAGGGTGTTTGTAATGACAAGCCGCTGTTCTGCGCAGAGCTCCAACAGGAGGCGCCCATTGTCGTTGCACTTGCCGACGCCATGCTTGCCCAGGATTCCTGGCCAGGTTTCTGAGTCTTTGCCGACACGAGCATTGAAGTCGCCCAGGATGACAACCTTGTCGGCTGTAGGGGTACGTTGGATGAGGTTGCGCAGGTCGGTGTAGAACTTGTTCTTTTCTGCTGGTTCCGCCTGGAGGGTTGGAGCATAGACACTGATGAGGGTGATGTGACGCTTGTTTTGAAGTGGGAGTCGCATGGACATGATTCGGTCCGAGAGGCCTGTCGGAAGATTTTCGAGTTTGGAGGCAATGAATCTCTTGACCATGAAGCCTACACCAGATAGGCGTCGTTCATCTGAAGGCTTGCCAGACCAGTAGAGTGTGTAGCCCGCGCCGCGTTCTTGGAGGCTGCCTACATCTGCCAGGCGGACTTCACTGAGAGCGGCTATGTCGATGTCAAGTCTGAGGAGTTCATGTGCAATGAGGGCAGACCGACGTTCAGGTCGGTGGCTGTCAGTCTTGTCTAGCATGGTTCTGATGTTCCAGCATGCTAGCTTGAGTTTGTGAGCATCTTTTGAGGGGGAGGACGTGGAGGGGGAGGACGTGGAGGGGGAGGACGTGGAGGGGGAGGACGTGGAGGGGGAGGACGTTGAGGGGGAGGACGTTGAGGGGGAGGACGTGGACCTGTCCTCGGGCCTGCGCAAAGGAGCTTTTAGGTGGAGTGCAGTGCGCGCAGTACTGGCCCCACCCTTTACACCCATGGTAACCACTGAGTATGAGTAGTTGGAGTACTATCCTTCCATTTCATCAGAATTGCCTGTCGAGTTATCAATGAGGTAAATGCTAACATTCGGTTCTGAGATGGTCAATAATATTTCCTCTTCTAGAGAAGAACCAAATAGAGGAATTAAGGAGCATGGTTCTAATTAAACATGAACTGAAAGTTTGAAAAAATTCCAAAAATGTCCTAAACTAGGGCAAGCCCAAAACATTTTTATCTTTATGACACACCAATGGCATCATGAAGAAAGCCTCTACTTCCTCAGGAGTTTGCGGAGGAGCTAGTGGAGTTGTTCAAGTGAATCGGTATGGACTTGAAGGGTCGACATGACCTGTTTCTGTGCTGTAAACGGTTATATGGTTATATGGTTATATGGATTAATGAAACCTCAAAAATTTTACACATGGAGGAGTCACGTGATGGAGTCGTGGCCAATAGGGTAAAACCAGCCCTCTCCAGAAAAGAAGAAAAAAAGTTAAGAAAAGACAAAGTTCAATAAATATAAAATATAAGAAACAAAAGACAAAGTTGCAGAGAAGAGAAAGAAGATGGCACCTAAGAAGGAAAAGGTAAAAACAATGGGATAAAAAGAAGAAAAGACACCAGAAAAGAAAGAAGAAGGCCTTACCTACATGAAGGAACAAGAAGCCGTGGTGGTGAAGAGTGCCCGATCTCCAAGGTTGGTGTTGGCCCAGCAGAATCGTGATGTCCCCAAACGGTGGATTGCAAAAATGGCTCTCTGAGCCAAACAAAAATGCGCAACCGCGCAATCTAAGGTAAAGGAAAACACCAACGGGGGGGGGGGGGGGGGCGCGGCTCAGCCGAGGAGTGGGCAACCACAGTGTGACCAGCGGAGGGATGCCCGACACCACGGCTCTCAGCTGGAAGATGAGGAAAGCGACAGGAGAGGGAGTGAAGTGCCAGGTGAGAAAGAAAGTCGACAGGGTGACTGGCAAGAGAAGCAGCAGCAGGAGGCTCAAAAGATGAGCAGCTCAGGAGGAGAGGACCAACAACAAGAGGCCAAGCAAGAAGAGGCCCAACAAAGTGAGACAAGCAACTCATCAAAAAAATCAGAAGAGACACAGATACAAAGAAGAAAAGAAGAAGACACAAACATAGGTACAGACACAGAAGAAAAGGAAGAAGAAGTCCAAGATCTTCACAGAGAGATAGAAGGTAAAACAGATGGACAGAATATAGATAAAGGTTCTTTTTGAAGAACAAATGGGAGCATTAAAAGAATGGTTGTCATTAGAATTTAGTGCAATTAAAAGAAAAATGAAAAGGACAGAAGATAAAATGCAAAGGTTAGAGCTAGTCATGACAGAAATAGGGAAAAGAGTAGAGAATGTGGAAGAACGAGAAACGGCTGTAGAAATGGAAGTAAATGACTTAAGAGGAAAATTGGAAGAAAGTGATATAAATATTAAAGAGACACAAGAGTTGTTAGCTCAGAAAATTGATATGTTGGAAAATTATGGTAGGCAAAACAACATCAAAAATAGTGAGCCTAAAGGAAGATGAAGAAGGCACAGATATGAAGGAATTTATAAAAGAATGGATCCCGAAGGTCCTGGGAACGACCGAAATGCAGGAAGGAATGGAAATAGTAAGGGCACACAGAACACTAGCTCCGAAACCATAGATACATCAAAACCAAGATCCATTTAAGTAAAAGTTTTGAGATATACGACAAGAGAAAATATACTGGAACAGGCAAGGAATAAAATTGGAGAAGACGATAAACCATTGGAATACAAGGGTCAAAAAATATTTTTTTACCCAGATTTAAGTTTTGAATTCTTAAAGAAGAAGAAGGAGTTTAATACAGTAAAATCGATCCTATGGAAAAAAGGTTATAAATTCATGTGAAGACATCCAGCTGTGCTTAAAATATTTATCCCTGGGGAGCAAAACAGACTGTTCTCTGATCTGGAGGAAGCACAAGAATTTGCAGAACGCTTGCAGAACAGAAGGAGAGATGAAGAGATGTAATAAGAATGAAAAACAGCGATAAAATATATATAAAGATGTAAAAACAATGTATATGTAAAGAACTAAAGAAGGGAAAGAGAAGGGAAGGAAGGAAGTAAGGGGGAAAAAAGGGAGAACTTTGTTATATGTGTAAAAAAAAGTGTTTTCTGGGGGGGTTTGGAGGTGAGAGAATAACCGTCACTGCGAAATCAGTTGACGCTTGCGAGCAGGATCGCAATCTAAATGGAAAGGGGAGTTGTAGTTGCCCGGCAAGGGATAAGGGGAAACTCGGGGGGGGGGTATTTGGGGTTAAGAGAATATTGGATGTGGGAGTTGTTGGAGTATTTTATGTTTTAAATGTGTTGTCATACATTGAGTTTAAAAAGAGATGAAAATGGGGGAAAGGGGGACAGCGGTGGTGCGGAGGTGTAAAGAGGATATGAGATGGCCACGTTGAACTATATGACTATAAACATTAATGGAATACATAACCAAATTAAAAGGAAGAGGCAATTAAATTTACTGAAAAAATAAAAAATACATTTAGCATTTGTTCAGGAAACGCATCTAACTAAAGTGGAACATA
Source organism: Narcine bancroftii (assembly GCF_036971445.1). NCBI lineage: Eukaryota > Metazoa > Chordata > Chondrichthyes > Torpediniformes > Narcinidae > Narcine > Narcine bancroftii. Next base: position 105,988,489 of record NC_091470.1, on the reverse strand, counting down.
ACAAATTAAAGAGAGACTGGATAGGGGACATAACAGCAGCATTATATAATTCAAAAGCCAGAGGTGTAGCTATATTAATCAATAAAAATGTACCAATCAAAATAGAGGAGGAAATAATAGATCCAGCAGGGAGGTATGTAATGATAAAGTGTCAGATATATTCAGAATTTTGGAATTTGCTCAATATATATGCACCTAATGAGGAGGATCAAAAGTTTATGCAGGATATTTTTTTGAAGATTGTAGATACACAAGGAAATATATTGATAGGAGGGGATTTTAACCTTAATTTGGATCCAATGTTAGATAAAACTGGACAAAAGACTAGGAAAAAGAATAAAGTGGCCAAATTTATGGTTAAATCAATGCAGGAAATGAAACTTATGGATATATGGAGGAGGCAGCACCCAAGAGAGAAGGAATACTCATATTATTCAAGTAGGCATAAAACATACTCAAGGATTGATATGTTTTTGTTGTCGGCCCATATTCAAGGGAGAGTTAGGAAAACTGAATATAAAGCTAGATTGCTATCTGATCATTCACCCCTGTTATTAGCAATAGAACTGGAGGACATCCCAGCAAGAAAATAAAGATGGAGGTTAAACTCCTTGCTACTTAAAAGACAGGAATTTAGAGAGTTTATTGAACACCAAATTAAAACAGATTTTGAAATAAATACGGAATCAGTGAAAGACAAATTTATATTATGGGTTGCAATGAAAACCTTCATTAGATGGCAGATAATAAGTTATGTAACTAGGATGAAAAAGGACTACAATCGGGAAATAGAACAGTTGGAAAGGGAAATAGTAAATAGAGAAAAGGAATTAGTAAAAAATATTGATATAATGAAAAGGAGAGAATTTGCAGACAAAAAAATAAAATATGAAACATTACAAACATACAAGGTGGAGAAGAACATAATGAAAACAAAGCAAAAGTATTACGAACTGGGAGAAAAAAACACGCTTGGCAACTTAAAACAGAACAAGCTAAAAGAACTGTATTGGCATCAAGGAAAAAGGAAAAACAAATAACATATAACCCAATAGAGATTAATGAGAACTTTATGGAATTTTATGAACAATTATACCAAACTGAGAATGAGGGGAAAGATGATAAAATGGAAGAGTTTTTAGCTAAAATTGAACTGCTGAAATTGCAAGAAGAGGAGCAAAGCAAACTGATAAAACCATTTGAAATAGAGGAAGTGCAGGATATAGTAAAAAAGCTGCCGAACAATAAAACGCTTGGAGAAGATGGATTCCCAATTTATGGAATTCCATAAAACATTTAAAGAGTTATTAATTCCTTCTCTCCTGGAAGTAATGAACCAGATAGGAGAAACACAAAACTTGCCAGATTCATGTAAACAGCAATAATTACAGTAATACCAAAGACGGGGAAGGATCCATTAACACCAGTTTCATATAGACCAATATCTCTACTTAATTCAGATTATAAGATAATAGCAAAATTCTTAGCAAACAGATTGGCTGATTGTGTACCAAAAATAGTAAAACAAGATCAAAATGAATTTATGAAGAAAAGACGAAAAGCAGATAATGTCTGTAAACTTATTAATCTAATTCATGGATTTCAAGGAAATAAGAAGCTAAGTGTGGCTGTTGCTTTAGACACAGAAAAAGCCTTTGACAGAGTAGAATGCAATTATTTATTTAAAGTTTTACAGAGGTTTAATCTACCAGAAAAATATATTAATTGGATTAAAGCATTATATAATGGACCATTGGTGAAGGTGACAGTAAATGGATATGTATCGAACCAATTTAAATTAAGTAGGTCAAGGAGGAGTCACGTGATGGAGTAGTGGCCAGTCAGGGAATTCCAGCCCTCTCCGGAAAAGTTAAAAAAAAACGCACAAAACACAAAGGTACAAGAGTAAAAATTAAAACAAAGTAAAAACAAAGGTGAGAAGAAAATGGCAGTGAAGAGAGAAAAGTTGAAAACAACGAGAAGAAGAGAAGAAGAAAGAACGTCGAAAGAAGAAGGTGAAGGCCTTACCTGTCCGAGGAGGCCCGCCGCGGAGAGAGAAGCCCGCTCCCTCAGGTCTGTGGAAATCCCGGGCTCGGGACTACAAAAATGGCTCGCAGAGCCGAGTAAAAGTGCGCAACCGCGCATGAAAAAAAACACACATGGGAGGGGGAACAGCTGCGGAGTCGATCTCCACAGCTGAGAGAGACACCTGCAACACAGCAGCAGGTGAAGAACATGGAAAATAACGACAACAAGAAAGAAGAGGGTAAAAAGAAAACAAGGAAACAACAGATGGTCAACCCAGAGGAAGAAGAAGAAGAACAGAAAGAAATGGAAGAAGAAGAGAAAGGCAAGACAATGGATATATCTTTTTTTTAAAGAATATATGGAATCAGTGAAAGAATGGCAATTACAAGAATTTAATGAGATAAAAAGAAGAATTAAGAATGCAGAAGAAAAAATGAATAAAATAGAAATGGTCATATCAGAGATAGGAAAAAGAGTGGATAATGTGGAAAAATGAGAAATAATCGTAGAAATGGAAGTAGAAGACTTAAAAGAAAAATTAGAAGAATCTAATAAAAAAGTTAAAGAGGCACATGAGCTGTTAGCTCAGAAGATAGATATAATGGAAAACTATAATAGAAGAAATAATATAAAGATAGTGGGCCTTAAGGAAGATGAAGAAGGCAAGAATATGAGAGAATTTATAAAAGATTGGATCCCCAGGGTCCTAGGAAGACCAGAATTACAGGAAGAAATGGAAATAGAGAGGGCACATAGAACATTAGCCCCGAAACCACAACCGCAGCAAAAACCAAGATCCATTTTAGTAAAATTCTTAAGATATACAACAAGAGAAAATATATTGGAGAAAGCAATGAAGAAAATAAGAGAAGACAAAAAGCCATTGGAATACAAAGGTCAAAAAAATTTTTTCTATCCAGACATAAGTTTTGAACTCCTGAAGAAGAGGAAGGAGTTCAATACAGCAAATACGATCTTATGGAAAAAAGGATATAAATTTATGTTAAAATACCCAGCGGTACTTAAAATAGTTATTCCAGGGCCACAAAACAGAATATTCTCGGATCCAGAGGAAGCACGAAAATTTGCAGAACAACTACAAAACAAGCAGAGAGATGAAGACATGTAATGAGAGCAAAAATGACCATGAACTATCTTTGGCTTGGCTTCGCGGACGAAGATTTCTGGAGGGGGTAAAAGTCCACGTCAGCTGCAGGCTCGTTTGTGGCTGACAAGTCCGATGCGGGACAGGCAGACACGGTTGCAGCGGCTGCAGGGGAAAATTGGTTGGTTGGGGTTGGGTGTTGGGTTTTTCCTCCTTTGCCTTTTGTCAGTGAGGTGGGCTCTGCGGTCTTCTTCAAAGGAGGTTGCTGCCCGCCGAACTGTGAGGCGCCAAGATGCACGGTTTGAGGCGATAACAGCCCACTGGCGGTGGTCAATGTGGCAGGCACCAAGAGATTTCTTTAGGCAGTCCTTGTACTTTTTCTTTGGTGCACCTCTGTCACGGTGGCCAGTGGAGAGCTCGCCATATAATACGATCTTGGGAAGGCGATGGTCCTCCATTCTGGAGACGTGACCCACCCAGCGCAGCTGGATCTTCAGCAGCATGGACTCAATGCTGTCAACCTCTGCCATCTCGAGTACTTCGACGTTAGGGATGAAAGTGCTCCAATGGATGTTGAGGATGGAGCGGAGACAACGCTGGTGGAAGCGTTCTAGGAGCCGTAGGTGATGCCGGTAGAGGACCCATGATTCGGAGCCGAACAGGAGTGTGGGTATGACAACGGCTCTGTATACGCTTATCTTTGTGAGGTTTTTCAGTTGGTTGTTTTTCCAGACTCTTTTGTGTAGTCTTCCAAAGGCGCTATTTGCCTTGGCGAGTCTGTTGTCTATCTCATTGACGGATGGCAGTCTCTTCAATCTGAGGCGCCTGCAAGCTCACACCAAGACACAAGAGAAACTTGTCCGTGAACTACTCTTTGCAGACGATGCCGCTTTAGTTGCCCATTCAGAGCCAGCTCTTCAGCGCTTGACGTCCTGCTTTGCGGAAACTGCCAAAATGTTTGGCCTGGAAGTCAGCCTGAAGAAAACTGAGGTCCTCCATCAGCCAGCTCCCCACCATGACTACCAGCCCCCCCACATCTCCATCGGGCACACAAAACTCAAAACGGTCAACCAGTTTACCTATCTCGGCTGTACCATGAACTATATGTATATGTGTATATGGGTATATATATATATATATATATAGATGTGTATGTATATATGTGTATACATGAATGTATCCATATTTAGAGGAAAATATATAGAGTATAGATAAGAATTAATAAGGGAATGAAAGGGAATAGAGGGAATAAGGAGGGAATTAAAAGAGTGACCTTTGTTATATATGAAAATTGAAATCTTTTCCGGGGGGGGGGCTGGGTGGGGAGGAGTTACAGTCACTGCAAAATCAGTTGACGCTTGCGAGTGAATTCGCAAATCCAAATGGAGAGGGGAGATGTGGTTGCCCCGCAAGGGATAAAGGGCAACTCAGGAGGGGGAGGGGAGAATGGGATTAAAGAAGTTTTAAATAGGAGAATAAGGAAAATGTTTGATGTTTTAGAAATGTTGACTTATAAAGTGTTCAAAACAAGAAAGCAGAAATGGATAAGAAGGAAAGGTGATGATGGAGAAACGGAAAGGGAAGATAAACAAAGTATGAAATGGATACGTTGAACTATATGACTTTAAATATTAATGGAATACATAACCAAATCAAATGAAGAAACTGCTAAATTTATTGAAAAAAGAAACAATTGATATAGCATTTGTGCAAGAAGCACATTTAACTGAATTGGAGCACAAGAAATTAAAGAGAGATTGGGTAGCACATGTAACAGCAGCGTCGTATAATTCAAAAGCAAGAGGAGTAGCTAGATTAATCAGTAAAAATATACCAATTAAAATAGAAGAGGAAATAATAGATCCAGCAGGGAGATATGTAATGATAAAATGTCAGATATATTCGGAGTTTTGGAATCTACTCAATGTATATTCACCTAACGAAGAAGATCAAAAGTTTATGCAAGATATTTTTTTGAAGATAGCAGATACGCAAGGGAACATATTAATAGGAGGGGATTTCAACCTTAATTTGGATTCAAATATGGATAAAACTGGGAAAAAATTAACAGAAAGAACAAAGTAACCAAATTTATAATTAAATTGATGCAAGAAATGCAACTTTTGGATATATGGAGGAAACAACACCCAAAGGAAAAGGAATATTCATATTATTCGGGTAGACATAAAACATACTCAAGAATAGACCTATTTCTGTTATCAGCTCGTATGCAAGATAGAGTAAGAAAAACAGAATATAAAGCTAGAATATGATCGGACCATTCACCCTTGATATTGACAATAGAGTTAGAGGACATCCCTCCAAGAATGTATAGATGGAGATTAAACTCCATGCTACTTAAAACACAGGATTTTAGAGAATTAATTGAAAGACAAATTAAAAAGTACTTTGAAATAAATACGGAATCAGTGAAAGATAAGTTTATACTATGGGATGCAATGAAAGCATTCATTAGAGGGCAAATAATAAGTTATGTAACCAAGATGAAGAAGGACTATAATCAGGAAACAGAGCAGTTGTAAAGGGAAATAGTAAATATAGAAAAAGAATTAGCAATGAAGGAAGATACAACTAAAAGAAGAGAATTGGCAGATAAAAAAATAAAATATGAAACACTACAAACATATAAGGTGGAGAAGAACATAATGAAGACAAAACAGAAATATTATGAACTAGGGGAAAAAATGCACAAAATTCTAACATGGCAGCTTAAGACAGAACAAGCTAAGAAAATGGTATTGGCATCAAGGAAAAAAAGACAAACAAATCACATATAATCCAAGGGAGATCAATGAAAACATTAGAGAATTCTATGAACAATTATACCAAACTGAAAACGAAGGGAAAGAAGGCAAAATAGATGAATTTTTAACTAAAATGGAACTACTAAAATTACAAATAGAGGAACAAAATAAATTAACAGAACCATTTGAAATAGTAGAAATACAAGAGATAATTAAAAAAAAAACTACCAAATAATAAAACACCAGGAGAGGATGGATTCCAAATAGAATTCTATAAAACATTTAAAGATTTATTAATTCCTCCCCTCCTGGAAGTAATCAACCAGATTGACAAAACACAAAGCTTACCAGATTCATGTAAAACAGCAATAATTACAGTAATACTAAAGCAAGGGAAAGATCCACTCGTACCAGCATCATATAGACCAATATCATTACTTAACACAGATTATAAGATAATAGCTAAACTATTAGCAAACAGATTAGCAGATTATGTACCTAAAATGGTAAATCTAGACCAAACTGGATTTATTTTAAAAAGATGCACAACACACAATATTTGTAAATTTATTAACTTAATTCATGCAGTAGAAGGGAGTAAAGCGCCAACGGTAGCAGTTGCTTTAGACGCAGAGAAGGCCTTAGACAGAGTAGAATGGAATTATTTATTCAAAGTATTGCAAAAATTCAGTTTACCAGAGAAGTATATTAATTGGATTAAAGCATTATATAAGGGGCCATTGGCGAAAGTGACAGTAAATGGATATATATCAAAGCAATTTAACTTAAGCAGATCAACAAGGCAGGGATGCCCACTATCACCCTTATTGTTCGCGTTAGCTATAGAACCACTAGCAGAATTGATAAGAACAGAAAATAATATAAAAGGGATAAAAATAAAAGACAAGGAATATAAAATCAGTTTATTTGCGGATGATGTTATAGTATACTTAACAGAACCAGAACTATCAATAAAAGAATTATATAAGAAATTGAAGGAATATGGAGAAGTGTCGGGTTACAAGATTAACGTAAATAAAAGTGAAGCAATGCCAATGAATAATGCGGATTTCTCAAAATTTAAGAAGGAATCACCATTTAGATGGCAAATGCAAGCAATAAGATACCTAAGTATACAAATAAATAAAAATCTCGGCCATCTATATAAACTCAATTATTATCCACTAATGAAAAAAATTATAGGGTGATTTAGAGCATTGGAAAGACTTACCATTAACACTAATAGGAAGGATAAACTGTATTAAAATGAACATTTTCCCAAGGATATTATACCTATTTCAGGCATTGCCAATACACTTGACAGAGAAATTCTTCAAGGAGTTAAAGAAAATAATAAGGAAATTTTTATGGAAAGGGGGGAAACTGAGGATAGCACTAGGTAAATTAACAGAATGGTATAAACAAGGAGGCTTACAACTGCCAAACTTTAAAATTTATTATAGAGCCGCACAATTAAGATACCTATCAGATTTTTATCAAACAAGGGAAAAGCCAGATTGGACTAGATTCTTTTTTTTTTTCCTTTTCTTTGGCTTGGCTTCGCGGACGAAGATTTATGGAGGGGGTAAATGTCCACGTCAGCTGCAGGCTCGTTTGTGGCTGACAAGTCCGATGCGGGACAGGCAGACACGGTTGCAGCGGTTGTAGGGGAAAATTGGTTGGTTGGGGTTGGGTGTTGGGTTTTACCTCCTTTGCCTTTTGTCAGTGAGGTGGGCTCTGCGGTCTTCTTCAAAGGAGGTTGCTGCCCGCCAAACTGTGAGGCGCCAAGATGCACGGTTTTAGGTGATATCAGCCCACTGGTGGTGGTCAATGTGGCAAGCACCAAGAGATTTCTTTAGGCAGTCCTTGTACCTTTTCTTTGGTGCACCTCTGTCACAGTGGCCAGTGGAGAGCTCGCCATATAACACGATCTTGGGAAGGCGATGGTCCTCCATTCTGGAGACGTGACCCACCCAGCGCAGCTGGATCTTCAGCAGCATGGACTCGATGCTGTCGACCTCTGCCATCTCGAGTACTTCGACGTTAGGGATGAAAGTGCTCCAATGGATGTTGAGGATGGAGCGGAGACAATGCTGGTGGAAGCGTTCTAGGAGCCGTAGGTGATGCCGGTAGAGGACCCATGATTCGGAGCCGAACAGGAGTGTGGGTATGACAACGGCTCTGTATACGCTTATCTTTGTGAGGTTTTTCAGTTGGTTGTTTTTCCAGACTCTTTTGTGTAGTCTTCCAAAGGCGCTATTTGCCTTGGCGAGTCTGTTGTCTATCTCGTTGTCGATCCTTGCATCTGATGAAATGGTGCAACCGAGATAGGTAAACTGGTTGACCGTTTTGAGTTTTGTGTGTCCGATGGAGATGTGGGGGGGCTGGTAGTCATGGGAGCTGGCTGATGGAGGACCTCAGTTTTCTTCAGGCTGACTTCCAGTCCAAACATTTTGGCAGTTTCCGCAAAACAGGACGTCAAGCGCTGAAGAGCTGGCTCTGAATGGGCAACTAAAGCGGCATCGTCTGCAAAGAGTAGTTCACGGACAAGTTTCTCTTGTGTCTTGGTGTGAGCTTGCAGGCGCCTCAGATTGAAGAGACTGCCATCCGTGCGGTACCGGATGTAAACAGCATCTTCATTGTTGAGATCTTTCATGGCTTGGTTCAGCATCATGCTGAAGAAGATTGAAAAGAGGGTTGGTGCGAGAACACAGCCTTGCTTCACGCCATTGTTAATCGAGAAGGGTTCAGAGAGCTCATTGCTGTTTCTGACTCGACCTTGTTGGTTTTTGTGCAGTTGGATAATCATGTTGAGGAACTTTGGGGGGCATCTGATGCGCTCTAGTATTTGCCAAAGCCCTTCCCTGCTCACGGTGTCGAAGGCTTTGGTGAGGTCAACAAAGGTGATGTAGAGTCCTTTGTTTTGTTCTCTGCACTTTTCTTGGAGCTGTCTGAGGACAAAGACCATGTCAGTAGTTCCTCTGTTTGCGCGAAAGCCGCACTGTGATTCTGGGAGAATATTCTCGGCGACACTAGGTATTATTCTATTTAGGAGAATCCTAGCGAAGATTTTGCCTGCAATGGAGAGCAGCGTGATTCCCCTGTAGTTTGAGCAGTCTGATTTCTCGCCTTTGTTTTTGTACAGGGTGATGATGGTGGCATCACGAAGGTCCTGAGGCAGTTTTCCTTGGTCCCAACAAAGCTTGAAAAACTCATGCAGTTTGACATGCAGAGTTTTGCCGCCAGCCTTCCAGACCTCTGGGGGGATTCCATCCATACCTGCTGCTTTGCCACTTTTCACAATTAAGATACCTATCAGATTTTTATCAAACAAGGGAAAAGCCAGATTGGACTAGATTAGAACTAGATAAAATAGGGGAAAAGATACCTGAACACATATTATATAAATGGGATGAAAAATTGGTACAACGTAGGAGTTCTCCAGTATTACATCATCTGCTCAATATTTGGAAGAAGATTCATGTAGAAAGGAATAAAACAAATTACCAATTACCAAAACTAATAATGACACAAAATCAGTTACTCCCTTTTACAATAGATAACCTTTCCTTTAGAGAATGGGAGAAAAAAGGGATCAAAAGAATAGAAAATTGTTTTTCAGGAAATAGATTATTATCCTTTGAACAAATGAAAGATAAATATAATATAACTCAAGATACAGATCTGGCATATTACCAATTGAGATCCTACTTGAAGGACAAATTAGGAAGCAGTCTGAGGTTACCAGAGGGAAGTAACTTTGAATATGTGATTACAGATACAATGATAATCAAAAGATTTATAACAAATATGTATATTAAACTGCAAGAAAAGGAGAATGAGGAAACAAATGGTAAAACTAAGCAAAAATGGGAACAAGATTTAAATATAAAGATAAAAAAGGAAACATGGGAGAAGTTATGCTCTGGAACGATGAGAAATACAATAAATACGAGGTTACGTATGATACAATATAACTGGATACACAGGCTATACATTACACCTCAAAAGTTAAATAAATGGGACCCAACAGTATCTGACAGATGTTTTCGTTGTAAAAAAGAAATGGGAACAACAATTCATGCAATCTGGACATGTGAGAAAGTAGAAAAATTTTGGGAAGATCTAAACCAGATATTAAATAAAATTACAGAAAACAATATACCAAAAAACCCAGAGATCTTCCTCCTAAGTAACATAAAAAACAAAGAATTTGGACTTGATTTGGATGGTGCACAAAAAAGATTTGTTAAGATAGCTCTAGCCGTAGCAAAAAAATGTATTATGTCAACCTGGAAATTGGAAGATAATTTGAGAATACAACAATGGTATATAGAAATGAATAAATGTATTCCATTAGAAAAAATAACATATAGTTTAAGAAATAATATTGAAATATTTGAACAAATATGGGAGCCATACATGAAACACAATAGAGAAAACCTACCGGGGACATTTACCACCTAAATTAACGAAGGGAGAAGGAAATGAAAAGAATTGACTCAGTGGAATTTCTTGTTTATTTTTATTGAATGACAACATTGTTTGACTGGTTTAATGTATCTTAAATTTTGTACTTTAAATGGATGGGGGGGAGGTAGGGAGGGTGGGATGGGAGGAGGGAGGGGGGGAGAAAATGACACTATATATTTGAAAAGGAAAATGTATGTATCTTGGTCAATGTGGTTTATGGTGTGAAAAATAAAAAAATTAAAAAAAATGTAGCTCAACTAGACAGGGATGTCCATTATCTCCCTCACTTTTCGCTTTAGCAATAGAACCATTGGCAGAAATGATAAGAACAGAAAATAAAATAAAAGGGATAAAAATAAAGGAGAAGGAGTATAAAATCAATGTATTTGCAGATCACATCTTAGTATACTTAATAGAACCAGAAATATCAATAAAAGAATTACATAAGAAATTGAAGGAGTATGGAGAAATATTGGGGTACAAGATCTATGCAAATAAAAGTGAAGTGATGCCACTGAGTAATGCGGATTATACAGAATTTAAAAAAGAATCACCATTTAAATGGCAAACACAAGCAATCCGATACCTAGGTATAGATTAGATAATAACTTAAGCCACCTGTACAAACTAAATTATCAGCCACTAATAAAGAAATTGCAGGAAGACTTAGAACATTGGAAAAAATTACTGCTAACGTTGATAGGGAGGATAAATTACATTAAAATGAATGTCTTCCCAAGGATACAATACTTATTTCAATCGTTACCAATTCCCTTAACAGAGAAATTCTTTAATGAACTAAAGAGAATAATAAGGAAATTCTTGTGGAAAGGGGGAAAACCAAGGATAGCGTTAGATAAATTAACAGATTGGTACAACAAAGGTGGTTTGCAGTTACCAAACTTTAAAAATTATTATAGAGCAGCACAATTAAGTTATTTATCAGATTTTTACCAGACAAGGGAAAAACCAGACTGGACTAAGATAGAACTAGATAAAATAGGGGAGGTGGTACCAGAATATATACTTCATAAGTGGGATGAAAAGCTGGTGGAATATAGAAGTTCACCAGTACTGCATCATTTAATTAATATATGGAAGAAGATCCACTTAGAAAGGAAAAAAACGAATTACCAAATACCAAAATTGTCATTGACAAAAAACCTACTAATCCCTTTTACAATAGATAACCTTTCCTTTAGAGAATGGGAGAGAAAAGGAATCAAAAAATAGAAAATTGTTTTTTGGGAAATAATTTATTAACATTTGAACAGTCGAAGTACAAAGATGGAATAACTCATGGTACAATGTTTGCATATCGTCAACTGAAAGCTTATTTAAAGGATAAATTGGGAAGCAGACTGAGATTACCAGAAGGAAGGAGCTTTGAATATGTGATTACAGACACAATGATAATTAAAAGATTTATAACGAACATATACATTAAGCTGCAAGATAAGGATAATGATGAAATAATCATTAATCAGATTTGGAACAGTGTCTCAGACCTCATCTGGAAGTGACAAATCTAAGCCATGTTCCCAATCACTCCTGATCTTAACTAGCTATTCTCAAGTCCATCAAATTATTATAAATAATTGAAATTGAGCCTCTATGGGAAAATTGAAAGTCAAAAAGTAAATCAAGAATATTTGCTTCAGAAATGAATGGAAAATCAGAGATTGTGGACTGAACAAAATGTCTGACATGAAATTATCTCAATTAAAAAGATCTTTAAAATTTTTCATACCGAGTTTACATCATTCCTTGAAACTGAAAACAAGGTAAAAAAAGATAGTTAGCTTGTGTTAGTACAGATTCTATCATCAATGTGTATATGTACAGATTGTACTGTAGGATGACTGTGATTGGGTGAGAGTGTAGCCACACCTACTGGCAGGTCTTAAAGGATTGCTCCTAGCCAGACCAGGTCATTCTGGACTGGTCGACCTACATGTGATAGGCTCCAGTCTTTTAGTTCATAAAAGCCTTGGTTTGGATCAACAAGTCTTTGGTTCTTTCGACATGCCCTACATAGCTATAATAGGGCTGCCATGTGTATGTGTAATCATCATTTTTTACCTTCTTTGTCAGATACAGGTTTCAAGAATTGGTGTGTGTGTGTGTGTGTGTGTGTGTGTGTGTGTGTGTGTGTGTGTGTGTGTGTGTGCCATATATACATTATATATACACAGCATCAAATGCTTGGGGAGCATCATTTATTTTTTTATTTTTTTATTTTTCACACCATAAACCACATTAACCATGATACACACTTTTTCCTTTTCAAACATATACAGTGCCATTTTCTCCCCCCCCCTCCCTCCTCCCATCCCACCCTCCCTACCTCCCCCCTCCCGTCCATTTAAAGTACAAAATCTAGTATACATTAAACCAGTCATTTGAAGCGATGGGTCTTTGGACAAAGGAATTGATTCCAGGATCAGAAAAGCCAGCCAGGCTCTGGGGAGGCTGCATACTAATGTGCTCAATCTACACAATGTCCACATCTCCACAAAGCTGAAAGTCTACAAAGGTGTGGTCATCCTTTCTCTCCTAGATGGATGTGAGACCTGGACTCTGTAATGATGTCACATCAAACAACTGGAGAAATTCCACATGCGTGCCCTCCGTTCCATCCTTAGCATTCGTTGGCAAGTCTGTGTCTCCAACCTGGAGAGCTTGGGTCACGCACAGTCCACTAGCATTGAATCCCTGATCATCGAAGGTTTGATGCAGTGGGTGGGACACATCATCAGAATTGTCAACCACCTTATGCCTCGCCAGCTTCTCTATAGTGAACTGGTGACCACAAGGGGACCTTAAGGTCATCCATGCAAATGCTATAAAGATGCTGTGAAGGAAACCCTATGTGATTGTGACATCCAGCCAAGAGAACTAGAAGTTGTGGCTGCTCATAGACCCCACTGGCGATCCCTGTGCTATGAAGCCTACATCAGTTTTGAAGACAGGCACTGCAAAAAACTGGTGGAAAACTGCGAACGGCATCACCAAGCAGCAGCCACAGTTATTACAAAAACAGCCGACCAGTGCCCCCATTCTGTGCTTCCAGACTGGGTCTGCAGAGTCACCTTCGTCTCCACAGATGAACTGCATATTGAATACATAATTGAGCTGCTAGTTGTCTTGGCTGTTGATTCTTTCAATGGCACTGTCTTTATACCAAAATTATGCAAAACTGATTGTCCCAAACAAGTTGCAGACCTCTTCCTCTTCAGAATTTTCCACCAAAATCATCAATTGTTCTGGAAATGTTAAATCGCTGTGCTGATCATACCCTGGACTTGGCCTGTTTGTAACAGGGACATTCCAACCAAGTCAAGATCTCTAGCCAGTTTGTTGCTTTGCTTTCACAAGTTCTTTATCAACCTTGTAGAGAGCTTTATTATGATAGCACTTGCAGGAGCCAATGGCCTGTAAAAAAAGCTGATGGTGTTTTTTTTAAATCCTGCAACCATGTGGTCTGTGCCCAAGATGGCGACACCTATGCTGGTCAGAGTACCACTATGGGTTGCAGACTCCAGGAGAGCAGCGGACCGGCACAGGACAGCAGATACAGGATGAACACCCCCCTCCCCCACCCTCCAGATGAAAATGAGTGACAGAGAAGATGACCCTACAAGTGATCAAGGCAGTGGACCAGCAATGTGCTCAGCGACTGAAGGACTCACACAGGCTGCAAATAGCTGGCGACCTGGGGCCAAAGGACCCACACAGGCTGCGGGCTGCTGGAGACTGGCTCATGGGAACCATGATTTAGAACCTGGAATTGAGAGCGTGCTGCTGAAGGGCTTTGGGTCCTGAAAGTTTCCAGATTGTATTGGAGGTTATTGGCTGTTTGAATTTGTGTGGCTGCAGAGGGCCTGAGAGGCTGGAGGCGAATCCATGGACTCTCATTGCGTCTGCAGGGACTCTCTTTTGCCTCACTTTCTTTTATTGTTCGGTGTGCGGGCAATGCTCATTGTTTGCCTTACGCCAGATAGATGTTGAACGATATCATTTTTAATATATTATTATGTGACAATAAAAGGAACCTTTGAATCTATGGATAGATTCTCAACACTTACCTCATTGGAAAGTAGTTAAATCCACCAGCACACCATAACTATAGTGTGTACAATTTCTACTCCAACAGCCCCTCCTGAACCAAGGCACATTGGAACACAACTATTTTTTGAACTCCCCGCCAAATCACACACGATCCATACTTGATGCTAATTCTGAAACTCCCTCTCCAATGTTCACCAGAAGTTCAAGAATGAGGCTCTCCCCCACATTTTCAATGTGAATGAGGGAAGAGCAAAACTTTTCCACTTTCTCACATACTGCACTATCTGCTCAACATTTGGAAGAAGATTCACGTAGAAAGGAATAAAACAAATTACCAACTACCAAAATTAATATTGACGCAAAATCAACTAATCCCTTTCACAATAGATAACCTTTCCTTTAGAGAATGGGAGAGAAAAGGGATCAAAAGAATAGAAAATTGTTTTTTGGGAAATAAATTATTATCTTTTGAACAAATGAAGGACAAATATGGTATAACTCACGGAACAATGTTTGCATACCACCAACTGAAAACCTACTTGAAGGACAAATTGGGAAGCAGACTGAGGTTACCAGAAGGAAGCAATTTTGAATATGTGATTACAGACACAATGATAATTAAAAGATTTATAACAAACATGTACATCAAACTGCAAGAGAAAGAGAACGAGGAAACAACCTGTAAACCCAAACAAAAATGGGAACAAGATCTAAACATAAAGATAAAGAATGAAACATGGGGAAAGCTATGCTCCGGAACTATGAGAAATACAATAAACACGAGGTTACGTATGATACAATATAATTGGTTACACAGGCTATACACCATGCCCCAAAAGTTAAATAAATGGGACCCAACAGTATCAGACAGATGTTTTCGTTGTAAAAAGGAAACGGGAACAACAGTACATGCAATTTGGGCTCATATAATTATTGATGATCCTTTCAATCCAGCACACAGTATCTTTGACCCACTACCATCAAGGCAGAGCATCAAAATTAGGACTGCCAGGCAGAGAAATAGCTTCTTCCAGCAGGCTGTGAGATTGTTTCAGATTTACCGTCAGTACATGACAACACAAACAACCCTGAGATTCCTTTTGCATGCAGAGACAGCGGAATTACCATTAGATGATCTCCCTGCACCCCCATCTCATTGGTAGTGCTGTTACTGAGTAAATCATGCCAAAATATTTAATTAGATTTATTTAAAATGATATGCTTATGCATAGTTGGGATTATTCTGCCCTTCATATTATGTGTGTCTGTTTGCACCGTGTATTGATAATCTGTACTGTATAATCAGAGGCTCATAAATTTGAACTTCAAAAGCAATTGAAAGACAGGCCTAGCACGATGGCTAATGGCTGGAGACTTGGTTACGCCGGATGCACCCAGCATTCTTCCCTGCAAGCCAGAACCGCGCAGACGCTTGGCTTTCGTTCGGCCGGTCTCAAGATCACACTGTTCCCCTGGATGATTGACAGGCGGTCCCGGGACACAGGCGCGCGTGCGCGGACGGGCTGAATGCGGCCTGCGTCACTGTGTCAGTGCCAAGCGCCGGGGTCGCCCGGAGCTCCATCCGCGAGGAAGTTGCTGCCAAGCCACCCGGGTATGCGGTGTAGGCGCATGCAACTTTTACATTTTTAATCCTTGGGTGGGGGGTTTCCTACCTTTCTCAATAAGAATTTAATGTTGCACTCATTTAACTTCATGCTGAAATTTAACCGTTCTTCCTGCAGCAAGTGCCATCTTCTAGTTGGTAAAAACTTTACCCTTCATATTGTCCTTGTTGCTAAATAATTTATATTCATTTTCATCTTAAATTTCGCTCAGGATATTAGCATCAAGGTGTATTAGCATCAAGGATATTAGCATCAAGTATGTTGAATTTCTCAATGTGCTTTTTAAATTTCTCCTTTAACTGTTGAATGCTCTGCTTCTAAATGATTGTAAACTATCATGTTTAATTTTATTTGATTTTAAATTTAGACATACAGCCCTTTCCATGCTACCCAATTGACCTACAAGCTTGGGTCAATGACCTTGGGGGTCTAAATCCACACATCTCTCAAGGTTCATTGATAGGGGGGTTTGAGTTCAAGAGTCGAGAGGTCACGTTGCAACTCTACAAATCTTTGGTGAGACCACACTTTGGAGTGTTGGGTTCAGTTCTAGTCACCTCATTGCAGGAAGGATGTGGAGGCTCCAGGGGAGGAAGGGAGGCAGCGAACTGGAATCCACTGTCTATGCATTGTTCTGATGGTTGGCTCCACCTTCACCTACCCAGTTCCGACTTCCTTTCTCTTGCTGCCTAGACTCCTCCCCCACCCTCCTGTGGTCCTTCTCCCCCCCACCTTTCATCTCCCACCTCCCCTCCCCCCAGTTGTTCAGACATCTCCCATGTTCCCCCACACATTGATGAAGGGCTGAAGCCCGAAACATGGGTGATGTATCTTCACCTTTGCTACATCAAGGCACTGTTTGACCTGCTGAGTTTCTCCAGCATTAGTGAGTCAACAGAATTCTATGTTTTACTTCCAACATAAACCCTGGTTTTCCCACCTTACCTCAGATTCAGCTGAGGACTAATGTATCTACTGGCCATTGAATCAAGCTATTAAAAGCATGTTTGTACTCCTCGCTTGTCTCTGAGGGCAATGAGAGGAGATTTACCAGGATGTTGCCAGGATTGGAAAATAAGTCTCACGAGGCAAGGTTAGTGGAACTGGGGCTTTTCACTTTGGACCAAAGAAGGATGAGAGGAGACTTAATAGTGGTCTATAAGACAGAGTGGACAGCCAGTGTTTTTTTCCCCCAGGGCAGGAATAGCAAACACCAGAGGACATATGTGAAAAGTGAAGGAAGAGAAGTTTAGGGAAGACATCAGGGGTGCTTTTTTAACACAGAGTTGTGGGTGCCTGGAATGCCTTGCCAGGGATAGGGATGGAGGCTGAAACATTGGGGGCATTTAAGAGACACTTTGACAGGCATATGATGGGAAAAAGATAAGGGTTATGGGGTAGGGAGAGTTTAGTAGTTTTTTAAGCAATATATGGGTCGGCACACCATTGAGTGTACTGTATTCTATATAACCTTGGTTTGATACCTTGTTTTACTTTACATGGACCCAGGTTAATATTTTTGTTTCTCTGATAATTGACATTCTTCCACTCCCCTTTCTCAACTTCACAGGCCTGTTCTCTCCTGCACCATGGCCTTGTTGCCACGTAAGAAGAGGTTCAAAGGTGTCCCAGCTCCTATTGTGCCCCGAGTCCCTTTGGCTGGAAGCAGCCAAGTTGGTGAGGAGATCAAATTCCATGAAGTTGGCATATTTTTGGTGGAGAGGAGAATGGGCTCAAGCCGGAGAAGATTCCTCTCGGAGCTCGCTCGAAGAAAGGGGTTTTGGGTTGAAGAGCTGATGAGGTGAGTGAGCTGAGAGGGCGTGTTACGCCGGAGGCTGCCGAATTCACCTCCCCTTAAATAAACCGAGCACACCAAATTTAATACGGTGCGGGTTTTTCTAGCGAAACGCTGACCGTCTCGTGGGGAAATGCAGAAATGCAGAAGGGGCAAGAATAAAGCCTTTTTTTGGTATAATCATTTTGAAGTGTTTTCTGTACCCAATACAAAATATTCTTGAAATTCTGAAATGTAAATAGAAAATGTTGGAAATTATCAGAAGATTCCCAAAAAAGGGTGAAGTTGGGTTTTCAGTTTCTTGTTCATCTATGGTGGAAATATTGCAAGTATGTTCCAGTCATTTATCATGAAGAGTAAGGAATTATGGGTGGATAGAGTATTGAACATTACAGCACAGGTCCTTTGGCTTTGTACATCTATGATGCCAAATCCTATCTGTCCACACATAATCTATATCCCTTTATTCCCTGAAGATTTGTGAGCCTGTCAAGTCAAGTTTATTGTCATCCGATTGCACAGGTACAACAGCGTTCTCTGGTACTCGGTGCAAAACACGCAGACACACAACCAGACATAACACACATGCAGACAAACAATACAGAAGTAGGACAAGTATTCATATACACAAATCAATGAATAAGTATTGCTTCATGAATATGAGAGTCTCGGATGGCTAGTTCCTTTGGTCGTTCAGCATTCTCACTGCCTGAGGGAAGAAGCTGTTCCTCAGCCTGGTGGTAATGGCTCTAAATCAGTGGTTTTTAATCTTTTTCTTTCCACTCACATACCACTTTAAGTATTCCCTTTGCCATAGGTGCTCGGTGATTAGTAAGGGATTGCTTAAGGTGATATGTAGGTGGAAAGAAAAAGTTTGAAAATCACTGTTTTAATCATACTTAATTGACTCGTTTTGTGCTCGGTTTCGTAACTCCAAAGGAAATGGGCCAATGGCGATTTTTCTCAAGCAAAATATTTCCTTCCCACCCACATACCACCTTAAGCAATCCCTTACTAATCACAGAACATTGATGGTAGAGAGATTACTTAAAGTGGTGTGTGAGTGGAAAGATAAAGGATGAGAACCACTGTTCTAAATGCACAGCCTAATATGCTTTCACACACCCCCACCCCCACCACCACCTAGTAGTTCATTCCAAGCACCCGCCATTCCTAGTTTAAAAAATATCTCGCCTTACACATTTCTCTTGGGTTTAAGGCGAGAGGGAAAAGATTAATCTCCTCCAGTACTTGACATTTTCAATCCGGGGAA
The DNA here is from genome assembly GCF_036971445.1 of Narcine bancroftii. Taxonomy (NCBI): domain Eukaryota; kingdom Metazoa; phylum Chordata; class Chondrichthyes; order Torpediniformes; family Narcinidae; genus Narcine; species Narcine bancroftii. The sequence continues at coordinate 105,969,354 of NC_091470.1, read as the reverse complement.
AAGATTCTGACTTTCTTCCCTAGCTATGCTTCTCCCAAATTTTATATGCTTCTATCAGGTCATCCCTCAGCCCCGAACATTACTAACAAAACAACAAAAGTTTGTCCAATATAACTTGATGCACTTCAACCCAGGCAACATTCTGGCAATCCTACACTGTACCCTTTCCTAAGCCTTTGCATCCGGAACTGCACACAGTAAACCATATCTGGTTAAAAGAGGTTTTCTGCAACTCCAACGTGATTTTCCAACTTTTATGCTCCATACCTGACTGATGAAGGCAAGTCTGCCATACACTTTTACCACCTCGTCTACTTGTGTTGACACTTTTATGGAGTGATAGAGGTACCCAAGATAAGAACATAAGAAATAGGAGCAGAGGAAGGCCGTCCAACCTGCTCTGCCATTCAATGAGCTGATAATCAGCTCATCTCCACCTTACTTGGCTTTCCCCCATATCCCTTAATTCCCCTACTATGTAAAAATCTATCCAATAAATATATTAACTGAGGTTGCCTCCATGGGTTCAATGGGCAGCAAATTCCACAGGTTCACCACCCTCTGTGAAAAGCAGTTCTTCCTCATCTCTTTTCTAAATCTACTACCCTGAATCTCCTAGTTCTGGTTTTCCCCACCAATGGAAACATCGTACTTAGCTCTATCTTTTGTATGTTTCTATAAGATCCCCTGTCTTCTAAATTCCAGGAAGTATATTCCCAGACAACTCAATCGCTCCTCAGAAGGTAACCCACCTCTCCTCATCCTGATGAACTTCCTCTGCACTGCCTCCAAAGCCAGTACATTCTTCCTCAAATAAGACCAAAACTGCATGCAGTACTCCAGATGCGGCCTCACCAGTAACTTGTACAGTTGCGTCATAACCACCCTGCTGCTAAATTCAGTCCCTCGAGCAATGAAGGCCAATGATCTATTTGCCTTCTTGATAGCTTACTGCACCTGCAAACCAACCTTGTGCGATTCATGCACAAGCACTCCCAAGTCTCTCTGCATGGCAACACGCTGCAATCACTTGCCATTAAAAATAATAATCTGATCCCTCTGTGCATCAATATTCTGAAAGGTCCTGTTTATTTTTCTTTTGCACTTGACCTAAAATACACACCTCATTTTTCTGGATTAAACTCCATTTTTCATTTCTTTATCCAACGTGTCTATGTTGTGTTGTATCCTTTGTCAACCTTCTCCACAAGTCTAATAATTTTTTTTGTCACGTACAAACAAATCAGCCTGTCTAGATTTTCAACCTCTGCCTCCTATCATGGTCCATTGTGAAATACTCTGTTGTGTCAGATTTTGTCATCAGCTTTGCTGGAACCATAGTTAGTGCTTTGCCTTCAATTTTCTTAGTTATCTCCTTCACTACTACCCTCTTTCTTCTGTAACCAAGATATACCTGGAGCTTTGATAGCTCAGTGGTTAAAGCACTAGTCTTGTAAACTAGGAGTTGTGAGTTCATTCCTTGCTGGGTCCTCTTTTCTGTGAGGGGCGCTGGACAAAGTGCCAACTCTCTGTCCTCCTTACGCTAGACAAAATTAAAGAATTTCATGTATGTTGCATACGTGACAAGAATGGAACCTTTACTTTTTTTTTATAACCTTGATGAAGGGCTCAAGCCCGAAATGTCAGTTATGTATTTATTCCTTTGCTACATAAAGGACACTGTTTGACCTGCTGAGTTCTCCAGCATTGTGTTTTTACTTCATCCATGGTGACTGCAGATTTTTGCATTTTATTTCCAACTTTGAATCCATTTTACCATGTCACTATGCATCCCTTGTGCCTTATATAGCCATATAACCATTTACAGCACAGAACAGGCCAGTTCGGCCCTTCTTGTCCATGCCATAACAAATTCCCACCCTCCTAGTCCCACTGACCAGCACCCGGTCCATACCCCTCCAGTCCTCTCCTCTCCATGTAACTATCCAGTCTTTCTTTAAATGTAACCAATGATCCCGCCTCGACCACGTCTGCCGGAAGCTCATTCCACATCCCTACCACCCTTTGCGTAAAGAAATTTCCCCTCATGTTCCCCTTATAATTTTCCCCCTTCAATCTTAAACCATGCCCTCTAGTTTGAATCTCCCCTACTCTTAATTGAAAAAGCCTATCCACATTTACTCTGTCTGTTCCTTTTAAAATCTTAAACGCCTCTATCAAGTCCCCCCTCAATCTTCTACGCTCCAGAGAAAAAAGCCCTAGTCTGCACAACCTTTCCCTGTAACTCAAACCTTGAAATCCTGTCAACATTCTCGTGAACCTTCTCTGCACTCTCTCTATTTTGTTTATATCTTTCCTATAATTTGGTGACCAAAACTGTACACAGTACACCAAATTTGGCCTCACCAATGCCTTGTACAATTTCCCTACTCTTGAATTCAATACTCCGATTTATGAAGGCCAACATTCCAAATCCCTTCTTCACCACACCATCTACCTGAGTATCAGCCTTGAGGGTACTATTTACCATCACTCCTAAATCCCTTTGTTGCTCTGCACATCTCAATATCCTACCATTTAATGCATATGACCTTTTTAGATTTGCCTTTCCAAAATGTAACACCTCACACTTATCTGTATTAAATTCCTTGATCTCCCGCCCTTGAGGGACCTTGTCACGTGGTGCTTTTGTTTGGCATCCAGAAAGTTTGCTGGAAATGTGTACAGTCAGAGATTGAGCAAGGAAAAAGTTCACCTCAAAGACTACTTCATCATTGATAGCAATGTGGCTAGCCTACCAGAAGGATCACAGTGGTGAGTCAATATTGGCGGCAGAGAGTGAAAATTAAATATTTATCTTAACTGAAAATATAGTAACTATTATTCGTATTGTCTTCGATGCATCTGACTTGCCACTGGGTTCTGGTTGGCATTGTATTCTCAATTAACAGAGTAAATACTACAACAAGAGGAATAAAATAGAACAAACATTCAGAAAGCCTTTAGACTGTAACCTTCAACTCTAGAAAAAAGCCAAAACTACTTTTTATATTTTAAAATTTAGACATATAGCATTGTAACAGGCCCTTACAGCCCAATTACACCCAATTAACCTACAACTCCCAGTACTTTTCGAACAGTGGGAGGAAACCGGTGCACCCTGAGGAAACCCACGCAGGCTTGAGGACGATGTACCAACTCCTTACAGATTGAGTGGGATTTGAACCCTGGGTCCCGTTTGCTGGCACTGTAACAGATTTGTGCTAACCGCTACGTTAACCGTGCAGCAACGGTTGAAATCTGAAATCCGAATTTTTGCAAATGAAAGCTTTAAATCATTGGGAAGAAAAGGCCACTGATTCCCACCGACATGCGCGAGTATAATCCAGTACCTTTTCCATTGCTTGCATGCTGATTGAGGTGGAATTAGCAAGAAGGCTAATCATGTCTTGACAACTGGAGTGCATTTCTTGTTGCTCTGAAGCTAATTTTGGAGACAAAGCAAAGCCTTTTTTTTAAAAATGGTCTCTTTAATACTACAACAAAATGCATGAGATTCCAGTTAAGAGAAAGGAAGTAATCAGCCAGGACTCTCGATACAGAGTAGAAATCGAGAACTCTGCTGTGGAATGTAACTATTGGAATTAAGTGCTTTCATCATGGTTGTTTCTGACCCCACTACTACCTCTCTGAGAGATTAAAGTTAAAATTCTCAGTGTTGTTTAAATCACTTTAAGAACTCTTCCAACCTCTCACCCTTTTCTCACCACTTTCCTCCAATTCTCTGTTTGGTTTTGACTTTTAATTCTAAAGTCTTGTTTTCAGTTTCCTGGGAAGCATTTTCTGAAATTACCTCCCTGTTATGTCCTCGGTTGAACCATCTGAGGTTTTAATAAACACTCAGGGAAGCTTGTAAGTTTACAGCACAAATTTTACTCCCTACTCTTGAATTGCCGGTCATGTATGAATACATTGTTGCACTGAGCATGCTCACCACTCAGTGTGATGTGGCTCTTACAATGTGTCTCACTGAGCCAGCATAAAATAGTCCCAAGATTCCACTGTATATAACATCCCCCCCTTCTTTAAAAAGTCTAAAAATTAAGATTTATTAAGATCTAAATTTCTTAAAAATAAATTGTTACTGCTTCTTTACCTGCACTTGCCATTAAGAATTAAATATTCTAATTATACAGTTGCAGTTCTATATTCTTCTCGCCAGTATCGCACTGGTGGTAGGATGTTACTTCTCCACCTTGTAGACCTTGTGTCTGTTTGCTTTGGTGGTGTTGGTACGGTTGTGGATGGTGGTGTTGTTTGCCTCGGTTCTCCTGTTGCTTGCTGTTCAGTTGTTATGGTGTTGTTGGTTGAGGTTTCTACTTGCATTCCTTCACAAGTTTCTGGATTATTAGAAGCTGCTGGTGCTTTCCGTATCAGATCTAGGGTTAGGCGAATGTGGATCCTGTTTCGTCTCAGCTGCCTATCAGATTCTGTCTCAATGATGTTTGACCTTAGTGTCTCAGCTTCTTTAACAATCTTTGCTGGACTCCAGATTTTTATCACTGGCTTTTGAACATGCACAGCTGCCCTCTGAAGAATTCTGGTAATGTTTGTGCATATTTATTGTAATGTTGACGACTTTCCTCTTGTATGTTAGTCAGCTTCTTGTTTCCTCTTGGTCATCTGGTGGATGGATTTTGCTTAGCAGGGTTGTCTTGTACTTTCTGCCATTCAGAAGCCCTGCTGGGGATTTCATGTCGGCCCTCTAAGGGGTGGCTCGCAGTGACAGAAGGGCAAGGTAGGGATCTTCCTTTGTCTCTCGACACTTTGTGAGAGTGCATTTAATTATCTGTACGTGCCTCCCAATGAATCCATGGCCTTTGGGGTAATGTGGTGATGAAGTAGTGATGGTGAACCCATATTCTGCAGCCATTTCTCTGAATTCATGCGTTGTGAATTGGGTCCCATTGTCACATATTATTTGTTGGGGTTTCCCCTATTCTGTGAAGAGCGCACATGCTGCAGCAGTGATGGTTGATGCTTTCAGGTCCTTCACTTTCCTGATAAAGGGGAATTTGGAGTAGTAGCAGGACACAATCAGATACCATTCTTGGTTGTCTGCTCCCACTGTGAGCCATGGCCTGGCAGGTATTTCTGCAGGTATCATCTCTTCTTTTTGTTGTGTATTTCTGGCATGCCGGACATGTAGCCACCATGTTTTCGATATCCTTACACATGCCTATCCAGTAAACTGTTGACTTTACTCTGAGTTTACATTTCTCCATTCCCATGTGGCCTTGGTGTATTTTCTGGAGAATTGCTTTTTTCATTGTCTCTGGTATTATCAGCCGAGACCCTGCCAGGAGTACACCATTCTCCAGGGATATGTTGTCCCTGACAGACCAATACTGACATATTGTAGGCTGTACCTGTTTTATCCTTTCTGGCCATCCCTGTATCACTGTTGGGAGAGCAGCTGCAGCTCCTCATCCTTTGCAGTTTCTTCTTTAATCTGGTTTAGTTTGTTATTAGTTACTAGGACGAGGTGATGTATTTTGATGTCCATGACTTCTATTTCGTATTTTTCATTTGGGGAAAGACGTGACAAAGCATTAGCAAGCACCATTTCCTTCCCTGGCCAAGATAAAGTCATAACATTGGAGCCAGAGGAATAGCCTCTTGTAATCTGGCTGGTGCCTTGCTTGGGTTCTTTTTCTGGATGTGTTCCAGCAGGCGATGATCACTTTCTACTACAAACTGTCTCCCATAGAGGGATTTGTGGAACTTTTTGCATCCATATACAACTGCCAACAGCTCCCTTTCAATATTGGCATATTGAGTCTCTGCTGTTGTTAGGGCTTTTTCCTTCCTACACCAATGCTGCCCGAGGTCTCTGGTGGGAGCATCTACTTTTAATGTGACAGTTTTTTCTTCTGTCATAGTAGCTCAGTTCTACTTCTCTGCAGACCACTTCCTTAAGCTTGTTAAAATCTCGCTGATGCGATGGTGACCACTGAAACTCCACATCCTCTTTCAGCAACTCTCTGAGGTTGACTGTGTGGTCTGATGTGTGGGTTGAAGGAACTCGTATATTGGACCAGGCTGAGGAAACTTCTTAGTTCCTTTACGTCCTTTGGGTGGTCCATTTCAGCAATGGCTGTTATCATCTCTGGGCTTGGCCTGACACCTTCAGGTGTGTACACCATTCTGAAGAACTGGCACTCCTCCTTGCTGATGCAGTTGTCTGCATTGAGTTTGATGCCCACCCCTCTTGTTCTCTCCATGGCCTCATGTAGGTGGAGATTGTGGGTTTTCCCGTCTCTGCCAAAAATCTTTCCCGTCTCTGCCAAAAATCTTTCCCGTCTCTGCCAAAAATCTGGATGTCATCTGCGAGGCCGACAGCACCCTTGCATCTCATGTAGGTCTCATCTTTCTTTTGCTGGAAGATATCTTTGCCCACCTTTAGGCTAAAAGGTAGGCCCAGGAACTTGTACCGGCTGAATGGAGTGTTGAAAGTTGTTAGTAGTGTCGATTCTTCATCCAGCTTCACATTCCAATACTCATTCTTGGCATCTAGCTTACTGAAGATTTTGTATCCCACTAGTTTAGAAGTGATGTCCTCCAGCATTGGTATTGGCTAGTGCCCTCTTTTGATTGCTTGGTTTAGGTCTTTGGGCTCCAGACATATTCTTAGGCAGCCATTCGGTTTTTCTTTTACTACTATAGAATTTACCCAGTCAGTTGGCTCTACTACTTTTGCAATTCCTCGTTTTTCTTCCAGCACCTGCTTTAGCTTTTGTTCAGCTCTATTGGCACCTTCCATGGAGCATGGATTATTGGTTTGTATTTTGGGTCTATAGTAATGTGGTATTCAAAGTTCCCAAAGCACCCAACTGTGTCATCAAAGCATTCAGGGTACATGTCGATGAGCTCGGCAGTCATTGCTCAAGTGGGGTATCGCTATTGATCCTCTTGGACATTTTCTTCTCCCTGATCTCATTGTTTACAGAGATTAGCCGTAATTTTTGACAACTATTCAGGCTGTTGGCGTCAACCACAAAGAATGTGCATAATAATGCTCTTTCCTTTATGTTTGCCTTTTATTTGGACTTTTCCTAGTTGTTTAATCATGGGGCCACCATACGCTGGTATGGCATATGAGGCTTCTAGTGTGCCTTCCTCTGGGTACCCATTCTTTATATACTTGGGGAACATTTGGCGGTACAGTCTAAGCGGGAGGACGTTGCTTTGTGACTCTGTATCCAACTTTATTTTCAAGTTGAATATTGTTGGTTTGTTTCCAGTCTTTTTACTTGGATCGTGTTGTGTAATTCATTTTTTTCTCCCCTTTCTTGGACGTCTCATGGAGGAGTATTGTTTCGATGCCGAGCGTCAGTGAGTCAGAGTCACTTCCCTTGACGTGGTGTACTTTCCTTCTGTATTCTTGGTTTCTTTCTCTTTTCATGTCAGACCTACACATCTTTTCCCAATGATTGACCTTCCCACAGGTCCTGCACTTTGAACCATACGCGGGGTATTTCTTGCGGTCATTGAAGGGGTGTATCCTGACACACCACCTGCAGTTCACGGATGTCTGCGACTTTCTCTGCGTTAACTTTATGGCATCGACCCTTCTATCTCGGTGTTGCATGTTGGCCTGCACAGAGAGGGATTGCATTTGCCTCCAAGTGGCCTTGAAGGTCCTAGCTGTGTCTATGGCATCTGCTAGTTTCAAGCTGTCTTTTCCTGTGAGAGCTTTCTGCCCTTCAGGATGAGCCCCTCCCCAGATTAGTTGGTTAACTCTTCTCTCCTCGATTTCGTTGAACTTGCATTTTGGTGCCATGTTCTTTAGCCTTGTGAGGAAATTACTGACTCATCAGGCCTTGGAACTCGTATCGCTTTATTCTATGGTTAGACTTCAGTTCCAGATGAGAAGAAAATTTATCAAATATCCTTTCTGGGTTATTTTCCTCCCCTTCAGCCAGCTCCCAGATATTAAACAGGTCTAGTCCTCGCTCCCCCGTCCAAAGAAGGATGTAACTAACCTTTTGCTCTGGTGTGATTCCCTTGAGGAGACTCTTGAATGTCAGGTTGCACTTCTGCTGGAACTTTTTAAAAGCCTCTATGACGTCGTCAGCTTCCCCGTCCATGACTGGATGTAATGCTGTGGCCATCTTCTTCTCCAGCTCTGGTAGTCAGGTTATGCTGCTTTTTACCTTTGTTCCTTCTCTTCGTATTTATTTTGGATTTGGGGATTTTTTTTCCTATCTGATATGGGTTTCTGTCAATCCCACCGCTGCCACTATGTTATGTCCTCGGTTGTTCCATCGGAGGTTTTAATAAACACTCTTAATAAACAGCTTGTAAGTTTACACCACAAATTTTACTCACATCTCAGGCTGCCGGTTATGTATGAATACATTGTTCACCACTCAGTGTGATGTGGCTCTTACAATGTGTCTCACTGAGCCAGCATAAAATAGTCCCAAGTTTCCACTGTATACTCCCCATTTCCACTCCCATCTCGAGATTATCTGGAACCAAATTAAATCAGCAAAAAAAAAGCATGTTTATGTTTGTGTTGGAAAATGGAATTCGGTGTCAGCAGAGAGCAAAATGCACAAGTCGTACAGCTTGGAATTTTACTGCATGGAAATAGGCTCATCTTGTCTACCCAGCTAGTCCCTTTGTATAGCCCATATTCCTTAATCCTTTCCTATTCATGTACCTTTCTGAATGTCTTTTAAAGGCCACCGTTGTTCCTGCTTCTGCTATTTCCTCTGGCTACCACCACCCTCAGTTAAGAACGTTACAGTACAGTACAGGCCCTTCAGCCCTCGATATTGTGCTGACCTATGTACTTACCCCCAAAAAAATTACTCAACCCTTCCAACAGTAATTAATCCATTTTGAAATCTGATTTTCCATGTTAGCTCCATTGCTGTGAAAATCAATCACTGAAAACACTTTGTCATATTCTTGATACACACATTTAAATCTTGAGCGTGTATGAAGAAGCAAAATCAAGCAAGGTTAGGAAGAATAAATGATCCTGGGTGTTTGTGAAACATGGTAGACCATCCAAATGATATAAAAATATAATTACCTCGTGCCTAATATCTACTGAAGAATAGCTGAAGAGGTTAAAGTTTTTGAAAAGGAATATGAATTTCTTTCATTTCTGGTTGCTTTCTCGAGCTATTTATAAAAAAAAAATCTCAGATGTTTCCTTGGCATCTTCTGCTGTGGCCATTTCTTGCTCCCGGGCAATGTCTTTGTGTGAAGATCTCTGGTTTTAAATTCCCCTACCCTGTCACTATTTATCAACGCCCATGTAAAGACATTCTAGAATGCTCCAAATTTCACCAGTTCATGCCGATTCACGAGTGAATCACAAGGATTCACAGGAGGTTTAACTTTTGCCAGATGGTTTTAAAGAAGAAAAAATCGGAATTTGTCTTGTACCAAGTTCTAAATGTGAGTTTACTGTTTCTGTCTTCCAGTGAGTCGGTTACTCATGTTGTGTCAGAGAATAACACTGGAAATGAAGTTTTGGAATGGCTGGAAAAACAAAATGGGCTTTGCAGAAATGGATTCACTGCAACATTACTAGATATAACGTGGTTTACTGAGAGTATGGGGGCAGGTAGACCCCTGGAGGTGGAAAATCGCCATCAACTTCAGGTATTTAGTGAAACATCTTTTCAGGGAATATTGTTGATGAATGAGGACAGTTTTGTCGTTGAGTAAAGGTTATCAGCCTTGTGCTCCTTTTGCACAGGAAGTATTCAAGAACATAGCCAATATTTTGTTTCTTTTAAAAAATCATGTTAAATACAACAGTAATGTGTTATGTATAATTTTTGAACTTACAAACCAGAGTTTCTCATTGGTCCCAGGAAATGTTTAACCCAGTATGCCCATTCTTAAGTTTGTAAGATTGATGACAGCCTTAAACAGGAACATCTACAGACACTGGGATTGTAGTGCAATGCACAAAAGTGCTGGAGAAACTCAGCAGGTCACGCAGCACCTGTAGGAAGTAAAGGGTTACCAACGTTGCGGGCCTGGGCCCTTTGTCAAGGTAGGCAGTTGATTAAAAGGGTGGGGGGAGAAGAAGAGAGAGGAAGGGGCAGGGGGAGGAGCACAGGCTAACAGGTAAGAGGTCATAAGTGGATATGGGTGGGAGGATAGAAGAGAAAAGAGCTGAGAAGTGATAAGGAAGGGGTTTGCTCTCTGAATGGGAAGGAGGCTCAGGGAAAGATAGACTCAGAGAGCAGGGGTTTAATGGAAACTAGAGAAGTTGTCCGGTTGGAGAGTGCCCATATGAAGTATAAGGTGTTGTTCCTCTAATTGGCAGGTGGCCTTGATTTGGCAGTGCACTAGACCATGGACGGATGTGTTGGTATGTGGAATTGAAATTGTTGGCCTCTGGAATGTCCCCGTTATTTGCGGATGAAGTGAAGGTGCTCAACAACATGAAATGACGGCTTCAAGCTCTTCATTAAATCATTGGCCTGATTTTTAATATGAAAGGGTCTGGTCTGATTTCTTTTGTGAAAAGGTTGGTTAAATGCTTGTTAATTATATTTAATTTTCAGGTGGAAGGAGCTGTTGCAGTGACTGAGGAGCTCATTTCACCCTATGCCTGTCAAAGAAGGACTTCACTGATGAACAAAAACAGATTATTGACGGTAATAATCAATAGACAACCTTCCCCTGTTCTGACCCTAAACCACAAGAAGGGAATTGCATGGATTACATTGTAAAATGGTGTTAAATGTGTATATATAAATCAATGTAACAATGTAAAGTTATGTTTACTGTAAAGGTGCTGGGCAACACCGTAATGAAGACTGCCTTACTGCGGGCATGTAATATTACTTTCTATTATATGACAAAGAAATCTTTTTTTTTTAAATTTTTTATTTTTCACACTATAAACCATATTGATCAAGATACATACATTTTCCTTCTTAAATATATACAGTGTCATTTTCTCACCCCCCTTCCCTCCTCCCCTCCCTCCCTCCCTACCTCCCCTCCCATTTATTTAAAGTTCAGAATATAAGATACATTACTCAATAAAAATAAACAAGAAATTCCACTGAGTCAGTTCTTTCCATTCTCTTCTCCTTCTGTCATTTTAGGTGGTAGATGTCCACGGTAGGTTTTCTCTATTATGTTTCATGTATGGCTCCCATATTTGTTCAAATATTGTAATGTTATTTCTTAAATTATAGGTTATTTTTTTCCAATGGAATACATTTATTCATTTCTATATACCATTGTTGTATTCTCAAGTTATCTTCTAATTTCCAGGTTGACATAATACATTTTTTTGCTACAGCTAGGGCTATCATAACAAATCTTTTTTATGCACCAACCAAATCGAGTCCAAATTCTTTGTTTTTTATGTTACTTAGGAGGAAGATCTCTGGGTTTTTTGGTATATTGCTTTTTGTGATTTTATTTAATATCTGGTTTAGATCTTCCCAAAATTTTTTCACTTTCTCACATGTCCAAATTGCATGAATTGTTATTCCCATTTCCTTTTTACAGTGAAAACATCTGTCAGATACTGTTGGGTCCCATTTATTTAACTTTTGAGGTGTAATGTATAGCCTGAGTATCCAGTTATATTGTATCATACGTAACATCGTGTTTATTTTATTTCTCATAGTTCCTGAGCATAACTTCTCCCATGTTTCATTCTTTATCTTTATGTTTAGATCTTGTTCCCATTTTTGTTTAGTTTTACCATTTGTTTCCTCATTCTCCTTTTCTTGTAGTTTAATATACATGTTTGTTACAAATTTTTTGATTATCATTGTGTCTGTAATCACATATTCAAAATTACTTCCCTCTGGTAACCTCAGACTGCTTCCCAATTTGTCCTTCAAGTAGGAATATGACAAAGAAATCTTGATGGGAATATATGAAACTAATAATGAATAGTGGGTTTACCTTTTGTAAATAATTTGTGAATAAAGTCGATTTTTTGTAAATAAATCTCAAGCAGTAGATTGTTGGAGTTTTATTCGAATGAGAGGTATCAAATGCACAGTTAGCCCAGGGGTTGGCACAACTCTATTACAGCATCAGCAACTCAAGTTCGAATCCGGCACTCCCATTAAGGAGTTTGCACGTTCTCCCCGTGTTTGCACCAGGTGTTCCGGTTTCCAACCACCCTCCAAAAATGTATGAGTATGGGCCTTAGTGCAAGAAATGTTTTGTCACAAGGATGTGGACAGTTTTCAAGATGAGTTCCTAGAGTGAGAGATGTCTCAGAAAAAAAAGTCCTTGGTTAGCATTTCTAGGATTTATTTTCAACCAGTTAGGTCGGTTTTTGAGTATGGAAACAGGCCCTTCGGCCCATCTTGCCCAGGTGCTAGAAATGGGCTGTGATGAAAAGTACACAGTCGAAGAGGCACAATAAAATGGATTTAGAGGAAATGTTTGTCTTAATTCTTAGGAAGCATTGAAGGTACTGGCTGAAAATGCAGAGTTCAGTGAGAGTGAAGGGCGGTACTTGGCGTTCTCCAGAGCATCCTCAATTTTAAAGTCTTTGCCACACACTGTGACCAAAGTGGAGGATCTCCAAAGGATTCCCAGTCTTGGGGTCCATTCCAGAAAGGTGATTAAGGTAATGGCCTGATAGTATTCATGTGGTCTGACTCATTTCTTCCATATCCAGTAGTATCACTTCTATTTATAAAAGTAAAAATAATATAGTGCACGATAAGTAAGGCGGTGTCTTTCATTCATTGATTATTCAGGAATCTGATGGCAGAGGGAGAAGAAGCTATTCTTGTACCTTTTTCCTAATGGTAGCAGAGTGAAGAGGGCATGACCTGGGTGATGGAGGTCTCTGAGGATAGAGGCTGCTTTTTTAAGACACCGCCTCATGTCAATGTCCTCGATGGAGTGAAGTCTGGTGCCTTTGATGTCGCAGGCCAAGTTAACAGCCCTCTGGAGTTTATTCTTGTCCTGAGAGTTGGTGCCTCTGTACCAGGCAGCGATGCAACCAGCCAGAATGCTCTCCACAGTACACCTGTAGAAATTTATGAGAACCTTTGGTGACCTTCAGAATTTTCTCAACACCATGCGAAGTATAATCACTGTCAAGCCTTCTTTGTGATTGCATCAACATGGAGGCTCCAGGACAGATCCTGGCAAATGTTGACACCCAAGAATTTGATGTTCTTGACCCTCTCCACTACAGAGTCCTTGATGAGGACTGGGTCGTGTTCCCCCTTCCTCCTGAAGTCCTTGGTTTTGCTGATGGTGAGCACAAGGTTGTTGTCATTACATCATTCAACGAGCTGATCTATCTCCCTCCTGTACACTTCCCCATTGGTGTTTGTGATTCTGCTGCCATCTGTGGTGTCATCGGCGAACTTGGAATTATACCTGGCCACACAGTCGTGTGTGTATAATGAGTAGAGCAGTGGTCTAATCAGTGAGGAGGAGGCGTAGTTTCCAATTCATTCTGACTGTGGTCTTCTGATGGAAAAAGTCAAGGATCCAGTTGTGCAAGGGGGGAGGTGGTACAGAGGCCTAGAGTTTGTAGCTTCTTGACCAGCATTGAGGGAATAATGGTGTTGAAGGCCGAGCTGTAGCAGCCTTCTGTATGAATTGCTGTTTTCGAGGGGATCCAGACCTGTGGAGAGCCAGCGATATTGCATCTGCTGTGGAGCGATTGTGACAATCGGCAAATTGGAGAGGGTCCAGATCTTTAATTAGGTACATGTTAATTCTGGCTGTGATCTGCCTCTCAAAGCATTTCATCACAGTAGAAGTCAGTGCTGCTGGGTGATAGTTGTTGAGGCAGCTCACTCTGCTCTTCTTGGGCACCAGGATGATTGATGCCCTTTTGAAGCAGGTGGGAACCTCTGACTGCAGCAATGAGAGGTGGAAAATGTCCGTGAACACTCCGGCTAGTTGGTTGGTGCAGATTTTCAGTACCCTGCCAGGTACGCCGTTGGGGCCTGACACCTTGCGATGCTTCACCCTTTTGAATGATGTTCTGACGTCACGCTCAGAAACAGATAACACAGGATCCTCAGCCTTTTTAGGGATTCTAGTAGGCACTGTTTGGTTCTTTTTCTCAAAGCAGGCATAGAAGTTGTTTAGCTCATTAGGTAATGAAGCATCACGGACATCTATAGTGTTTGTCCGCACTTTGAGGGCTATAATGGCCTGCACTTCCGCAGGTCATGCCTGGACTTCTTGTAAAGATCCTGATCCTCTGGGTTTAAACACCCCTGTTCTCGCCCTCAGCAGGTTGCGTATTCTCTGATTCATCCAGGGCTTCTGGTTGGGGAACACGCTGGCACAGACTCATCCACCCAGGTGAATGATGTCGGTGACACCTGTTGCATATTCATTCACGTCTATGGATGAGTAGCTGATTAAGTTCCAGTCCACCAATTCAAAGCAGTCCATTAACTTAGTTTTCAGAGGGCAGAAAATTTCATTATTGTTATTTGTTCCCATGAGTTATTTGCAAGAAATATAGAATCTGTCTTCTCATTCTTTGCTGCAGGAAATCCTTGAAGATGGGTCTTGTAGCGAAGTTGAAAGTATTCTCCACAATGAGAGGTATCAAACTCTAAAGGTAGGTCTTGGTGTAAGATGTGTCAGACGTTTGTCGACAATTTGCAAGATGAGTTCAAAGAGTGAGAGATGTCTTGGAAAAAGTGGGTGGTTAATGTCTACCACGTGGCAGCAGCTGTTTCCACGATATATTTTCAAACAATCGTGTCTGTCATAGAGTCACACAGCGTGGACATTTTAGATACATGGATTGGATATTTGGCGGGATGTGAGCTCAATTTCACCAGATGTTAAGTTGTGTGACATTGAGCTCACATCCTGCCAAATATCCAATCCATGTATCTAAATATTTTTTTTTAAATCCTGTCATAGTACCTGCCTCAACAAACTTCTCCACTCTCCTTTCTTCCACAAAGCCAATTGTTTACCAATCTTCCATGAATCCCAAGCAATCTAACCTTCTAGAACAGCCTACCATGTGGAACCTTATCCAAAGCCTTCCGGTAATCCATATGTACAATGTCAACAGCTCTGTTGTTCTCAACATTTTTTGGTCACCTCTCCAAAAAAACACTTAAGCAGATTTATGAGACGTGACCTCTCACTTACAAAACCATGTTGACTATCCCTTTTTCAGCCCTTGTCCATTCAAAAGCATGTGCACTTCCCTCAGAACACTCCCTAGTATTTATCTACCACAGACATTAAGCTTACTGGCCTGTAGTTCCGAGGTAAAACACAGGATTCTGTTGACATCGTGGTTAAGTGAAGAAAACACAGAAATGCTGGAGAAACTCAGCAGGTCAAACAGTGCCTTTATGTAGCAAAGGTAAAGATACATCACAAATGTTTCAGGCTTGAGCCCTTCATCAAGGTGTGGGGGAACATGAGAGATGTCCAAACAAAAGGGGGGGGTTGGTGAGGGTGGGAGATGATGGGGATGGGGGGGGGGGAAGGACTGCAGGAAGTGGGGGGAGGAGTCTATGATAGGTGGAGAGAGAAAGGAAGTAGGAACTAGAATAACTAGTTAAAGTGGGGGGAGGGGGGAAAGGCAAGCTGATTATTGGAATACAGTGAACTCATTGTTCATACCCTGGGGTTGGAGGGTGCCCAGACAAAAAATGAGGTGGTGTTCCTCCAATCTGTAGTGGTCAGGGTAGGGTAGTGTGAAAGGCCATGGACAGACGTGAGCTTGAGAGTGTAGCTCAGAATTGAAATGGTTGGCTTTTGTTGCAAATGGAGAGGAGGTGCTGGGTGAAGCGATCTCCTAATCTGCGATCAGTCTCCGACGTACAGAAGGCCACAGAGGGTGCACTGGATGCAGTAAATGAGTTTTTTGGAGGTACAGGTGAAGTGTTGCTTCACCTGAAAAGTCTGTTTGGGGCCGTGGTGAGGGAGGAGGTGTGGGTGCAGGTATTACACCTCCTACAACCACATTGGAAGGTGCCAGGGTTTGGGGGGTGCACAATAGGTGGGGAAGGAAGAGTGCCCAAGGGAATCACAGAGGGAGCGGTCCCTACAGAAGGTTGAGAGGGGAGGAAAAAGAAAAATGTGTCTGGTGGTGGGGACCTGTAGTAAGTGCCAGAAATTCTAGCGGATAATGCGTTGGATGGGAAAGCTGGTGGGGTGGTAGGTGAGGACAAGGGAGATTCTGTGTTTATTATTTCTAGGGGCAGGGAAGGGCTAGGGCAGATGAGCAGGAAATGGAGGAGATGTGGGTGATGGCTGAGTTAATAGTGGTGGAGGGGAAGCCACGTTTGTGGAAGAAGGCAGACATTTCAGAGGCCTGCAGTTCCTAGGTTTTTCCCCGCAGCCCTTCTTGAATAGTGGCACAACATTTGCCATCCTTCATTCTTCTGGCATCCCTTAATGACAACTCAAAAATATCGGCCAGGGCACCTGCAATTGCATGGTCCCCGAGTAGAACTGATCATACCTAGGAGATTTGTCTACTTTCACATATGTCAGGACCTCCAGCACCTCCTCAATTGTAATGCTGACTGTTCTCAAGAAACTACCATTGACTGCCTCAAGTTCGCCAGACCTCATGGCCTTCTTCACAGTAAAAGCAGAGTAGAAGTACTCATTGAGGACCTTGCCATCTCCTATGAATTACACTGGACCTTAAATTATTTCAAAAGGTTTGCTTCCTGAAAATAAATTGGGGATTATGATAGATAACCTCAAGCTGAACACAAAGAAAATTTCAGATTTGCTGAATCACATAGGAAGTTGGAGAAACATTGTTAACTTTTATTGAATTTAAAATGTTTAATTTCATAATGACGCTGACCCATCGCGTGAGTTGAAATGACCCAAAAATGCTTTGCTGCTGATTTTCACTTGTACTCAGCATCTGATGCCTCTGGTGTCAGTGTCCAACAATAGTCGGCCGACATGGATGGATTCCGGTTGCCTTGATACCGCTTTTCCATGGTTGCAATATCCTGGTGAAACCTTTCACCATGTTCTGGTGATGGCACCAGGATCAGCAGGGAATTCCAAGTGCAAATGCAGGAAATAAATTTTCAATGACATGTTGCCCTCCATCATTAAAAAAAAAATAATTTTTAAATTTTTTTTTTATTTTTCACACTGTGAACCATATCAATCAAAATACGTGCAAACATAGCTTAAATGTACACAGTGGCATTTTCTATCCTTTTCCTCCCTCCCCTACCTTCCCTCCCCCCTCCAAACCCATTAAACATTCAACATATACAATACAATAAAACCATTAAACAATGTCATCACACAATGAAAATAAACAAGAAAATTGTGTCATCTACTTTTACACACTGGGTCAAGTCATTTTGTCCTCTTATCATTTTATCATTTTAGGGGGTGGAGGTCTAACGCAATCCTCGGTTTCCCCCCTTTCCACAAGAATTTCCTTATTATTCTCTTTAGTTCATTGAAGAATTTCTCTGTTAAGGGAATTGGTAACGATTGAAATAAGTATTGTATCCTTGGGAAAACATTCATTTTAATGCAATTTACCCTTCCTATCAGTGTTAGTGGTAAATCTTTCCAATGTTCTAAGTCTTCCTGTAATTCCTTCATTAATGGTTGATAATTTAATTTGTACAGGTGGTTTAAATTATTATCTAATCTAATACCTAGGTATTGGATTGCTTGTGTTTGACAATTAAATGGTAATTCTTTTTTAAATTCTGTATAATCATAAATTAACCATAAATTTGGCTACTTTATGCTTTTTCCTAGTCTTTTGTTCAGTTTTATCCAACATTGGGTCCAAATTAAGGTTAAAATCCCCTGCTATTAATATATTACCCTGCGTATCTACAATCTTCAAAAAAAATCTTGCATAAACTTTTGATCCTCTTCATTAGGTGCATATATATTGATCAAATTCCAGAATTCTGAATATATCCGACACTTTATCATTACATACCTCCCTGCTGGATCTATTATTTTGATTGGTATATTTTTATTCATTAATATAGCTATACCTCTGGCTTTTGAATTATAGGATGCTGCCGCTACGTGCCCTACCCAGTCTCTCCTTAATTTATTATGTTCCACTTCAGTTAGATGCGTTTCCTCCACAAATGCTATGTCTATTTTTTTTTTAGGAAATTTAATAGCCTTTTTTGTTTAATTTGGTTATATATTCCATTAATATTTATAGTCATATAGTTCAACATCACAAAAATAAGTTGTATCTAAAAAAAACGGCAAGTGATTCCAAAATTTTAAGATGGTTTATGTGATCACCACAAAGTCCATAAAATAACCCCAAAAATGTTCAGGAAGCAAAGTCTTCATTGGCCAGTGTTATCCTTAATGTTATCTACCATGGCTATCCCCATTCAGCTTCCCTGATTTCCTTTCTTCACTTGCTCCCCAGCTCCCAAAACTCCTCTAGATACGCACTTGTTTCCAGCTGCTTATTCCTGCCCTGTACCTCCTCCTTGACCAGAGAATGAATTTCCCTCCTCTTTCAAGCTTTGCATGTCTAATCCTTTATTCTTACAAGAACATACACATTCTGGACTCGTGTCAACACACTTTTAAAGAAAACATCCCATTTTCCTAATATTCCTCTTCTTTCAAATAGCTGGTTCCAATTAACTCAAGCTAGTTCTTGTCTTGTACATTAAAAATTGGCCTTGCCCCAATTCCGAATTTTAACTCTTGGTCCTGCCCTGTCTCTCCACATAGCTATTTTAGACCTCTCAGAACGATGGATAATGGTCCCAAAAGATTAATCCCCAACACATCATTCACTTGCCCTTCCCAATTTCCCTAGACTATAGCCATAGAAACCAACAACACAGAAAATAAGCCATTCAGCCCTTCTAGTCTGTGCCAAAACATTATTCCAGTGGTTCTTAACCTTTTTCTTTCCACTCACATCCCACTTTAAGTAATTCCTATGCCATCGGTACTCTGTGATTAGTAAGGGATTGCTTAAGATGGGATGTGAATGGGAAGGGAAGGTTGAGAATCAGTGCTCTAGACCCAATTGTTACTGAAGTATTTCGCTTGAGAAAAATTGTCATTGGCCCATTTCCTTTGGAGTTCTGAAACCGTGCACAGAACGAGTCAATTAGGTACAATTGCTTCAGCCTGCTTCCTAATTTGTCCTTCAAGTAGGTTTTCAGTTGGTGGTATGCAGACATTGTACCGTGAGTTATACCATATTTGCATTTCATTTGTTCAAAAGATAATAATTTATTTCCCGAAAAAACAATTTTCTATTCTTTTGATCCCTTTTCTCTCCCATTCTCTAAAGGAAAGGTTATCTATTGTGAAGGGGATTAGTTGATTTTGCGTCATTATTAATTTTGGTAGTTGATAATTTGTTTTTTTTCCTTTCTACGTGAATCTTCTTCCAAATGTTGAACAGATGGTGCAGTACTGGTGAATTCCCATGTTGTACCAGCTTTTCATCCCACTTATATAGTATATGTTCAGGTACCTTCTCCCCTATTTTATCTATCTCTAATCTGGTCCATTCTTGTTTTTCCCTTGTTTGATAAAAATCTGATGGGTATCTTAATTGTGCTGCTCTATAATAATTCTTAAAATTTGGTAGCTTTCTGAAGCACCCGTACTCTGGAATGTTGAGCTGTCAATTCTGTCCCTCTCTAAGCCTGGTTTCCATAATGGCTCCCATATCCCAGTCACGAGTTTATCCATGCTCTATGTTCATCCCCCCGACAGGACAAGCCTCTAGCATAAAAATAGGCCTATTTTAAACCAACAATCCTTCCTCTTTCGGCCCACTGTGTGTGCTGACATAGTAACCAACTCTAATAACTGCCTAGAATTTCCCAACTGCGTAACTCATGTACCTACCTAATAGTCTCTTAAAAGATCATTTTTTCCCTACCTACGCTGTCATAGCCAGCAGCATTTTCCATGCACCTATCACCCTCTGTGGGAAAAATTTGCCTCTTGTATGTTTTTTTCATTTGGCCGCTGCGTTGCAGGAAATTATTCCCAATTTCCCAATCTGTGTAAAGAAATCAGAACAGGAATAAAGATTAATTCCCATTCCGACATTTTACCTCCTCGACCCCTAGTTATTTTCGTGGATCGCCTGTGGTCTAAACTGAACTCTAGGTGATCCATGAACAACAGGCGAATGAATAAGATGTCCAGCCTCCATAAATATCACACTTCAGGTATTCTGTTTAAACTTGTGGTGTGATACAGATATTTGGAATTTTGGTTGTTCCTGTGTGAGCGGCCACTCCCAGAAAATGGGGGGACACATCAGAACAGAAAAAAAAATCATGCAAGTTCTATGTTTAAACAAAACATACTTCATCACCCTCACCCCCCCCCCCCCCCCACACCCGCAATACTTACTCCCAACCACCTTAAAACTATGACCCCTAGTGTTAGCCATTCCAGCCCTGGGAAAAAGCCTCTGGCCCTGCACACGAGCATCTCATCATCCTGTACATCTCTATCAGGTCTCCCCCTCGTCCTCCACCGTTCAGCTGCTGAACAATTATTCATTAATTGGCTACAGAGCACTTTATGTTGAGATGCTTGTAATCTAAATGGAATTCTCTGTTTGCAAAGATAATCTGTTGAACAGGGGCCTCTGGTTGCAGACAGCAGGTTAGTAACTGATTGTTTCTGTTCCTGTAGCAATTCACCAGTATTTTTGGTGTTGGTGTCAAGACAGCTGATAAGTGGTACAGAGAAGGGCTGCGAACTCTGGATCAACTGAGAGCATCAGACATAAAACTTACAAGGAAACAGGAAGCAGGTTAAAAAAAATGCAGATAAAATACTTGCATATTTGAAAATGCTTCTGTGTAAATACAAAACTTTTTTAAAGATATTTTATGGTTGAAGGATTCTAGGAAGTGGGGAAAAAGCTGATATTTTTCTACATTTTTGTGGTTCTGCAGAGAAGGGAAGCTTTCCACTTTATTGCAAGGGCTGTTTGAGCCAAAGGATATTCACAGGAAAACTATTTGACATGTCTCACAGTGGGTGAATCATCCGAAATTCCTCGAGAGGTTAGGCTAGGGCATGGCAGTGGCAGCACCAGTGACCCATGTTTGAATCCAGCACTGGCTGTAAGGAGTTTGTACGTTCTCCCCCTGTCTACTTGGGTTTCCTCCCGGTGCTCCAGTTTCTTCCCACCCTCCAAAAACGTACGGGGTTGGGAGATAAATTAGATGGGCAGCACTGGTTTCATGTGCCAGAATTGGCTCCTACTATGTTGTATTGTGAAATTTAAACTGTTACAGTTTAAATTTAGACCTCCAGTGTGGTCACAAGGCCTTTTGGCCCACATGCCCATGCTGCCCAATAACATCCAATTGATCTACAAGCCCCTGCACACTTTGAACAGTGGGAGAACACCAGAGCACCCGGAGGAAACCTGGAGGAGAACATACAAACTCCTTACAGACAGCGCAGGGTTCGAACCCCAGTCCCGATCACTGGGGCTGTAACAGCATTGCATTAACTGCTGCACTGTCCGTGCCACCATAATGTTAAATGTAAACCGTAAATTGAATAAAAAATACATTTATGGGAAAGGAAGTTGGTTTGGATAGAATTTAGGATGATACTTTGTTATCAGTGCTGTTTGTTTACCTTGATTCCCTCCTCCTTGTAGACTTAGGTGGCTCTGCTTTACAACTTGACGAGAACTGAAGAGCCTGCTCGTGATTATATGAGACAATCCAAACATAAGCGAATCATTAAAGTATTTCTGGTGTCATGCCACACATGGCATTGAATCACTGTTAGCTAGAGGCCTGTGCTAACTAATATTTCACAGTTGCATAACCTAGCAAAAATGGACTGCATCCCAAAGAGGCTGACGTTAGGAGGAGTAACGAGTCTTGGTCATGTCAATTGGCTCTAGAATCTTGCATCTTTACCTCCGATGAAAGCTGTGTGACCTGCTGAGTTCCTCTAGTATTTTTGTGTTTTTGCACTTGCAGACTTCTGTGTTTCACTCTAGAATATGATTTCCAAACCCCCTAAACTTGTATTCCACTTTAAGTAATCCCTGTGCCATCGGTGCTCTGTGATTAGTGAGGCATTGCTTTTCGTGGTATGTGAGTGGAAAGAAAAAGTTTGAAAACCACTGTTTTAATCGTCCCAAATTGACTCGTTATGCGCATGGTTTCATAACTCCAAAGGAAATGGGCCAATGACAATTTTTCTCATGAAAAATATTTTGTAACAATTGGGTCTAGAGCAGTGGTTCTCAACCTTCCCTTCCCACTCACCTCCCACCTTAAGTAACCCCTTACTAATCACAGAGCACTGATGGCAGAGGGATTACGTAAAGTGCTATGTGAGTTTAGGGGAGCAGTTTGAAAACCATTGCTCTGGAATCTGGTTTGCAGGGAGTTGAGTGGTACAGCTTTATTGAAGCTGTCCACATTATGAATGGCAGATGCCAGTGTTGAACAATACCAATTCTATGGCTGCACATGGTTATAAATGAGGGGCAGCAGAAATTGAAATAGATGTGTGTAGTAAGTAAGTAAATAGAAAAGAAAGGAGATGATTTAAAAAAGAAAATTAAGATTTTATGGTTACATGACAGTACGAGCGACCAGAGTTTGAATCGAGCACTGTCTGTAAGGAGTTTGTACATATGTGTGTTTCCTCCAGGTGTTCCAGTTTTCTCCCATCTTTCAAAACATAAATGGGTTCTAGGGTATTTGGATGGCGTGGGCACATGGGTGAGAAGGGCCTGTTGAGTGCTGGGTGTCTCAATTTAAATTTAAAAGTAGCTTAGTGCATTAAACAAGAAAGTCTGCAAATGCTAGGGTTGAGTGCAAGGCTGGAGAAACCTGGCAGGTCACCCAGGATCCATAGGAGTAAAAGGTAACCAACATTTCATCAGGAATAAGCAGAATCAGACAGGGACCTGAGTAAAAAGGTGGTGAGAGGAGGATGGAAGAGGCAGGGGAAGGAACATGGACCAACATGTCATAGGTGGATACAGGTGGGAGAGCAGAGAGAGGAAAGCTGAGAAGTGGTGGGCATGGTGAGTTGGAGGAAAGGCAGTAGGGAAAGAGAAAGACAAGGGAGAGAGAGGGTTAACTGCCCCTGGAGGTCAATGTTAATGCTGTCTGGTTGGTGAATGCCATGATGGATTTCAAGGCGTTGTACCTCTAAATTGCAGGTGACCTCGGTTTGGCAGGGCATAGGGCCTAAAGGTCTGCTGAAATAGTGAAGATGTTGTGGATTGGTGCTGTAACTTATGAAGCACAACCTGTGAGCCCAGTGCTGGCAGAAACTAGAGCCTTGGAGCACAGTGTCCTTGAGGGATTGTTGGGGAGAAGGGATAGCATTTCAAAACTGTCCTTGTTTTTAAAATGCATAATCTCTTTTGTTTTACAGGACTGATGCATCACAGTGACCTTGGTGCACAAGTTACAAGGGCAGAGGCAGATTTGATCAAGCAAATAGTGGAAAGGGCCGTACACATATTTCTACCCCATGCAGTCGTAACGTTGGCTGGAGGCTTTCGAAGGTTAGATTGTTGTAGCTTCCTTTTGGCTTCTAGTTTTTAGTCAAAGTCTGAGCCCTAAGAAAAATGGAAGGATTTTTTTGATGCAATCTTAAGGGCCAAGCCCCTTTATTAAAAAAGCAGTAAGAACTCAGTAACTAAACTCCTCTTGTTTACAAAATCTATCATTATTATCAGGGGCACAATGTAGAAAGTGCACGAGTCCTCATGCTGTGCACCATATCTTGGGTATGCAATATTGATACCTTCCACTGTTTTAACTGAAATGAGGTTTAACTTGGGAATTTTAATAGAAATGTACATTGTAGTACAACAGTTAAAATGGTGATGCTGCCCTGGTGTGGACCTGGGGGAGTGGGGACACAGTGCTGCTCTGATGAGTTCAACCGTCCAGTTCTAATGTTGGCAGCTCCATACAGGCATTAAAATACCTGTTAGAGGAGCCAGTGGAGTTTTTTTTTAAATTAAAATCAGTGCAACCACTGGTCTGAGCCAAGATGGCGGCACCTGTGCTTGGCAGTGGCCACGGGGGGTTGCAGACTCCGGGGGGAGCAGCTAACCTGTACAGGGCACCAGAAATGGGGAGAACGCCTCCTGTTGAGAAGGGGAAGCAGAGGAGACGACCCTACAGGATGGCGACCATGGTGGCAGACCAGCGAGGGCCTCAGCGTCAGAAGGACCTTGCAGGTCAGTGACCAACAATGGACCAACGAGGGGATCAGCAGGCAAGGGACCCACGCAGGCTGCGGGCTTCTTGCAGTCTGGGGGACCCCCGCAGGCTGCTAGAGATTGATTCATGGGAGCTAGGATTTGGCTGGATGCTGAGAGCAAGAAGGGCTCCTGAAGGGGCCTCAGATGCTGAAGGGTTCCTAATTGTGTTGGAGGTTTGGATCTTGAGCTTGGGTTGCCGATGGATTGAACAAGAGTCTGCAGCTGAAGGGGAGCGCTGGTGGTGAATTCACGGCCGCTAGTGTCTCTGAAAGACTCTTTTTCTTTTTTTTCTCTCATACTGACAACTCTTTGAGTTACAGCAGGCAGAAGGCAATTTTGTGACATGTTATATTGTCATTATTACTTGGCAATGAAGGAATCTTGAAAAAGAGTAGACACTGCCTTTCTTTTTTAATTGGGAGTTTGCCTGCAACTTGTTCAAGGAGGGTAAAGATCATTGGGTCACAGACGTCTTACATCAGGGTAACAGGCCCAGTTGGTCTCTGCCAAATAACGTGCCCTCCAGCTTCAGTCCCACTTGTCTTCAGGGCACCCCCCCCCCACCATCCATATAATTATCCAAGTGTCCCTTAAAGGAAGCGAAAGCACCTGCTTCCACCACTTTGCCTGGCAGCTCATACCTACCCACCACCCTCTGAAGTAAAATTTTCACATCACCTCCCTTCCAAATCCCCCACCAGCTTTTAGTTGTGCCCTCTCATCTTAGATTTTCCTACTCCAGGAAACTATGCACGGTATCTATGCCTCTCATTATATTATAGACCTCAAAAGGATTTCATCTCAAACACACTCAGGAAAACGGGCTGAGTTTTTCCAGTCTCTCATGATAACTCAACTTCTCTTATCCTGGCAACAACCATAAACCATTTCTGTTTCCTTTCCAACTTCATTACATGCTTCGTAAAGCATTATTTAAAAACACCAGTTCTTTAGATGCAAGTCTCACCTTGAACTGAGACTGGGCTGGAAAATAGTGATAAAATGTAAAAATTAAAGCCTGTATGTTTAAACTGCTGCTGTAGATTTTGTTAACTATCCTCTTTGCAGCTTTTGCCTCATTTCACCCAATCTATTATTCAGTTTATCTGTGTTGCAGGTACCTTTGGTATACCTTTTTTGCTCGGTTTACTCTCTTCACATATTCTCTTTACCACTTGCTGGAGAATTATAATGTAGAACCTTGGCATTCTTAAATGTTTAAAGTGTATTATATATAAACAAACCATTAATTTCCAACAAAGAGGATTTTGACCAAGGGGTGCATCACAATTAATACCATTTGCCTGCACATTAAAACAATCCCAGTCTCTCCAGCTAATTTAAGCCCTCCAGTCTTGCCCACATTCTTGTGAAACATTTATGCATCCTCTGTCTTAATCTCATCCTTCCAATACCATGACGACCAGAACTACCCATAATATTCTACATGCGCTGTCAGGAACATTTTGTACAATTGCAACATAACAATGTACTCTGCCACAGCTGATGAAAGCAAACAAGGCATACACCTCATCTATCTGTTGTTATTTTCTGGAAACAATATACGTGCCCCTTGTTCTCTTAGTTCGACAATACTCCCCAGGGTCCTGTCCTACTGTATATAGCTTACCTGGTTAAGCTCTCCAAAACTCATCACTTCTCTCTTGTCAAGGTTAAATTCTACCTTCTCACTTTCACAACCATTCAATGTTCTGTTGTATCTTTGAACAAACACCTTTACTGCCACTACACCACCACCTTCAGTGTCATCTGGAAACTTACTAACCAGGCCATTCTAATCCAAACCGTTTGTATGACAAAATCAGGGGACCTCACAGGCTTCCAGTTTGGAAAAAAAAAACACCTTCCTATACCACCCTCTGATTCCTACCTCCCAAGCTCAGTTTGTATCCAATTGGCTAGTTTACCATACATTTTGGCATCTTAGATGGTATTTGAAACTTTAAAATGCCACTATAAAATAAGGGGTTGTCTTATGTGCCAAGACAACCTTATGTTAAAACAATACAAGGGCATTATAAATCTGTCTAACATGCCTTAAAATAACAGCACAGCAAACAAAGTTAACAGCATACACCAGTCCCCATTTGCAATAGCTGACGAAAAGCGAAGTCTCAGCACTCCCCTGCAGGGTCCATCTCTCTACAGGCTTTAAACAGCCTGTTCAAGGAACCGATGCTGGTTTATTATAAAATTTAAACCTTTACTGCATAATTTGTTTTAAAAAATATTGTGAATTATTCTTGTGTATTGCAGATGTGAAATCGCTATAATTACATTTCCATAAATATGATATTAAAAATAAATTGGTTCAATTGCGGAGGAGCTAGTGGAGTTTTTCAAGTGAACCGGTACGGACTTGAAGGGCCGACATGGTCTGTTTCCGTGCTGTAAACGGTTATATGGTTATATGGTTATTATATTAAATGTGCCAAGCAGCATCACTCCTCTGGACAGCAGTATGTGCCCGGATTTGTGATACTCTTATATAGCTCAAAACCTATATTTTAGGTGGAACTTCTGGGGTTGCCTTAATCACAAGTCATCTCATGCGGTATCCTAAATCCCAACCCTTCTGGGCTAGCCTACCATGCAGGAGCTTGTCCGAGGTCTTGAAAAAATCCACGTAGACAATTTGATCACTTTAAAAAAAAACTCCCTCAAACTTATGAAGCCACCCCTTTTGACTTGCGTTCCTGACTCATTGCTTTTCTGAAAGGAAATAAATCTGGTCTCTCAGGATTTCCCATTGCCGACCAACTTCTAGTTTCCTGGCTTGTTTTTTTAATTCCTGCATTGAGAGAGATTGGGTCAATTGTTTGGAAAGAGCCTTTCACTTTTCTAAATGGTTTGTGTTTAATTGCATTCATCAGAGGGAAGGATTTTGGCCATGATGTTGACCTCCTCATCACCCATCCAGAAGAAGGCAAAGAAGAGGGTATTATTTACCAAGTGATTAAATGGATGGCCAGCAAGGTATGATTGGGAAATTGACCATGAAATAATTAAGGCTCTTAAACCAGCTTGAATTGGAAGTAGATCAATCCATTCTGATGTTCTCTAGCCACATTTAAGGGGGTGAGATTCAGAACCTTTTTCTTTAACACATTAACAACCACAAAGCTTGAAGAAAACATTGGGTGAAATAAACTGGAGACTGAGAAGCTGAGGCAGTGCAAGGCTCAAAGCGGGAAGAAGTTGTACAATTGTACTACAGTTAGCGTAGCGGGTAGTGCAATGCTGTTACAGCGCCAGCAACCTGGGTTCCCATCTGGCGCTATCTGTAAGGTGTTTGTATATTCTCACCCATGTCTGTGGGTTTCCTCTTGGGGCTTTGATTTCCTCCCACCCTTCAAAATATATGGGGTTTGTAGGTCAATTGGGTGTCATTTTGAAGCACTGTCGCGTGGGCCAGAAAGACCTGTTACCATGCTGTATGTCTAAATTTAAAATTTAATTTAAATTTTTTTTTTAAATTAACTCTGTCAGAGATCATTAACTCTGCCTGAAGTCTTTACGGCAGCATATTACATTTTAGATTAATCTACATAAAATTATCTTCCAATTGATCCTAGTGTATTTCCCTTTTTTTAAAAAAAAATCTTTACCATGATGTTATGGCTATGGTGAATAATATTGCTGGACTGTTATCAGTCTGGAGTAATAAATAGGTGGGAGTAAAATTAAATTTCTCTCCTCATAAATATTGGTCTGCTTTTGTCTTTATTTCACCTGTTTGGAAGAGTGTTACTCAACAAATCTCAGCAAAAGTAAAGGATTGTTAGGATTTCTGTGAGTGGCCATCCCTTTTGGCTTTCCTAGTCCCCGTCTTGCTCTTGTCCTTGAGCGGAGTTGGTGGGTGTGAAGCCTTGTTCAGTCCACATTTCCTATTTCCATTTCTCGGTACTTGCATCACTTGCTGATGATCTAACTCTGTGCAAGAGGTTCCCTCATCTGGACTTTGGTTTTCACTAGACTTGAAATTTTTCTGTCTCACAGCATTGTCCACAAGCTCCAACTTGTTAAATCATGGCCATCAGAATACCAAGCTCTTGGACATGATTCTGCTTTGGCTGACCTACAACTTTAGGTTGATAGGATAGTTAAGAAGGCTTATGGTATGCTGGGATTCATTAATCAGAGTTCAAGAGTCCTGAGGTCATGTTGCAAATCTACTAATCTGGTGAGACCACTCTTAGAATATTGTGCTCAGTTCTGGTTACCTTACATGGAAGCTATGAAGAAAGTGCAGAGGAGATTTACCAAGATGGTGCCCGGATTGGAAAATGTCTTATGAGGCAAAGTTAGAAGAGGGAGGGCTTATCTTTTGGAGTGAAGAAGGATGAGAGTGATTTAATAGATTCTGAGAGGTAGACATTCAGCGCCTTTTTCCTAGGCGGAAGGGACAAACACCAGAGGACATCTGCACAAAGTGAAGAGAGGAAAGTTTAAGGGAGGAATCAGGGGTAAGTATTTTTACACAGAGTTGTGGGCACCTGGAATGCCTTGGCAGGGGTGATCGTGGAGGCTGGAACATTAGAGGCATTCAAGAGACTCAGATAGGCACGAGGATGGAAGAAAAATAAAGGGTTACGGGATAGGAAAGGTTTAGGTTTATTTTGGTTGGAATGTAGAGGACAGCACAACATCGAGGCCCAAAGGGCCTGCACTGTGCTGTAGTGTTCTGTGTTCTTTGATCTCAAACGTGAAGCTTAAAACCCATCCCATTTCAGCAAGCACCTGTAGTGATGCTACCACCCCCCCCCCCCCCCCCCCCCAGATTTTGGTTCAATTTGTGCTCTACCTTTGGTGGTGTGCAATACGTTGGTGCTACAAAAACTAGAGATCAGGGCTGAAATTGAGATAAATTTGGCCACGTGGATGTACTTGGCAGCGCAGGTTCATGGGCCAGTAAGGCCTGTTACAGTTCTGTGTCTCAAAATTACATTGCACAGGTGTTCCTCGATTGGCAGAAGGTTTTAATTCACCAAATTTTTGTCAGACAAAAAGCATGAGAAAAATACATTTCAAGTATGTGGGTACTGTGTCTTCCTGTGAACAGAGTAACACACTGTTCATTCAAGCACAAAGCAGATGTGTGAATCAAAGGCACAGATTTGGGAATGAAAGGATTATCATATGAGCAATATTTTAAAGCTCTTGACTTGTATTCAGAATTTAGGAGAATGAGGGTAGGATATAATTGAAACATTTTGAATGTTGAAAAGCGTGGACAGAGTAGATGTTGAAAGGTTGTTTCTCATAGTGGGAGAGTCTAGGACAAGAGGGTACAGCTTCAGGATTGAAGGCGCCCACTGAGAACAGAGATACAGAGGAATGTCTTCAGCCAGAGGCTGAATTTGTTGCCACAGGAGGCCGGGTTATTGGGTGTATTGAAGAACAGAGATTGACAGATTCTTAATTAGCCAGGGCATCAAAGGGTATGGGGAGAAAGCCAGGCAGTGGGGCTGAGTGGGGAAAATGGATCAGCTCATGATTGATTAATGGGGAAGACTCAATGGGCTGAATAGCCTATTTCTGCTCCTATGGCTTCTGGACATACCCAAAGATCGTGGGCATTTCAATGAATATTTGAGAATGGAATCGAAGTACCTGTATATCTTGGCACATAATCATGTGTGCCTTAACTTTAATGTTACTTGTGCACCTTTCCACAGCTCTTTATGGTAAGATTTTGTTTTTGAAAATTTGAAGGAACTGATAATCGTGAAAGTGCTCTTTTAATATTACTGAGAAAGCTTAAGTTCTGCTGCTGAATTCAGTTCTCCACCTCACCTGCTCTTAGGAATAGGCCTTCCATCTGAGATGTCCTCCTTCAGAAAAGGTGGTTTCCCCTCTCCCGCCATCAAGTCAGCCCTTATCCACATCTCCTCTATTTCCTACTCATCTGACCTAGCCCCCCCCCCCCACCCAACCCAGGCAGCAAGGACCTCCCGGGGCCAACCACTTCAATTCCACATCCAATTCTCATGCTGGCATGCCTGTCCATGGCCTCGTGCGCGGCAAAGTTGAGGGCACCTGCAGATTGGAAGAACACTATTTTTACCCCCCCCCCACCCATGCTGGCAGTGTTCATCCAGGTGGCATTAAAATCGAAATCCAATTTCTGTTAACCCAGTCTCTCTGTTTCCCTCATCCTCAGTCTCCTTTTCACTCACTCCCCTCCCCTTCTATCGACGAGCTACCCTTCTTGGCTCCCTGCCCTATCACTTTTAATCTCCCACCTGGATCCTCTTTCCTTTTTGCCTGTGCTCCTCCCCTTTCCCTTTCCTCCCTCTTCTCCTCCTCTCTCTTCCCCCCACCCCCCCCCCCTTAGCAGTTTTTATTCAGCCCCTGAATTTCAGCACCCCTGAAGAAGGGTACAGGGCCAAATGTCGACTGCATTATTTCCTATGGATTCTGCGTGAGGTGTCAAGTTTCTCTAGCATTTTTTTTGTACTGCTCTACATCGCAGCATTTGAAGATTTTCAGGTTTATCTGAATGTATTTCTTAGCAAGATTCTGAATGAATGTTATCAGATGGAGAGATCTGACAAAAACTTGCATTAAAATTGTGCTTTACGATGATTTCAGGATCTAATATTGTACCACAACTTCACTGGCAGCAGCTACAAAGCGAAGAGCATGGACCCTGAGATTTTTGATCACTTTGAAAAATGTCTTTCCATCTTCAGACTGAAGACAGAGCTGGTAAATAATTTAGAATCTGAGGAAGTGAGCCGTTCTGATCCTTTGGCTAGAAATGAAACTCGGGCAACTGGCCTTGCTGATCGCACGGAGACTTCTCGACAGGGGACAGCTGCCGGAGCAGGCGAGAGAGGCTGGAAGGCTATGAGGGTGGACCTGGTAGTTGCCCCCTTCAGCCAGTATGCTTACGCCTTACTGGGTTGGACAGGTTCACGGGTACGTATAGGAAGCAGAATGAGACACAACAGCTGTTTAATTCAAAATACACAAGCACAATTCTTTAATTTTAAAAATTATTTAAACATAATAGAAGCTGATTCCAGCCATTTAAACACATATTGCCCAACTATACCCAAATTACCCTGTAGGTTTTGGAGGGTGGGAGGAAATCGAAGCACCCGGAGGAAACCTACATGGACACTGGGAGAACATACAAACTCCTAACAGACAGTGCCGGATTCGATCCCAGGTTGCTAAGCGCTGTGCTAACTGTGCTGCTATCTAATTCTGAATTGGATTGATCAGCACCTCACGAACAAACTTACTTGGATCAGAGTCGACAAATTTAAAACTTTCTGATTTTTATTTTTCAGACACAGTTTTCAACCTGAATCATGAACACTGTTTCTCTTTTCACCTGAGTGTTTCCTGCATTGTTTTGTTTTTATTTCAGATTTCCAAAATCTGCAGTGTGTTTTATTTTCTGCTTCGGTTAAGGTTTTCAGTACCATACCTCCTCAAGCAGCAGTCGATCTCGTGTAAAGGTCAGCCCCCTATTTTTGGCCAAAAAAAAATTAGGAATGTTCCACTTATCACGTGAAAGCCAAGCCTAGTCTCTCACTTTAGCTCCCATCAGCTGCAGGCTGGAGTTCCCATTGCCTCGTTCGAGAACTCATGCCTCGGTCCCTGCCGCCCATAGGCCAAGATTCCCGATGCCTCTGACGACGCAGATACTTGCCCTGGTCCCGACCTCCCCCGTTTGTGTTTTACTCATTTTTGTTGCTTGGTCAGGTGTGATGCATAGTTTCTTATTACTTTAATCCATTGTGTTTTTGTCCCTTATTCATTTCAAGATCATTTTGACCTCCGCAACTGATAAGGTCTTGGATCCTAGTGTGAATTTCGGCCTTCAAAAGCAGTACCAATGCAATAGTTAACCCCACAAATTTAACATTGAAAAATAGTCTACAAAATCGACTTTTTGTACTTTCAGTTGAAATTGAACATGCTTTTAGTGATGGTGTTTGTCCAGTGGTGCTCTGTTAAACCAGTGTCATTTGCAAAGCTCAGCAGTGTTTTTAATTCTTCCGGTTGTGAGTTCACAATACTGCTGGACATCTGTTCTGGGGCTGTTTCTTTTCCCTTGAATCACATGGAATTTCCAGGTTCCTTTACAATTGTGATTTGTTAGCTCATGAATATCCAAGTGAATTATGTGGAAAGGATTGGTTTTTGGGTACAGCAGGCAAGCGAGTCTGGACACATTGTGGTGCAACAATGCATATGCTTTATTAAAATAGTACACACTGACATCGATGCTACAACACCGACATACAGGTTAAGCTAAACAAGTTCAAATACAAGTGGCTTCTCTCTCTTTCTCTCTCTCTCACACACACACACACACACACACACACACACACACACACACACACACACACACACACACAAAATCTCAACTGAGGATGACCCATGGGCAGGGGGTTCTGACTCTTGACGAGGTGCCCTAACTGGCTACCTACGAGAAAGAAACACAGCCTCTAACCCCAAGTAAACGGAGGACTGTGGCTATAATGCCAGCATCTACTGGGCTGCTAGTGATACCCTGCCTGGCCAAAGGGGTGCTAGCCCCTTAACCTGAGTTCCCCTCCAGATGGTGCCCACCGTGGTGACAATGACCCGGAACAAGTGCAGGACTTGACCATGTGGCAAAGAGAGTGAAGAATGACGTGCTCACGTTTAAATATCCTACTCTGCTGAGCAGGGGCTGTGATGTACAGGGCTGGGTGGTGCCAAAGGGATGATGGACAGTTCTGTGTGGCTTCCGATATCAGAGGTGTGATTACCTGGCCAACGTAACACCTGCTCTTCCTGGTGGAAGCTCTTCACAGGAGCTAATTTTGGTGTTCAGGACAGCTCATATAGAACATTATAGTGTAGTACAGGCCCTTCAGCCCATGATGTTGTGCCTACCTCTATAAAAATACAAAAAATCGACCTCATAATCCTCTATTTTTCTTGCATGCACGTGCCTGCCTCAGAGTCTAAGAAGTGTACAAAATTATAAGGGGCATAGATAAAGTAAATGCAGACAGGCTTTTCCCACTGGGGTTGGGTGAGTCAAGAACTTAACTATGTGGATTAGGGGAGAAATGTTTAAGGGGAGCATTTGGGAGGGGATGTCTCCATACAGAGACTGTGGAACGAGCTGCCAGATGAAATGATAAGTGCAGGTTTGATTTAAGAGAAGATTGGGCAGTTGGATGGGAGGAATATGGAGAGCTATGGACTGGGGCAGGACAATGGGATGAGGTGAATAATAGTTGGGCATGAACTAGACAGGCCTTTTCTGCTCATGTATCTTGGTACATGTGCCAATAAATAATTTAATAAGCAATGCATTCAACTCAACAGAAAATCTCTGATCTTGGGTCAAACTCACTGGCTTGTTTCTTGCTGTCTTGCAGCTCTTCGAACGAGACCTACGCAGATATGCCAAGCACTTAAAGAAAATGAGCCTGTGTAGTCATTCCTTGTTTGATAGTGAGCAGGTAGGGAGAATTTGGATCCATTGTTCTCTGGGGGCTGAACAGCGAAGAGAGGGGGGGGGGGTCCTCCTGGCTGTCTGAAATGTTGACGCGGCTGCACAGCAGCGATATGACCTCATCTCGTGCTGTCCGGTTTGAATCGGGGTCGAGGCGATGTTGACGTTCCCGCCGCATGAAGTGAACCACCTGCAAGGCAGGTCTCGTGCCTCCCTGACCTCCCCATGTTGCTCCTGGGCACCACAGACTGCTGCTGCCATCGCCTCAGGGATCCAGGAAGCTGGCTGTGGCCCTGTTTTGTTATGTTCTGGCTGCCTCGGAGGCTGTGGAGAGGACGTAGAATAGATTTACCACGATGATGCCTCAATTGGAGAACACATCTTGTGAAGAAAAGTCGAGTGGGGTCAGGGCTTTATCTCTCTGGAGCGATGGAAGATGAGAAGCGATGGTAAATTTGAAATTAAGACATACCGCACGGTAACAGACCCTTCCAGCTCATGAGCCCGTGCTGACCAAATACACCAGTTTACCTACAACTAGCGTACATCTTTGAACACCCGGAGAAAACCCATGCAGACACAGGGAGAACGTACAAACTATTTACAGACAGCTTCGGGTTGCTGGCGCTGCAATATCATCAGGCTAACTGTGCCACCCTAAAAAGAGTGTAAGATTATGAGAGGCATAGGGTAGCCGACGAGCACCTTTTCCCAAGGCAGCAAAGGCCAACACCAAAGGATGCCCGTTTAAGCTGTGATGCCAGAAGTAGTTTCAAACAGAGGGTGGGGGTATCTGGTGGTACAATTTTAAAAGACAGATAGGCACATGGATGTAAGGGTGAGGGATTATGGACTGAGATTGCGAAGAGTTGGATCAGTGGTTTTCAAACTTTTTCTTTCCACTCACCACCTTAAGTAATCTTTTACTAACAACAGGGCATCTATGGCATAGGGATTACTTGAGTGGAAAGAAAAAGGCTGAAAATCACTGGGTTAGACTGAATGAGGGATAAGTTTATATGGGTAGGCACAACATGAAAGGCCAAAGGGCCTGTACTGTGCTGTAATGTTCTAAATTTAGGGTTAAATAAGGAAGTAAGAGTGTGAATGGAACTGAATGGAAGACAACATGGACTCAGTGGGCGGGAAGGTGACCCATTGAGTGAGTAGGTCAGGCTAAAACCAGGATTTCTGCATGATTCCTAAAATCATCAAATAAACTAGGGCCTCGGGATCAATCTGTTTGTGTTTACGTTCCTGGCCGTTCCAGTGTTGGTTGTCTCTCGCAAACTGGCTTGAGCTGGGAGTGGGCAGACCTCCTGGTGAAGGGGTCTGGTGTGATGTTTGGGTAAAGACTTCCAGGATTTGGGCTCAGCGACAATGAAAGAACATTACCTGGTGGCCAATGGAGGTTGGTGTGCAGCTCGGAACGGTGGCGGCAGGTGATGGTGTGGCTGCTGTCCTTGTCCTCGGTGGTGAAGGTCATGGTCTCAGGAGACGCTGTGGGTGTAGCCTGGATGAGCAACTGAGGTGCACTTTGTGGGTTGTGGTGGTGGATGGGGGGGGGTTGCTTTGTCCGTGGAGAGCATTACTTCACACTGCTGGCTTGTGCCTTCCAGATGGTGGAAAGGCTGTAAGTTTTTAAGTCAACCTTATTATCTGATTGCGCAAGCACAACCCGACGAAACAGCGTTCTACCGTCCTCAATGCAAAACACGCGGACATACAGCCAGACATCACACACATACAGACAAATAATACACATGCAGGACAAGTACAGTAAGAGTCCAATAATCTGAATGCCAGAGATCTGAACCACTCAAGAATCTGGACTCTCAGATAAATTTGTGTGTGTGTGTGTGTGTGTGTGTGTGTGTGTGTGTGTGTGTGTGTGTGTGTGTGTGTGTGTGTGTGTGTGTCTCACAGATACACAGTGACAACCACGCAGAATACAGGTAATCTTATCACAGAGATTCGTTTGTATACTGTATATTTTTAAAATGTTTATTTTTAAACATAATTTCAGGCATTACCCACTTTTTTGTGGTGAAAAAATTTATTTAAAATTTTGTCAAATGTTGACTTTATTTTCTTTAAAACTGCTTGGTTTGATAAATGAGGCATGATGTATTTACTAATGAATATACTGCAGCGGGGTTGCTACTGATTCAACCAGGTTATTGCTCACGGTTGTAGCTCGAAACTTGCAGAGGGAAAAAAACATGCACGCCGGTAGAGTGTATCCAACACTTGAGTTTATTCAGGGGCAGCTCTGCCTTTTATAGTGAGCTCGGCCACACCGCCACCGGGGCGTGGCTTGAGTGGGCCAGCCACTGATTGGTCGGTTCCAGCATCGGGGTCCCGATTGGGGCGTCCTGCGATCTGCCGGCAATGGTTGGCTAGTTTCACCATTCCACCGGCAGCCTATGGAAATGGGCGTCTCAGCCCGTGCGAGGTCTTGCCGGTTCGATGGCCATTTCTGGTGCTGGTGCGGGCTGCTAGAACGCAATCAAATTTTACCTGTTCATCTCTTTATTTCTCCTTAAATTTTAAAAGTACTGCCTGAGAATCCGGTCAGTCCCAGTCCCCATACAATCTGGATTTTAGGACTTTGTTTTGGCTTGGCTTCGCGGACGAAGATTTATGGAGGGGGTAAAAAGTCCACGTCAGCTGCAGGCTCGTTTGTGGCTGACCAGTCCGATGCGGGACAGGCAGACACGATTGCAGCGGTTGCAAGGGAAAATTGGTTGGTTGGGGTTGGGTGTTGGGTTTTTCCTCCTTTGCCTTTTGTCAGTGAGGTGGGCTCTGCGGTCTTCTTCAAAGGAGGCTGCTGCCCGCCAAACTGTGAGGCGCCAAGATGCACGGTTTGAGGCGTTATCAGCCCACTGGCGGTGGTCAATGTGGCAGGCACCAAGAGATTTCTTTAGGCAGTCCTTGTACCTTTTCTTTGGTGCACCTCTGTCACGGTGGCCAGTGGAGAGCTCGCCATATAATACGATCTTGGGAAGGCGATGGTCCTCCATTCTGGAGACGTGACCCATCCAGCGCAGCTGGATCTTCAGCAGCGTGGACTCGATGCTGTCAACCTCTGCCATCTCGAGTACCTCGACGTTAGGGGTGTGAGCGCTCCAATGGATGTTGAGGATGGAGCGGAGACAACGCTGGTGGAAGCGTTCTAGGAGCCGTAGGTGGTGCCGGTAGAGGACCCATGATTCGGAGCCGAACAGGAGTGTGGGTATGACAACGGCTCTGTATACGCTTATCTTTGTGAGGTTTTTCAGTTGGTTGTTTTTCCAGACTCTTTTGTGTAGTCTTCCAAAGGCGCTATTTGCCTTGGCGAGTCTGTTGTCTATCTCATTGTCGATCCTTGCATCTGATGAAATGGTGCAGCCGAGATAGGTAAACTGGTTGACCGTTTTGAGTTTTGTGTGCCCGATGGAGATGTGGGGGGGCTGGTAGTCATGGTGGGGAGCTGGCTGATGGAGGACCTCAGTTTTCTTCAGGCTGACTTCCAGGCCAAACATTTTGGCAGTTTCCGCAAAGCAGGACGTCAAGCGCTGAAGAGCTGGCTCTGAATGGGAAACTAAAGCGGCATCATCTGCAAAGAGTAGTTCACGGACAAGTTAGGACTTTTACTGTATGCATATATACAGATAAATATTGTTTCATGTACAGGAGCCATTGCTTTTTAAGATTTCAGGAGGTGACATTGCTTTTTAAGATTGAACCGTTTTAAAAGTAAAGAAAGATATTCCAGCTGCTTACATGATTGTTAATACTAATTATTTAAATAGAGCATTTTTTTCTTCCATATTTCAGAATATATTTCTACAAGCTACCACAGAAGAAGAAATATTTGCACATCTGGGATTGGAGTACATCCCACCTCATGAGAGGAATGCGTGATTGGCCTGGTTCAAGATGCAGGGATGTGCAGAGCACCTTGGGGAAAGGCTTTGGGCACAATCATCGGGACACCATTGTCACTTTACACTGGGTAAAAGGCAGTCCTTCACCCAGAGCAGCTTTTTGTGCCAAATGCTGTTGAATTTGTCATTTGTGTGGATGGTACAGATTGTCGAATGTTTAGCGGTGAAGATCCCCCTCAGGATAGAATTTCCACGTGCATTTGAATCCATCAACGCTGACATCGAGGGATTACTGCACAGAGAGGCGTTGTTAATCTGAGATTGGATTAACCTCCGTAAAACATCCTGTGCTGCTATGATCACAAGCAGGAACCATCTCCCCAGGCACACAGCCTTCTAAATGTTTACAACTAAATAGAGGGGGAGAAATATAGTCATTATCTTGCTGATTTTGTGGAACTTTTCAGGCTGCATTTCATACCGTTCAATGACGACCACACTACAAATGTATTTAATTTGTTGTCAAGTGATTTGGGACATCATGACATAAATGAAAGTATCAAATATAGTGTTCAAGGAGCTTGTTGACAGAGACCTATCTGGATTTGTAATGTCTGTAACATTTTTCCTGTTAAAACCATCCAGA
Organism: Narcine bancroftii; assembly: GCF_036971445.1. Taxonomy (NCBI): domain Eukaryota; kingdom Metazoa; phylum Chordata; class Chondrichthyes; order Torpediniformes; family Narcinidae; genus Narcine; species Narcine bancroftii. Next base: position 105,931,123 of record NC_091470.1, on the reverse strand, counting down.
TAGTCTGACTCTTGAAATATTCTGTTAGTGGTTTTAAAATTGCAAAGTACAATAAAAGTTTATTTATGAACCAAGAAGCTGCACCAAACATGGCCCACTTGAGGGAGCTGTAGCTACTGAAGAGTATTGCTTCAGGGCTTTAATGTGGATTTGACTTCATTGCGGAGAAGGTCAAAGCAACTGAAATGACAAATCAGAGTACCGTATATGCCAGCGTATAGGATGACCCCGAACGTTAAAAATGTCACCCCCAAAACCAAGGGTCAGCTTATATGCCAAGTATAAAACCCCAACCTTAACAATAAAGTTTCAGCTCTCCCCTCCACTGCGCCAAGAGTAAAATCCTAACCTTAACAGCGAAGTATCAGGCCTCTCCCAACCGGGTCATTGGACGTTGGCTTAAAACGGAAGGTTAAAGGAGCAAACAGCCTGGGGACATTTGATTGCAGGGTGTGCAGACGGAATATGAAATGCTATTCCTCCGATACTTGTGGGTGGCCTCAGTCTGGCAGCGCACGAGGGCATAGACAGACATGTCAGCAAGGGAATGGGATGGAGAATGGATGCAGTAGACGACCCCTGCAGATTCACCATTGGAGTGTTGCTTCACTTGGAAGGATTGTGTGGGGTCCTGAATGATGGTGAGGGAGGAGGTGTGGGTGTAAGTGGAAAATTTGTTGCTTTCATTCCATTCTGACTTAACTCCAAAATAAAGCTCTTCTGTCTTCGGGGCAAGATTGATGAGAGAGGATTGCTCCCCTCGATACCTTCATGGATGCAATGGGTGAATGGTTTTCCAACCCCCCACCCCGAGATATTCCTCGCTGCATTGCTTATTGTGGCCTAGGAACGTTTCTATCGGTGCTGGGGGGAAGAGGTTGCGGTGCGGACCTGCCGGCACCGTGGCAGCCGGAAGTAGATTGCGGTGCGGACCTGCCGGCACTGGCAGCCCGAGGAAGGGATTGCGGTGCGGACCTGCCGGAAGTGGGTCTGGAGCGGTGGATCAGGCAGCGGCGGCAATGGAGGGACCCCCGGAGATGACCGAGATGTACGACCAGGCGCTGCTGGGCATCCTGCAGCACGTCGGCAAGATCGAGAACTTTCTGGAAGTGTTCTTCGGCTTCCTGTACAGGAAAACCGACTTCTTCCGCCTGATGGTGCTGAAGGAAGACCGGCTAGGCTTCCCGGCCGGGGTCGCCGAGCGGCTGGCGCTGCGGGTGAGGGGGCTGGGGGTAAGGCAGTGGTGTGGAGTGGAGCGGGGTGGGGGCAGTGGAGAGAGGGTAGAGAGAGGAGGAGTGGAGGGGGTACGTGAGGGGAGGTGGGGGGAGATGGAGGGGTGGGGGAGGAGGTGTTTGAGGTGGGGAGGAAGAGAGGAGAGGAATGGAGAGTGTGGGGAAGGTGGAGTTGGTGAGGGGAAGGAGAGAATGGGGAGATGAAGAGGGGAAGGCATGCTTTGGATGAGGGAGGGGCAGGTATGGGGTATGGAGGGAAGGATGTGGGGCTGGGCTTGAGTGAGAGAGAGCGGGGAGGGAGAGGAGGGAGGAAGAGGAGCAGACACTGTGGTCTGCATAAATGCGATTTCATCTGGTATAAAATGTACAGCCAAATCATAATTAACTTGAATAGTTTACAGGGAAACAAGTGGAAGAATGGGTCTGTTGAGTTTGCTGCAAGAGCAAAATAAAGCTCTTGCACTGATTGGTCATTTTTGGTGTCATAAGAACATATAAAATGTATGATCATGGGTCAATTAACACATGTGAAAGAGGCTTCCATCTCCAGGCATTTAGAAATGCCTCTAAACTTTATTTTTTGGAGGCCTGGTTTTGATTTTCTGATTGTCCATTCTTTACTTCTTAACTGTGGAAATACTTTTACTCTCTTTTAGTTCCTTTTAGAATTTTAAAACTTGAAATAAATCATTCCTCAACTTCCTAAATCCCAGAGAAAATAACCCTAGTTTGAGCAATCTTTCTTTGTAAATTAGGCCATTCTTTACTCTCTTTCATACATTTTTCCTAAAGTGTTGTGCTCAGAACTGCCAGCGTTATTTTTTATTATTTATTTTTTTAAATGTTTAGGCAAAGACAGTCACAGTCCCATGAGCCTGTGCCAGCCAATTGATCTTTAACCCCTGGTATGTTTTGAAGAGTGGGAGGAAACCAAAGCACCTGGAGGAAACCCACGCAGAAGCCCACCCTCCCTCTTCTCTCCTCCTCACAGAGAGCGCTGATTTCAAACCCTCGTCTCTGGCGCTGTAATAGCATTGCACTAACTGCTATGCTAACTGTGCTCTCCTCTGATTTCTGAAGTGATTCAGCAAGGTTTTGCAATTGTAGTGTGATTCTTTATGTAAAAAAGGACATCACACAATGAGGATTTGTGATTATTCTGGACACGGCCCTGAAGTTTTATTGATCTTGCATATACCTTCTGGTGATATCCAGAAACATGGACAGCCAGCTGCATCTCCAACCAAGTTATGTTTCCAACCAAGCTGTTCCAATGCAACATGCCTCATTCCGGCACTGGAAAAGGACTGGGGTACGATATGTTCACAAAAACACGAAAGTTCACAGACGCTGTGATTATAGTAAAAGCACAGAGATGCTGGAGGAACACAAATAGGAGCAGAAGTCGGCCATCAGGCCCGTCGCGCCTGCTCACCATTCAGTGATATCGTGGCTGATTTGATGATAGGTTCATCTCCACCCACCTGACATTTCCTCATATCCCTTAATTTCCCCATACTATCAACATTGTATTCAATATATTTACGGAGATCACCTCCACTAGTTCAATGGCAACGAATTCCATCGATTCATCGCCCTCTGGGGAAAGCAGTTCATCCTCATCTATTACCCTCGATCTTGAGGGTATGTTCCCTAGTTCTAGTCTCTCCCACTATTAGAAGCAACTTGCCTTCCTCCTGTCCCTTTCATAAATTTATGTTTCTATAAGAACCCCTCTCATTCTAAATTCCAGGGAATACAGTCCCAGGCAATTCAATCTTCCCTCATAGGCTAGCCCCATCATCTCTGGAATCTATCTGGTGAACCTCCTCTGCACCGCCTCCAAAGCCAGTACATAATTCCTCAGCCGGTCTCACAGCTTCCATAAGAGGTAAAAATATATCACTGACGTATTGGGCCCAAACCCTTCCTCAAGGTCTGAGTGAAAAAGGTCAGGTATCTGAAATAAAGACTGGGGGATGAATGGGAGGGGGAGGAGTCCAGACCAAAGGTATTAATTGGATATGATGAGGGAAGGTGAGAATTGATTTTGGTTCTGTGAAAAGAGGCAGTGGTAGGGGAAGGGAGAGAGAAAGACAGCTGGAGGAAGGGAGAGAGGGGAAGAAGATTGTGGGGGCGGGTTAATGAAACTGGAGAATTAAATGTTAATCCCATCTGGTTGGAGGGTGCCCGGACGGAAAATGAGGTGGTGTTCCTCCAATTTGCGGTCTCGGTCTGGCAATGCCAAGACCATGGACAGGCACATCAGCAAGGGAATGGGGCAGGGAATTGAAATGGGTGGCTACTGGGAAATCACCAGTATTGCAGCAGACAGAGCCGCGGTGCTCAACAAAGCAATCTCCAGTCTCCCCAAGATAGAGGAGACCATAAGGGGAGCACAGGATGCCTGCAGCTTCACAAGTGAGGAGTTGCTTCACTTCGCTTGTCAATCAGAAAAAGCAGGACACATCCAATCTGGCTAATTTTTTCCCATTCACTCTCCTTTAAGTCATTACCAAAGTACTGGAAGCAGTTGTTGACAGAGCTTGTAAGTGTTTCTTGCTCACCAAGAACCTGTTCACCAGTGCTCAGGTTTGTCACTGTACAATTTAATCACTTGACCCCAGAACCTGCTCCACCATTTAACAAGAATCAGAATTTATTGTCAAGAACGTCATGAAATTTGTTGTTTTGCGACAGCATCACAATGTAAACTTTTATATAAACCACCTTACAAAATAAATCAAAATAGTGCAAGAAAAGGGAAAAAGAGAAAGTAAAGCAGTGTCTTTGGCTCATTGTACATTCAGGAATCTGATGGCGGCGGGGAGGAAGCTGTCCTTGTGTTGCTGGGCACTCATCCTCAGGCTCTTGTACCTTTTTCCTGATGGTAGCACAGTGAAAAGGGCATGGCCTGGGTGCTGGGTGTCCTTGAGTATGGAGGCTGCTTTCTTGAGACACCACCTCTTGTAGATGTCCACGATGTTGCAGGCCAGGTTAAAAACCTCCTGGAGATTTTTCTTGTCCTGGGTGTTGGTACCTCCATACGCAGCCAGCAAGATGATTGCTCATCCATTTCTAATCTCAACTTGTCAAGTATCTATCTATCTCTCCTTAAAATCATTCAACAGCTCCACTTCCACCATTCTTCAAGGAAGACCATTCCATCCTCATGACTTCTGGGAGAAAAATGAATCAAAGTCTTCTCAAATGGAAAATCATTTCTTATTATATAGTGAACCCCCCCCCCCCCCCCCCCCCCGTTCAAGATTCACCTTCACACAACCTGTTGAGACCCTCAAGATCTTGTATGTTTCAATCAAGTTTCCTCTGTTCTTGTAAACGGATACTTGCCCATTTGGCTTTTCCGCACGAGATAACCCAGGTATTAATATATAACATTTGAATTGCATTAAGTGCATCAAAAACTTCCCATCGGGGCACCATTATTGCCTTTATAACTGAAGCCTAAGTTCCTTACCTCTGTGGCTTGTCTTTCTTTGGCTTGGCTTCGCGGACGAAGATTTATGGAGGGGGTAAATGTCCACGTCAGCTGCAGGCTCATTTGTGGCTGACCAGTCCGATGCGGCACAGACAGACGCGGTTGCAGGGGAAAATTGGTGGGTTGGGGTTGGGTGTTGGGTTTTTCCTCCTTTGCCTTTTGTCAGTGAGGTGGGCTCTGCGGTCTTCAAAGGAGGTTGCTGCCCGCCGAACTGTGAGGCACGGTTTGTGGCTTGTACATCCTGCATATTAGCCTTTTGTGAAACATGAATAGGACCTGAAGTCCTGGATATGAGCCACATATTTGGCTCCTATCACGCTGGTTAATCAACTGCTTTAAGTGCCACAAGCTATTATTTAGTTATTAGCCTGTTATGAGGGACTTGATCAAAATCTTTCTGGTGAATAAAACCTATAAATGCTCAAATGCTGTAAATAATGAAAATCTGAATTATATTCAAGGTTACTTTATTGTCATGCAATAACACACGAAATAGTCTTTAGTCTGCTGTAGGGTGGACAGATTCGCCATCAGCAGAAATTGTCAGGTACCCCTTTTAGTCAAAGAAAGAAGGAAAAGAGAGTCTGTCACCGAGCGCCAATGGATTCACCTCCAGTGCTCCCGCAGCTTCACAGACTCCAACCTGAACCATCAGCAAGCTGATCCGAACCTCTGGCGTGATTAGAAAACCTTCAGCGCCCTGTCGCATCCCGGTTCTGACACTTGGTACCCCTTCAGCCAGTCTCGAGCCAGTCCAGCTATGAACACTCAGATCAGGCAGCAACTGCAGAGTAAAATAGCCTTTTAATATCCACAGATGTTCCTTTAATCAAATTTACCGGATTGATAGCACGATGACCCTTTCACAAAATGATTTCTGATGAAGGGCTCAGGCCAAAATGGTGATTGCCTTCTGCTTCCTATGGATGCTGCATGACCTGGGAGTCTGGGCCGCCCCCCAGAAGATCTCTCTGCTTTGTTAAAACACCATTCTTTTATGACGTTTCACTGCACAGTGAATATTTATTCATCCACTTTTATATTTATCTTATTGTCTTGTGCAACAATATAATAATTTATATTATTGTTGTTGGTGCATCTTGGGTACCAGTGTGGCTGCAACAAATAAGAATTTTGGTGCATCTATACATTGCACTGATGTATATGCCAATAAACTTATTTCATAACACAACACTGAAACAGACCCTTCAGCGCCACTTCCTGAGTTCGTCCTATTTGGCCCATATCCTTCGAAACAATTTCTATTGGTGTATCTGTCCAAACATTGTAATGGTACCTGCCTCTACCATTTTCTTCTGGATGCTCCTTCAGAACACACCCACCACCCTCTTGTATGAAAATCTTGCCTCTCAGATTCCATTTAAGTCTTTCTCCCTCACCTTGAACCGATGTTTTCTTGTTTTAGATTCTGTACCCTGGGAAAAAGACTGGGACAATCCACCTTGCCCATGCCCCTGAGCCTCCTTCATTCCAGAGAAAACCGTTCCAAGCTCTCCAGTCGAATAACTTGAGCTTTCCACACCCTACCCCATCCTTGTAATTCTTTTTTGTATTCACTCTAGCTTAACCACATTCTTTCTAAGTATGGTGACCAGAACTAAACACAGTATTCCAGTTGCCATTTCACCAACATCTTGCAGAACTGTAACCTGACACCCCAACTCCTGAACCCAATGGTTGTCCAACAAAGGCAAGCATGCCGCCCACCTTCTTCTCCGCCTTGTTAATCTGCGTTGCCGTTTTCATGGAACGACGTTCTTGTGCCCTTGTTTTTCTGTTCTACAGCACTCCGCAGGGCCTTGTCATTCACTCTGTATGTCCTGACCTTGTTTAACTTCCTAAATTGCATCACTGCATTTGTTTGAGTTACATTTCATTTGCCATTCCTTTGCCCCTTTTCCATTTCATTTATATCCTGTGGTAGTCTTAGACAGTCTTCTCTGAATGTTATTCCACCAATGTTGATGTCATGTGCAAACTTACTAATCATGTCATCCACATACTTACCCAGATCATTAATATATATGACAAACAACATGGACCCAAAAATGATCCCTGTGATACACCTCTAGTCACAAGCCCGCATTCTGGAAAAACATCCCTCCATACCATGCTCTCCTTTCACTAGCCATTTCTGTACCCAATTGGCTAGCTCTCCCTGGATCTCATGTGATCTAACCTTCTGAACCAGTCCACCTTGTCAAAAACCTTGCTAAGGCCCATGTAGATTATGTCTACTGCCCTGTCTTCAACAATCTTCTTAGTCACTTCTTAAAATTAAAAAAATCAAATTCCTGAGACATGATCTCCCAAGCACATGGCCATACTAACGACTAGTACTTGTGTTTAGATGTGTTTCACCAAATTCCTCTGCTCTACCACAGGGACGTACTTTCATATGTTTGGACCTGAACCTCTGCAGTTCCTGCCACAAATCCCTATCTCACTGTGCCCCCATAAACCTTTCCTTTGATCACCTGTACTGATACCTCATCTGGTTTGGTGTTAAATTGTGCTTCATAATCACCTCAGTGATACACCTTTGGATATTTTTACTGTGTGGAGAGTGCCACGTAGCTGCAGTTTATTGTTGGTTTTATCAGGAGGCACTTTAATTCTGTGCCTGTGGGTTTCTTCAGCTTATTCTCCACTGGGCTTTGGTATGTTCTTTCAGCTCTTGACAGTTTATTACCTTCAACAAGGCTTCTTATCTAATAGGTGACATGGCTGTCACAGCACCAACGACCAGGATTCAAATTTGGCGCAGTCTGTAAGGAGTTTGTACATTTTCATCATGTCTGCGTGGGTTTCCTGTTGGTGCTCTGGTTTCCTCCCACTGTTCAAAACATACCAGGGTTGTAGGTTAATTGGGTGTAATTGTATGTCTAAATTTAAATTTAATTTAGCCTGTACCATTATAACAAATTGCAATATCCGTCAAATAGATGCCTGCAGTTTTGCGGAAAACACGAGAAGGCCATTCCGTCCCACCATTCTATTCCTGTGCATTGGGATCATGGTCCTTATCTTGCTTTGCCTGGCATTCCTTCACACACTTGTTTAATGAAAATACCTTGGTTTCAGCCTTTGAAAGCAAATATGCCAAATGGAACTAATGTTACAAATCTGCATTGTTTTCAAGGCTTTTAAGAAGTTTGAGCATTATTCTATCCAAGACAATGAAAGACGGATGAAAGAAATTGAGGAAAAACTCAAGAAAAGGAAAATGGAGGAAGAGAGGTCGTGCGTCCCGCCTCCTAGTCAGGAAGTGGAGATCGATTCAACGCCCGAGGAGCAATCACATGTGGCAGCAGAGACAACTGATCAGAGCGCTGAGAAAACTGACCCAGAGGTTCCAGCAGATTCACAGCAGCCAGCCAACGTTGTTGCAGCTTCCGTACCCTTAGAGGGTGCTGCTGCTGCACCAGATGTGAAACAGGAGCACGTTGAGCCTTCCAAGTACGTGTGCACTATGTTTTAAACTGAAGATTCGATATTAAGATGTTGCAGTTTTGTGGAGATAAATGCTGGTGTCCCTTTTCTGCCTGCCCAAGGTGGGTGGGTATCTTAGATTCCCTTGATATGCATGTGGTTTCCGTTTCACTGAACTAAGTAAGATCATCTGCTGCATTGCAGATGTGTACCTGCAGACAAACAGGGTTTTTATTTTTCTTCTCCCTGCTTGCTCCCTCATTAACGTCATACCCGATTAAACCTTAGTTTTGTACTTTGAACGACAAGAACTGAGATAGATAGAGGAGTTCAACAAATATTAACTGGATGCATTTTGGAAGACAAAAGAGAAGAATTATGTAAACTAAATAAAAGAAGGGGAAGGAAGATTTGCATACATGTATCAACTATGTTGTCAACTTGAAAAATGAGGTTGTTTTCTTTAAGAAAATGCACAATGAGATGAATAAAAACACAAAAGAAATGTTGTAGCTCAGACACCGGCTTCTTCAGTGCAACTTATCCATGATATCCAAGCTAGTTCCATTTGCGTGAAGCTCACATCTCTCTCACCTTCCCTAACATCCTACCTGTCTAAATGTCTTTTGAACATTAAAATGTGTCCTGCTTTTACGGCATCCTCGCTCCACTTACCCACTACCCTCGGCGTGAAGAAGGTACCCTTTAGGACTTCTTTAAATCTTTCCCCTATCATCTTAAATCTATACCCTCTCATTTTAGACTTCCCAACCCTGGGGAAAAAAGTGTGACTGTTCACCTTATCTATGCCCTCGTGATTTGATAGAGCTCTATGGATTCCCCCAATAATCTCCCTACACTCCAGCGTGTAAAGTCCCAGCTCTCCTTGAAAGGTTCCAGCGCTGGCATGCTGGTACTGTAATAGCTTTGTGCTAACCGCTACACTAACTGCGCTGTCCAGGTAAATCTTTATAAACAGTGGCTGAGGCTTTAGCTGGAGGATTGTGACTAATTCTGGGATAACTTCGAGACAGAATGTTAAAGCTTGGAGAAGGTGTAAGAGCTTCACTGGAAGGACAGCTGAGAAACTGCTATTGTTCCTTTTGAACTTGGTTAAGAAGAAGATTCAAATTCAACAAGAGTACAAAGGGAAATATATTGCCAGCAGTGTTGTTGTCCAGAGATCTGATTTTATTGCAGATCATACGCGGCTGTGAGCCCAAATTGCAATGGCCGAAAAGTCTGCTGGAAGCAGATTTAGTCCTAACCTTCAATGGGAGTTGTATATATACTTTAAAAGTTCAAACAGGATAAACAGTCTTATAAAGAGTTTGGTGGGGAATTATCCCATTGTGACCTTCTCTGCATCGGAAAGACTGGATGCAGACTGGGAGATTTGGTTTGCTGAGCACTTACACTCTGTCCGCATCAATGACATTTCATTTCAATTCTTCACCCCTCCTCTGAGCTGACATGTCGGTCATACCAAGGCCACTGTAAATTGGAGGAGCAATACCTCATATTCTGTCTGGGCCCTCTCCAGCCAGATGACATCAGACTCAGAATTTATTGTCATGAATAAGTCATGACATTCAGTGTTTTGCTGCCGCATCAAAGTGCAAATATCTTACAACATTACTATAAAAAAAGTTAAATAACAGTGCACGAAAATTAAGGTAGTGTCTTTGGTTCATTGATTATTCAGGTATCTGATGGCAACAGGGACGAAGCTGTCCTTGTGCCGCTGGGCGCTCGTCTTTAGGCTCCTGTACCTTTTTCCCCGTGGTAGCAGAGTGAAGAGGGCACGGCCTGGTCGGGGGCAACCTTGAGAATAGAGGTTGCTTTCTTAAGACACCACTTCATGTAGATGTCCTCGACAGAATGAAGCCTGATAACATCGACTTCTCCAGTTTCTGCCAGACCACTCCCTGTACTCCTTCTCCTACCCCATCTTCGCTTCAGCTGTCCACCCCCTCTCCATTCACTGAGCCATCCCCCCTCCCTCTCTTCTCTCCACATATTACCTCCTGCCTGTCAGCCTGTGCTCCACCCCTGCCCCCCACCCCCACCATTTTGTTAGGATGCCTGTCTAAATTTTGCTCATACCTTGATGTGGGGCTCAAGCCCGAAATGATTATCTTTGCTGTATAAAGTACACTGTTTGACCTGCTGAATTTCTTCACCATTGCGTTTTACTTCAATCACAGTGTCATGTTTTACGTCTGAATAGCTTTCTTCCATGCTTCTGAATATCATCAATTAAATAATGGAGTTTGCTCAAGGAAATCACTTTTGTTTTGCTTTAGGTGTACCTTTGCATCTGGTGAGGGTCAGATTGAGTAGTTAGGTGCATTTTGGATAGAGGTGGTGGAGAAAACAAAGGGCCAATCCACCCATGCTCTTCTTTTAAGTTTCTTATTGTAATAGCTTATTGTAATGGTTTGCTGAGCACCTACACTCTGTCCGCATCAATGACATTTCATTTCAATTCTTCACCCCTCCTCTGAGCTGACATGTCGGTCATTTCAAGGCCACTGTAAGTTAAATAACAGTGCACGAAAATTAAGCTAGTGTCTTTGGTTCATTGATTATTCAGGTATCTGATGGCAACAGGGACGAAGCTGTCCTTGTGCCGCTGGGCGCTTGTCTTTAGGCTCCTGTACCTTTTTCCCCGTGGTAGCAGAGTGAAGAGGGCACGGCCTGGTTCATATTCACAGAGCGACCCTGCAGAGACCATTTGAGTCTCTCCTTGGATGGGCAATGCTATTCTGTTGCCTGAACAGGAAACGCACAATGGAATAACATTCCATTTCTCTTCAAAGGACATGGTCGGACTGAGGAGCCTAATTATCTGTTCCCTGATGGGCTTCTTGAAGTGACCGACCAGTCCCAATACCACACAAATATTCGATTCAAGAACTATTTCCCTAGGAAAAAAGTTAGTATTAACGGAATTGTCTGTGTTGACCTGATGTAGGAGCTGAATTGGGCCATTTGGCCCATAAATCTGCTGCCCCATTCAAATCACGGCTGATGTATTTTTCCTCTCAACCCCATTGTCCTTGCTCCTTTCCATTCACCTTAGCTGGTAAATCTCTTCACCCTTTCCATAGATTCCACGTCCTTCCTATAATGAGATAACTAGAACGGAACAAATACTCTGTGTCGTCTCACCAGAGGTTTGTTGAGTTACAACATGACCTCTCTACTCTTGAACTCAATTCTCTTATTAATGAAGCCCAGTATCCCATAATTCTTCTTAGTTATCCTATCAAACTATGTAACAACCTTGAGAGATGGATGGATTTGGACCCCAAGATCCCTCTGTTCAACCACACTAAGATGAGTAACCTTAACTTAGTGTTTAATGTTAACGCTAAGTGCTTGACAATCCATTCGTTTCCAAGGAGCTGTTCTTGTAGTGAATTGAAGGCAAAATAACCTGATAATTATTTTCAAGGGCAAATAATTGCAGATGTTCTTGGAAAAGGAAATTGGCGAGAAATGGGATGAACCAATGGGTTCCATTTTCAAAAGTGGGCACAGACCTTTCATATCCTTCCACTTTCTACAGGCCAGTCATGGGTACTCGCATGGGCCTCAGCTTCATCTGCCATTTAATTGGCCATGTTCAACACCCTTTAGTCCTATTCTGGCATATCACTTTACCCCAACCCTCCTAAACTTGTTTCATCCCCGTTTCTGCCATCCTCCATCCTGCCCTTGGATTTCTCCTGGACAATCTCTGATCCTTCCTTTTCCGGATCTTGCTGTCTCCATTTTAGGAGACAGACATCATTGATATTTATGCTTCAACTTGAATGTCATTTTAATTCTGCTTCCCTTTCCCATATGGACCCAGCTGTCCCCAATCTCTCCATTGCTCCAGAGAAGGAAAGCGCACATTGAAGAACAATGGCTTGTATTTTGCTTTGAAATCTTGAAACCCAACAGTAGGAACCTTGAATGTTCCAATTTCAGGTAGTCAACATTCCCCATGTAGCGAAAAATAAAAGTCTGTAGATGCTGTGATAGTAGAAAAAAAATCAGAAATGCTGGAGGAACTCAGCTGGTCTTTCAGTATCCATAGGAGGTAAAGATATATTACTGACACTTCAGACTTGAACCCCTCTTCAAGGTCTAAGCAAAAAAGCAGGCAGGTCTCTCAATTAAAGACTGGGGAGAGAAAGGGGGAAGAATGGGAGGAGGAGAAGTCCAGACCAACAAACAAAAGGTGTTAATTGGATATGATAAGAGGAAGGGTAAGAATTGAATTTAGCTCTGTGAAAGGAGACAAAGGGGAGGGGGAAGAGAGAGAGAAAACTTGCAGAAAGGAGACAGGAAAGAAGGTGGGGGTGGTGGTTAATGGAAGCTGGAGGTCGATGTTAATGTCATCTGTTTGGAGGGGGCCCAGTCAGAAGATGAGATGTTGTTCCTCCAAATTGCAAGTGGTCTCAGACATGTCAGCAAGGGAATGGGATGAGGAATTGTAATGTGTGGCTATTGCAGTGGACAGAGCCAAGGAGTTCACAATCAATTCTCACCTTTCTTCTTGTATCCAATTAGTACCTTTTGTTTGTTGGTCTGGACTCATCCCCCTCCCGTTTTACCCCTTTTTCTCCCCAGTCTTTAATTCAGACGTCTGCCTGCTTTTTGCTTTCATTTTGACAAAGGGCTCAGGCCCGAAATATCAGTAATATATCTTTTCTTCCTATGGACGCTGCGAGACTGGCTGAGTTCCTCTAGCATTTCTGTGTTTTTACTGCACCCCCCAATGATCGTCCACTCCTTTTTAAAAAATCCTTCTTTGCTCATCTGTCTTATCCCACCCTCTCCTCTACCTGGCTGCATCTGCCCCATATCCCCTCCCTCTTTGCTTCTCCCCATCACCATCAGCTTCTGTTCCGCCTTCCTACGTACTTCTAAATACTGGCCTTCTTTCCTCTTCCCTGTCAATTCTGATGCAGAGTCTTAACTTGGAACATTTGACTCGATTTGTCTCCACTGATGCTGCTGGACTCCGTGTTCTTCCAGCATTCTCTTTTCCTGTGGAAACTCAGACTGTTCTGTATAAAGAATCAGTCTGTGACCTGTTTGTCCACCTGGTTGCTCATGGGTGTTAGTTAACAATGTCAACCAGTGAGATGTAAGGGCAATAGTTGAGCAGGTGGAGGGGGCTGGATTTAAGCAATGAATCTTGTGAATGGAGAATTCACAACGGGACAAGGCAAGGAAGTAGCAGAAATTGGAAAATTATTCATGTGTAATTGACTAAGTTTTCAAATCCTCTATTTATAAATTTAGCTCTAATTCAGCAGAACATTTCTACCACATTTAAGTTAAGGCTTTTGATGATTTGTAGTACTTTGGAGATCTGACCATTGGCAGTTAAATACATTGCTGGAGCAGGCACAATAGTCTCTTGATCTCATAATATCTTTCAAAATCAACATCAACTTGACTTATTCATGAACTCTAAGATAATATTTCTTGACTCTCCGGAATTTCTGGCCAACAAAATACTAAATGAATGTGTCTTTATTTTGAAGAAGATCATGAATAAGCAAACCACAGATCCAGTCCCATTTACAATGCCAACTGAACATTATATCTGCCAGATTAAATAAGCATCATCTGAGCGACCATTGTCCTGTTTTCACCACAACCAACACAGCCCCACTAAATGAGACACATTGCCTCAACAGGCAAATTGCATCTCTTCAGAAAGACAGCATCAAAGTCCTAATGATTATGGAGAACGATTGTCTGTGTGCTCTTGCTTTTAGCATTAATTGGATTTTGCAGTAAATTAGTATTCCCCTTTAGTCCTGTGGGAATGAATGTGTGCTTCCTTTATTTGCTGGCTTTTGCAATGACCTATTTTGGACAACACCAATATAATTCTCATTTGCTATGCGCTGAGCACAAAAGCAGCTGCAGATTGACACCATTTTAAGAATCACACTTTGTATATTAAAATAAGGTGTAAATCGAGTCCACGCTTATGAAGATCCAGCTGCGCTGGATGGGTCACGTCTCCAGAATGACCATCGCCTTCCCAAGATCGTGTTATATGGCGAGCTCTCCACTGGCCACCGTGACAGAGGTGCACCAAAGAAAAGGTACAAGGACTGCCTAAAGAAATCTCTTGGTGCCTGCCACATTGACCACCGCCAGTGGGCTGATAACGCCTCAAACCGTGCATCTTGGCGCCTCACAGTTTGGCGGGCAGCAACCTCCTTTGAAGAAGACCGCAGAGCCCACCTCACTGACAAAAGGCAAAGGAGGAAAAACCCAACACCCAACCCCAACCAACCAATTTTCCCTTGCAACCGCTGCAATCGTGTCTGCCTGTCCCGCATCGGACTTGTCAGCCACAAACGAGCCTGCAGCTGACATGGACTTTTTACCCCCTCCATAAATCTTCGTCCGCGAAGCCAAGCCAAAGAAAGAAAAAATATTTGCACAGAGTTTCCAGAATGAGAATTTATTGTCGTGAACTTGTTGATTTGCGGCAGCGTTACAAGCGCAAAACTTGGTATGAATTACATTTTTAAAAAAATAATTAGTGCAAACAAAGAGAAGTGAGGTAGTGTCTGTGGCTCATTGTCCATTCAGAAATCTAATGACAAGGGGAAGAGGCTTTTTTTTTGTTCCGTTGGGTGCTCAGCTTCAGGCTCCTGTACCACCTCCCCAATGATAGCAGTGAGAAGAAGGCATGGCCTGGGAGGTGGGGGTCCTTGAGGATAGAGGCTGCTTTCTTGAAGCACTGCCTCTTGGAGTTGTCCTTGATCAGGTGAAGACTAATGCCCATGATGGCACTGGCCATGTTCACAACTCCGTAGTCTTTTTCTGTCCTATACGTTGTATATGTCCATGGTACATTTGTAGAAATTTGCGAGAATCTTTGGTGACATGCCAAATCTCCTCAAAATCCGAATGACAGGCAAGTTTCTTCATTGTTGCATCAACATGAAAGACCCAGGATAGATTTTCAGAGATGTGAAAAGAGATTACACTTTAATGTCTGGATTATATGGGCCTTGTAAAGCTGGTTTTGTCCACCACCAGGTTCAGGAACAGCTGCTGCCATTGGACTCCTCAACAATATGCTCAGTTGGGACTCACTTAAGGACTTTCTTTTGCACGCTATTGTTTTTTTAAAATCCTTTCTGTATTGCACAATCAGTTTGTTAACATTGCTTTATTTGTTTGCCTTGTGTACAGTTTTTTTTAACCGATAAGTGATAATTTTGCCTCGCCAGCAGGAAAAGGATTGTATGTGATGTGTCGTTCTCGGAGAATAAATTTGAAATCTAATATCTTGATGGACTTAGGGATGTGTTGAATTGATTTATCTACTGGTTTGTTTACAGGAAATGTGAAGAAAATTCTGACAGCTATAATGGGGCTGTGAGAGATAACTACTCTTGGTCCCAGGATTATTCAGACCTGGAAGTGAAGGTGCCAGTTTCCAAGCAGATCGTTAAAGGAAGACAGGTAACAACTAATCCCCAGCAGACTGAAGAAAAGTTTAACTTTCAGATACACTGACAGAGAATTTTTTTTTGGACAAGTTTAAAATTCAGTACTGGTAAGCTCTGCATCCAAGGACGAAGAAGGAGGAAAGCTTTTTCAGGGTTCCTGTTCATGCACCACCAGGTTCCACTTATTACTTCACGGAAGCCTTGGTTCATCTGTATCTGCTGAACGCAATACAGGTTTTGGCAAACCAGTTTGTCAGGATTGGCTTGTAATTGTCCCCTTCCAAAGACCTTTTCATGTGAATGGGAAGGTTAGCGAGGCGGGTTAGCACAATGCTGTTATAGTGCCATGGTTCGAATCCAGCTCTGTCTGTGAGGAGTTTGTACATTCTCCCCATGTCTGTATAGGTTTCCCCCAGGGGCTCTAATTTCCTTCCACCCTTCAAAATGTACTGGGAGGGTAGTCAGTCGGGTGTGTAATTGGGCAGCATGGGCTTGTGGGCTGAAAGGGCCTGTTACAGTGGTGTATATCTAAATTTAAGCAATTAAAAAAAAATTAAACATTTAAGTTTGCACATTTGTGATTTCATGGCATTGCAAGGTTATCTGGATCAGTGTGGAGTTTGACCAGATGCAAACTGTCCACCAATATTCTAGTCCAAGAAGCAGAAGGCTCATTCACATACGGTGTTTCTCAAATAATGTTACAAAGAAATGTTTATATTTTAAAATTAATACTGAAATTTGTTGGGTTGGAGGAGACGGTTAACAAAAAACAAGTCCATTTGCAATGGACTTTGCAAATCCATTACACTACTAGTATTTTTGCTTGTGTGGCCAACAAAGGTGATGGGACATTTTTAGTAGAACTTGTTAAGTTTAGGAGGTTATGTTAAAATTTTGGCAGTGGTGTTTCAGCTGCTGGCACACTGGCATCGAAATTATAATTTCCGGTGCCATACCAAAATTTTACTTGGTAATATGACCAGCCATTCAGCTGCACCTCTCTGTATTCCCCCCCCCCACCCTCCCTCCTCACCCCCCTGCCAGGGGCCACATCACATTTAAGGGACTTGTGGTTTTTATGAGGTTAGTTGCAGAGAAGTATTAAAGAAACCAACTAAGTTTGTGCAGAGTCCAAAGGAGGCCATCGCCAAAAGAAAGGCTGAGAATGTCTGATCTAGACTGATGTCATAGGTCACAGTAGCATTGGAGATGCCGGTGTTTGGTTGATGCATCAATTTCCCATAATTCAGGTGGATTTTAGGTGTGAGACTGAACAGGGTCTTCTCCTAATCAGAATTTATTGTCATTAACACGTTACATTACAGTGCAAATATTGCTATCAAATTACATTTAAAAATCAATAAATTATTTCAAAAATAAAAGAAAGTGAAGTGGTGTCTGTGTTCATGGTCCATTCAGAAATCCGATGGTGGAGGGGAAGAAGCTGTCCTTGTGCCACTGACTGTTCATCCTCAGGCTTCTGTGCCTCCTTCCCAATGGTAGCAGAATGAAGAGGGCATGGCCTAGGGTCCTTAAAGATGGAGGCTGCTTTCTAAAGACATCTCCTCTTGTAGGTGTCCTTGATGGTCTGGAGCCTGATGCCCGTGATGTCGCAGGCTCTGGAGTTACAGCTCTGGAATTTTTTTTCCTGTCCTGTGCATTGGCACCTCCATACCAGACAGAGATGCAACCAGTCAAAATGCTCTCCACCGTACAAATTTGCAAGAGACTTTGGTGACTCTCCACAACTCCTCATGTACTGGTGTAGACCCCAGGACAGATCCTCAGAGATTTTGAAACCCAGGAACCTGAAACTCTTAACTCTTTCCACTGCTTCCCCTTCATGAGGATTGGTTCGTGATCTCCTGATTTCCCTTTCCAAAACTCCACAATAATCTTCTTGGTTTTGCTAACATTGAGTTCAAGTTGTGGTGACACCACTCAACAAGCTGAGGCATCTCCTTCCTTCATGCTTCCTTATTGCCGTCTGTCATTCTCAGATTTCAGATTTATTGTCCGAGTACATACATGGCATCACCTACAACCTTGAGATTCCTTTTTCCTCTAGGCATGGCAGAATTGCCACCAATTGGCAGTGCAAAAAATTAACTACACAGCGTAAAGATGGAAACAGATAAAAGAACTGTAAATAGGCATCAAATGTAAGCAAACTGTGTTGACAGTGATTCTGCTGACGACTGTGGCATCATCGGCAAATTTGTAGACGGCATTTGAACGGTGCCAAGCCACATAGTCACGGGTGTAGAGCGAGTAGAGCAGAGGGCTAGGCACGCATCCCTGAGGTGTTCCCACGTTGATTGTCGGTGAGGAGGATCAAGTACCAGATGAACGGTGACCTCAAGAAAGACTGCAGATGCTGAGGTTGAGTGCAATAAACAAACGTGCTGGAGATACTCAGTCGGTCGGCACAATATGAGCTCCTCCACTCATATTTGTGAATTGACCTCAAAATGATGTTGCTCCTGCTCTCAACTACTCGATAGTCGCAAGGAGATTGGGAGAAAGGCTGATCCTCATTTCACTTTACTTCTACGCAGGTGTCTGTCGACATACAGAGCAACAGGTTGCGCGTGGCTATGTTTGAAGGAGGGAGCGAGCGAGTCGTTGTGGACGGAAAACTAACACACAAAATCAACACTGAAAACTCGATGTGGAGCTTAGAGCCAGGCCGCTGCATTTTGGTAAGTCTTTGCAAATGACGGAGACGATTCCCCCCCCCCACACCAGAGTATGCCATTTGACCCAGCTTGGTCCAAGATTGTAGTTTATTTTCCATGCAAGCTGCCTCTGCAACAGTATTGACTTGTCTGGTGTCCCTTTCTTTGTCCCTGGCTTCCCCATAAATCCGTGATGAAATCAACAGTGGAAAGTGATCTGCACAAACTTAAAATACAACTGAAATCATGACCGGCGTTGGTTTGAATTTTGGGGGGGGGGGGGGGGTCTCACTGTAATGAAAATTCATTCTCCTTTGGATCACTGAACATTTCAGCACCGAAACAGGCCCTTCAGCCATTCTGTGTCAGTCCATTTCTCTGCCTCGTCCTACTGACCTGCACCTAGTCCATGGCCCTCCATACCTCTCCCATCTATGTACCTGTCCAAATTTTTCTATAATATTAAAATTAAGGCCACATTCTACACTTTAGCTGGCAGTTTATTCCACATTCCCACCACTCACTCTGTGTGAAGAAATTCCCCCTAAACTTTTCCCCTTTCACCCTTAAACCAAGTCCTCTGGTTTGTATCTCACCTATCCTCAGTGGAAAAAGCCTACTTACATTTGATCTGTTTAAACCCTTCATAATTTTAAATACCTCTATCAATCTTTCCCCCCCCCCCCCCCCCCCCTGTTCTTCTATGCTCAGGGAAAAAAGTCCTAATCTGTTTCACCTTTCCTTGTAACTCAGTTCCTAAGATCCAGACAACATCCTAGAAAACCTGCAGTCTTTCTATCTTGTTGATGTCTTTCCTGTAATTATGTGACCGTAACTGCACACAACACTCCAAACTTGGCCTTACCAATGTCTTATACAACTTTAACATAACATCCCAACTTCGATATTCAGTACTTTGATGTATGGATGCCAATATGTCTAAAGCTCTCTTTACAATCATATCTACCTATGATGCAATATTCAGGGAATTATGTATCTGTATTCCCAGGTCCCTCTGTTCTACTCCACTCCTCGGTGCCCTATCATTTACTGTGTTCGTCTTTTGTTGGTTTGTCCTTCCAAAATGCAACGCCTCACACTTACCTACATTAAATTCCATCTGCCATTTGTCAGCTCATTTTTCCAGCTGATCCAGATACATCTGTGAGCCTTGAAAACTTTCTTCACTGTCCACACCTCCAATCTTAAGCCACTTTCAGGTGGAATAGCTGGGAGAATGTGGCTCTGGAGCCGGCTGCAGGTGTGTGTGTGAAGCAACGTTCAGGTGGCAGCGCTGAAGGCACTGTTCTGGTACCTGATAGGTCCGCAGTAGGGAGAGGCGCCGCGGAGCAAACGCCGGCTCCTATCGATTCTGGTTGTTGTCCCACCCGCTTTCAGGTGCCTTGGGGGAGCACTTGGAAGTGGAGAATATGCCTACCCGAGGAGGGTTGGGTAAGTACTCCTCTGGTCAGGGTTCTCCGCTTTCAGGTGGCCTCCACACAGCTGCATTCCGGTATTTTAGGTGGCTTTATGTTGAGGTATCTGGCCACTTGAAAGCGGCTTTAGTGTCATCTGGAAATTTGCTAATCTAATTTTACCACATTATCATCCAGATCATTGATGATGACAAACAACAACAGTCTCAGCATCGATCCCTGAGGCACACCACTAGTCGCAGGCCTCCAGTCTGAGAGCACCACTCTATGGGTTCTCCCGTCCAGCTAATGTCGAAACTGGTTTATTACCTCAGTAAATCTTACCTGGGCTACATTCATATCAAAGCCAGATCATCGGGCCTCAGAAGACCCTTAAGGTTACGGAAGAAAAGCGCAACTGAATCACGTATTTAAATGTGAAACGCCAAGACTACAGGTGTAGATTGTAGTAAACACCCAAAAAAATTGATGTAGGAATTCAGCAGGTCATGTAACACCCATAGTAGATGAAGATATATAATTAATATTTTGGGCCTGAGCACTGCTTCAGGATATGTGCAAAAAAGCAGGTGGGTGCCTGAGTGAAAAGGCTGGGAGAGGAGCACAGTCCAACAAACAAAAGATGACCATTGGACATGAATAGGAGGACAGGAGATAAAGTTGAGAATTGATTGGGTGAGGGGGTGACTCTGTAAATGCATAGCTGGAGGAAAGGAGGGATAGGGGAGG
The DNA here is from genome assembly GCF_036971445.1 of Narcine bancroftii. Lineage (NCBI taxonomy): Eukaryota > Metazoa > Chordata > Chondrichthyes > Torpediniformes > Narcinidae > Narcine > Narcine bancroftii. Next base: position 105,910,603 of record NC_091470.1, on the reverse strand, counting down.
AGAGAGATGGGTGGGAGAGGGAACTAACAAGCTGGAGAGTCGATGTTAATGCCATCTGACTGTAGGGTGCCCAAGTGGAATTTGAGGTGTTCCTCCAATTTCCAGGTGTATTTATTTGCCTGATTTCATCAATGGCTCAGTTTCCAGCAGCCACTCATTGGCGAGATGGGAGTGGCAGTGTGGGCTGACTCTGGTCAATTTCTTAACTTGGGCAGGCAGAATTGAGTTGGTAACAGCCTCTTCACACTCTATCCCCTTTAAGGATTCTATTCTCTCAATTCCTCTGTCTCCATCGCATCGGCTCCCAGGATGGGGTCTTTCATGCCAGATCATTTGGGGTATTCTCCTTCAAAATATGTGGCTTTCCTTCTACCACTCTCAACTTAGCCCTCACTCACATATCCTCATTACCTGCACATGTGCCCTGGCTCCCTTCATCCCCTCGTGAACAAGACAGGCTTCCCCCAGTCCTCACCTACCATCCCACCAATCTCCACATCCTTTGTCATTTCTGCCACCTACTACGTGATCCCACCACACATTCCCCTCTCTGCCTTCCACAAGGACTGCTCTCTCCACGAGTCCCTCATTCACTCATCCCTTCCCACCAACCACCCCTAGGCACCTACACCTGTGACCACAGATAATGCTCCATTTGCACCCACGCCTCCTCCCTCACCACCTTTCTTGGCCTGTGCATTTGGACTCACTAATGTAGAGGTCATATCAGGAGCATTGAGTACATTACACCAGGGGCAGAGGAGGTGCATGTGTCATCTGGAAGGGCTGTTTACATCACTGGAAGGTTGTGAGGGAGGAGGTGTTGGAACAAGTGTTGCACCTTCTGAAGTTTTGCTGAAGTAAGTGTGGGGAAAGTGTCAGAAAAAGTTGGGTGGGAAAGACTAAGTAGATCATGGAATCATAAAGGGTGGGGTGGCGGGGGGGGGCGGTTGGAAATGTGGCTGGTGGTGGGATCGCATTACATCTGGCAGAAATGACAGTGATGTGCCAGGTGTGGAGGTGACTGGGGAACATGGTGAGGACTGGTGGGATGAAGAACCCTTTATGTGGTACAACTCTACGTCTTAACACGAGGGAAAGTCTAAAAGTGAAGATTGGCCTCTTATTTGGGACTTTGTGGATGAGCTGTTTGTGAACTAGAATTTCATTGTACACATGAGTAGCCCAATATAGTAATGAGTGTGTATAGATTTCTGCTTCTGAAATTCAATAACATTGAAGTTCACTGAAGTGGAATGCCACAGAGGGCGAGTTTCTGCCCATTACCTGAAAGTAATTATCGGTTTTCAGGTTACAGCCACGATGGGCTTTTCTTAATGGATATGCTTCATACGCATACTTCTTGACTCTCCCAGAGTGCGGCTTCTGGTCTCTGATAAGTTAGCTAAACTTGGGTTTACTGTGCGCCTCCAGGATAGACGGGAAATTGTCTGCCTTCGTATGGCGAGGGCTAATAATTCATTTTGCACATTCTGTTCACTAAATTGTGCTCCATCGGATATGTTTTGCATGTGTGAAATGGGGCAAGAAGCTTTGTACCTGAAAACTCAAGCCACCATATTTGATTATGCTGGAATTTATTTTCTAGTCAATTTTCACCACAACATCTGCAAAACCAATATTAATATTGTTAATTGATCTTTGTATTTCTAATCATAGTGCAGAGAACATTACAACCCTTTGCACCATGGTGTTGTGCCGAGTTATATAAACTTCTTCAACAATTTCAACCTACCATACCTCACGCCCTTAACCCTCAATTTTTCATGTAGCAACGTGTTCCAGAGTCTTTTCAATGTCTCAATTCTACCAGCTTCAAATTCGACCTTCCAAAATGCATTACTTCACACTTAACTGAATTGAACTCCATCTGCCATATTTCTGCCCAACTCTGCATCTGTTGTGTTTGTAGTTATTTTCCAGCTTTTCTGCTTCTGAAATCTACTTCTCACTGTTTTTTTTAAAATGTTTTGAGCCTTCTGATCACTGAGTAACAGGCACAGAGGCTTTGATAGCATTAGATTGTACTTTAACACTACACATGCACACATCTCCTTGGCAGCTCCCTCTCTGCCTTATTCCTTTGAATCTGCTGACTCAGCAGGTTCTGTGACTATTGATGTATATATGTAATGGATGATTTCTCATGGGGGGAATGTTTAAGGAGAACCCAGATGAGCCCACATTTTGTTATTTAAAACCTGAATCTAGACTCATGTTCAGATGTGTGCAAGCCATTCCTGGTTTCTCAAAATTGTGTAAGAATGTTCCAAACTATTTCAACATAGAATTTATATTATTTGAAATAAGCTTTATTGTGCCTTGTGCCATGGAAAGCTCCAAAATCCGGCAATTGGGGAGAGAGAGATGGCAGTGCGAGTCGGGTGGGCAAGAGACCGGCAGTATGAGTTGGGCAGGCGAGAGACCGGCAGCGCGAGTTGGGCGAGGGGGAGAGACCGGCAGCGCAAGTCAGGTGGGCGTGGGGGAGAGACAGGCAGTGCAAGTTGGGCGGGCGAGAGGGGCAGACCGGCAGCGCGAGTGGGGCGGGCGAGGTGGGGGGGTGAGATGGAAGCGCGAATGCAAGTGGGTAGGTGTGAATACGGCAGCACAATTTGGGTGGGCTTTCCGAAATCCAGGAAAATCCGAAATTCAGAACACACTGTCCCCCAAGGGTTCCGGATAAAGGATTGTGTACCTGTAGTGACAACAGTGGGTGAATGTTTGAGTTACAATGGTCTGGGCTCAAGGAAACATCCATAATGAGTTCAAGTTGTTGTCCTTCTCATTCTGATTTTCCTGGACAACATCCTTTTGTGTGGTAGGAGAAAGTTTCCTTTATCAGTAAATTCATGTTATGCAATTTCATTTATGGTGCAGAATCTGGGAAAAAGTCATGGCGATACTGAGGTAAACAGACCAGGTGATCTCATCCAAGGTAGCAGCTGTAGGCTACAATAACCATATGTACATGTGTAAAAGTTACTCTTTGACCTGCTGAGTTTCTCCAGCAGTTGTGTTTTTTCACTTAACCACCAGTGTCAACAGAATTCTGCATTTTACCCTTGCAGGTGAAGAGTCCTCACACTGGGGAGGGTGTTTCAATGAGAGACATCGCTGCAACTGCTAATGTAGATTCAAGATTCCTTTACTGTCTTTTACGTAATATATGTAATTTATTGACTTTTGCTTGCACTGTGTAATTTGCTTAGCTTTTGCAGGCTCTACTAGCCTGGCGCCCCTATCTCATGGAGAAAGAGAGGTCCCTTCAGGGACACCGAGTGTCCATGGATTTGCCTCCTGCGCTGCTGCTCCATAGAACATTGCAGCACAGTACAGGCCATTCGGCCTATGATGTTATGCTAACCCGTATATACCTTCCCAAAAAAAAACTAAACCCTTCCTACCTCATAACCCTCAATTTTTCTTTCATCCATGAGCCTATCTAAGAGTCTCTTAAATGTCCTTATTGTTCCAATTTTCACTACTGCCTCTGGCAATGCATTCCAGGCACCCACAACTCTGTTAAAAAAAAAGCTTTACCTCTGCTGTCTCCCCTAAACTTTCCTCCCTTCACTTTGTGCACATGTGTTTGCTACTCACTCCCTGGAAAAAAAGATGCTGACTGTCTATGCCTCTCATAATCTTGTCTACCTCTCTTGAAGTCACATCCAAATCTTATTGCTCCACTGTATTGATTGACTAACAATAAAAAAAAACAACAGGCCAATTTACTTTGAATTTCAAAAATAAAATATCACTGGAGTTTCAAACAGAATGTATTCTAAATGCAGGAAGTTCTTGAGGTACTGAATCGAGATGGAGTCAGCCAGGACTGTTGCCACAGATGCAGTATGAGGTTTGATAGTTTTTTTTATCTGATTCTAGGTCTCGGCAACTATTGGCAGCCCCTTGCGTGCTTAGCAGCTGGGAATTTGTACCACAGGTCCACAGGGACCTGGATTTGAATATAGCTTTGTTACAGGATGTCACCTTTATGATTTACTTTGTTCCCTGCATTTTTGCTGGCATATGCCAAACTTGCATTTTTTTTTACATTATTTAAAAATTGCTTGTGTTTATAGATTAACGCTTCACCATATGCTGTGTCTAGTAAAGACATTAGATGTGTAACTTTCCATAGGATACCATTAGTGCAGATAGCAGTAGGTTGTATAAGCCACCTGCATGGAAAATATATTTATCTTTTAACAAAAGCCACAAAACCTCAAGCATAACAGATTTCCCACTTGCTGATATTTAGTGATATCTAGACATGTCTGGCAGACACACAATCAGTTTCATCAGTTTGTCGAAATGGCATTGGCGCTTTTAAATTTGGAGAGAATGATCAGTAATTACATTTTTTTTTCCTTTTCCTGTCTTATTTTATGTTGATGAGACCCTGAGTTTTGAAGCCAGCTTCACTGGATGAAACAGACTGAAGGTTATGAATGGCTGCAGCAACCAGTCCCATCCCATTGATGTTCAACTAATCTGCTCAAGTCACTCCTCTCATTCCCTAAGGCATTGATGTCAAAGTGCACGCAGGAGACTTTTAAATCGTTATTTCATCGATTAACATTTATCTGTTAACCAGAGATTGTCAAAATGTGGATCAACCTCTCCTTGTGGTCATGGTTTTTTTTAATGTACAAACATCAGTCTTTTCAAAACACGTCTTCATCTTGTTTGACACCCTTGGCCACCATCCCTATCGTTTTTCGCTGCCTCAGGATAGCGTCATTTGATTTCTCCCCTTCCTGCGAATAGCTCTGTAGATTGCTGCTCTGAAGCAGTCAGGATACAAAGAAAAAGCTCCACAATAGAAGCCACCATCCTGAAAATGTGAAAAAGAAATTTGGAGCACTAATTCCATTTATCAAATCAAACTAATGACAAATTCCTCCTGTAACTCTAGAATTAGGTTTGCATTGGGATGGCATTTTTATAATTATGGTGCAGCTCATCTTAGGGGTCAGCTACTGGCATTTGTATGAGTAGCAAAATAGCCTGGGGTGTACAGTTTATTTCTCTTGTTTACAATAACCGGCCATTGCAATACAAAAACCACTGTCGAGGTTGAATTAAAGAAGAAAATCTGCAGTTGCGGAAGATCATCCTTTCTCCCTCCTCCTTCTCCCCACCCCTGCCCATCCACCATTTTATTTAGCAGCTGCCTGGTTTTTTTTTCCCTCCTTAGATACTAGAGAGAAGTGGTGAAGAACAGCAAGTCCCTTGGAGTTCACTTAACTGGTGACCTATCGTGGACACTCCACATCTCCTCACTTGTCAGGAAGGCACAACAGCGACTGCACTTCCTGAGAAGACTGAAGCGGGCAAGGCTACCGGCTGCCATCATGCCAACCTTCTACAGGAGCTCTATCAAGTGCATCCTGGCCATCTGCATCATAAGTGGGTTACAGTTGCTGCAGAGAAGAGAAATGGATCAAAGGTCAATCTACAGGACCAGAAATGCCCCCCCCCCCCCCCACCAGTTGACATGTCTTCCGGGATCGTTATCTGAAGAGAGGGCGTGCAAAATCATTGAGGACCCCTTCCACCCTTCACACAGCATCTTCCAGCTCCTCTCACCAGGGGAAGAGATACAGGAGTGTCAGAGTCACCGCCAGGCTGAGGAACAGATTCGTCCCACGGGCAGTGAGAACACTGAACGACCAAAGGAACTGTTCACTCTCACATCAGTATAACGTCGGGCAGCACGGTTAGCATAAGAATTAGCACCACATGATTCAAGATTTCTTTATTCAAGGTTCCTTTATTGTCATGTGATAGTACAGAACCTGTAATAGTATGTGAAATTGCCTTCTGCCTGCCGAAAGGCAGACAAAGTTAACATTGATATCACAAGCGTAACAAAAGAGAGACCCTTCAGAGTGAATGCGAATTTGTTATCAGTGCTCCTGCAGCCACACAGACCCGAGCTCCAGATCCAAACCTCCAACGCTATCAGGAAGCCATCAGCACCCAAGGCCTTACAAAAGCCCTTTCTTGCCATCAGTATCTTCATGAATCCTGGTCTTGATACCTGACCGTAAGCCACCCGCAGCCTGTATGGGTCCCTGAGCCCTTGGCTGGTCCGCTGCCATAGTCACTTTCCCTAAAATGCCATCTCCTCTGCTTCTCCTCATTGGGATGACTACGGCAGTGAATTGGGTTAGAATCGGGCGTTGTCTGTAAGGAAGTTGTACTTGTCTCCATAACGTGGTTTTCTTCAGGGTGCTTCGGTTTCCTCCTACCCTCCAAAACGTGCAGAGATGTAGGTTAATTGGGTGTAATTGGGCAGCATTGACCAGAATTGGCTTCTCCAGTGTTGTAAACAAAAAAAATTAAATTTATCAATAAGACGTTGATGAGAACATATTGCAGTTTTGGTGCTCAGCTGAAGTAAGGGTGTCATTAAACTGGAAGGGGTGCCGAAAGGATTTCCAAGAGTGTTACTGGGACTGGTGGGCTTGAGTTATTAAGAGAGACTGGGACTTTTCTTCCCAAAGTGAGGAAAGTTAAGGGGGCTCCTTGTTAAAAGTATAGAAAATCATGAGGGGGTTAGATATGGTCATATTTTTTCCTGAGTCTAAAACTATAAGGTGAGGGGAAAGATTCAAAACATACCTGAGGGGCAACTTTTTCCACACACAGGGTGGTGGTTATTTATATGGAGCAGCCAGAGGTGGTGGTAGAGGAGGGTATTTAGAAAGGCACATAAGATATAAAATATTGAGAGGGATATCAGCTAATACCTAATAGATAATAGATAACTTAGATGGGTTGCACCACACGGCACACTGAATATAATCGAAATAAGCAGGCAGTCTTCAGAGTAATATTGTGCAGACCCAATAACAATGTAGAGATTTCCAACTTTTATCCCAATCCTGATACCTTGGTGAAGTGCTCAAACTCAAATCTTTATCTTTGCTATATGACCTGGTGAGTTTTTCCAGCATTGTGTTTTTTTTACTTTAACCACTGACTTTCATGTTTTACTTTTATCCCAGTCTCTCTTATTTGCCTCATCAACTAGAGAAGAAATAGGTTGCTCCAAATTCTTTTCAATTTTTGTGCATTTATAACTGATATCGAAACTTTGTAGGTGGTTTTTTTTTAAATTGTTTCCGCTTTCAAAATACCCAAATTTTTTGGAGATATATAACATTAATATTGGTCATGGAAAAACTCAAAGGTGCACATAAACATTATCAGTCTCAGTCAGAAATGTAGAATGATTTTATTTGTAGGCTGACAAGAAATGGGCAGAGATTGACGCTGAAAAATAGTTTCCCAGACAATTCCAGCTTCAAGAAGATGTTTAGTCATTAATTGGAGTACAAAAGGAGCCTGGTCATTTATAAATCCATTGCTTGGAATCTTGCGTCAGAAAGGTTTTGTGATCAAATCTAATTCCAGAAACTGGAGCTCACATTCCAGACAAAGGCGTCAATACTGCTCTGTTAAAGGGCTGCCCTTTTGAATTGGAGGTTAAACCAAAGCGCAGTTGCTTAATTCAGGTGGTATTCAGGAGAGCCACAGGGCTGCATTCTTAACCCCCCTGCTCGACTTGCTATATTATTCTTACAAGGTCTATTATATGCAATTCATAATCACATATAAATCCATTGATTTTGAATTAGTGTCTTTGTTTGACATAGGTGATGTATTCATTGGAGTAAAAGACTGATCATTTGATTGATTTGTCTTTCTCTCTTTGCATATTAATTTGCAGATGGAATTTTTAAGAGATAAAATGATATTTTATTAATGTAACCTCTTCAAGAAAATAGATTATGAGAGGCTTAGATAAGACCAGGACCTTTTTCTCAGGGTGGCAGTAGCAAACACCAGAGGACATCTGTACAAAGTGAAGGGAGGAAGGTTAAGGGGAGACATTAAGAATTGTGGATGCCAAGGGTGGTGGTAGTGGAGTCTGGAACAGAAGAGGCATTTGAGTGCTTTTAGACAGGAACACAGATGAAATAAAAATGAGGTATGAAGGGATTTTTTTTAAGGTGTATATAGGTGGGAACAACATCTTGGACTGAAAGGTCTGTACTATTCTACGTCCAGTGCTAAATGATATCAAATGCTGATCTATGTGTTAATAGAGTAGATCATCGTGCTTGTTCTGGTCACACATTGATTATTCTCAGTGACATTTTAAATGTGTAGTTTTGCAAAGGAACTAATATTTTGTCATTCTGCTAAACAGATTAACCTGAGCAAAAATGGAGAGTACTGGTGGAATGCAATCCTAGAAGGCGAGGAAACCATTGACATTGACAAGATAAACAAAGAGCGGTCAATGGCTACAGTGGATGAGGAGGAACACGCAGTGCTGGATAGATTGACCTTTGATTATCATCAAAAAATGCAAGGAAAACCACAGAGTCATGAGACGGTAAGTAATCATGGAACACCCAACGATATTGTTAATGATTTTCAGAAATATCCCTGCTTCCTTATCATTTTATCATTCGCATGAGGAATCAGAGTGATATGGCACAGAAACAGGCCCTGTGACCCATCGAATCCAGTCAACTTCTCATTTCCACTCCCTGAATCCTACTTGTTTTTTTTAAATTCTCCCCACATTCTCATCAATTCCACCCCCCCCCCCCCCTCAAGATTCTACCTTTCATTTCTATATGAGGACACACTACAGTAGTCAAATAATTTACATCTTCAGGATGTGGGAGGGAACAGGAGCAGCCGAGACAATTGGGGGGGGGGCACAAAATCCCAGGAAGAATGTGCAAACTCCACCCAGACAGCATGCAAAGGTTGAGATTGACTGGATCTCTGACACTGAGAGACAGTGGGTTTACTAACTGCATCACTCTGCCACCCCTTTTTGATTGATAAATCTTATCATAAGTAGGAGCAGGAATCAGCCATTCAGCTTGTCGAGCCTGCGCTGCCATTCAATGGAGATCACGGCTGATCTGATGATAATCTCATCAGATCACCTGCCTTTTCACCATATCTCTTAAATTCCCGTATTATGTAAAATCTATCCAACCTTGTCTTAAATATATTTTCTGAGGTCGCCTCCACTGCTTCAATGGTCAGTGAATTCCATAGATTCACCACCCTCTGGGAAAATCTATACCCTGAATCTTGAGTCTATGACCCCTTGTTCTAGTCTCCCCTACCAAAGTAAACAACTTACCTACCTCTAACTACCTCTGCCTTTCATCATTTTATATGTTTCTATGAGATCCCTCTCATTGTAAATTCCAATGAGTAAAGTCCCAGACAATTCAATCTCTCCTCATAGGCTAACCCCCTCATCTCTGGATTCAACCTGGTGAACTTCCAAAGCCATATATCCTTTCTCAATTATGGAGACCAGAACTGCATGTAGTACTCCAGAGGCTGTCTCACCAGTACCTTATAGAGTTGCAGCATAACCTCCCTGCTTCTAAATTTCATCCTTCTAGCAATGGCCAACATTCCATTAGACTTCTTGATAGCCAGCTGCACGTGAAAACCAACCTTCTGCGATTCATGCACAAGCACTCCCGAGTCCTTCTGCATGGAAGCTTGCTGCAATTGCTTACCATTAAATAATAATGCGATCTTCCATGTTTCCTTCCAAAGTGGATAACCTCACATTTACCAACATTGTACTCCAATGGAACACCATAGTCATGCTTTGCTGGGAAAGCAGTTAAGTCTGCACTCATTAATATTTTCAAACTTTTTTCCGTGGGTAGTTATTTCACTTAGACATTTTTATTCAGAAAGGTGGCATTGCTACAATATGAGTCAGTAACCTGGAAGCAAAATAATTGACTGCTTTTATTTGCAGTTTCTGACAAAAATCTTTTGGATTTTTAAACATTATGTGAAACCAAGCCGGAGGAAATCACCAAAAGCTTTATTACCACAAATTTATTTTGTATTTTACAATGCAAGATCTGTGCTTGCCAGAAAGAGAGAGATAAAAACAAGGGGAACAAATAACTACTGCAGTTTTTGTCTGTGTTTAATAATAATGCTAAAACTTCAGGAAAGTATTTTCACTGAGGGATGCACGATAATTTTCTGTATTTGAGGCAACCAAAATTAGACTTTAAAACGATTAGTGTAATTATTAACACAATTCTATTGCAACACCAGTGACCTAGTTCGAATCCGGTGCTGTCCCTAAGGAATTTACGCGATCTCCTGGTGCCTGGGTGGGTTTCCTTTGGGTCCTCAAGTTTCCTCCCACCCTTCAAAACGTATAGGGGTTGTAGGTTAATTGGGGTATTTTGATGGTACAGCCTCATGGGCCGGGAGGCCTTGTTACCGTGCTGTATGGATAAATTTTAAACATTAAAAATACAACAGAAAGAAAACTTCCAATTGTCACTGGTTGATTTCTTTTTTGAAAAATTCTGCCAGTTATTACATCTGCATGTCCTGTGAGGAGGAACTTGCAATATCTCAAACATGATGTTTGCATTCGCCAAGCTTTTTGTCAGTTCACAGACTATGAACTCAATGATCAGTCTAGATCAATTTAATCCTACGTCTACTTCTAGTGCATCTGAACTCCAAGGTTCCCTCCATTTGATAAAAGATTAAATGTTGCCTGGTCCCAGAAATTCAATTGCAAAGATAAAGCTACGTAACCAACGTTTCAGGCTTGAGCCCTTCATCGGGGTATGGACAAAATGTAGGCAGGCGCCTGCCCATTTTGTTCATGCACCTGTCCACATTTTGTCCATGCCTTGATAAAGGGCTCAAGTCCAAAACGTTGGTTATATATATTTTTATCTTTGCTATATAAAGCATTTTTTTGACCTGCTGAGTTTCTCCAGCATTGTGTTTTTACTTCAGTCACGGTGTCTCCAGACTTTTGTGTTGACCCCAGATATTCGATTGTTCCTCCTCCAGTTCCAAGGCCTGTTTGAGCTGTCAGATAATCCTATAGAGAACACCTCCTTAAGGTGCAGGGTGCAATGTGTTCATTTTCCTGAGTAGCAATGGGGTCGGTGAGTATATGGGTCATACTTATAGGAAGGTTTTCAAAAGTAATTGGAGCAATGTGTGTAGTTATGCTCTCCGTATTTAAGGAATGCTAATACTTGCACTGGAGGCAGTGCAGAGTGTGTGCACAAGGTTGTTTGCAAAATGGATGATGCATCAAAAAAGGTAAAAGCACCTTTCAGAAGAAGGAAGGTGGCTCTCAATGAAACCGATAAGAATCTGAATGGGGTGGACAAGGTAAAATGAGAGGATGATTCCCTTAGAAGGGTTATGTACACAAGGACATATAATTTCAGAATAAGCTTGGCTGTGTCAGTGTGAAAGGTTGTCTGTTTCAGAATAAAAGCTTGCACATTTCGGATGGTAGAGGAAGAGTCTCTTCTGCTGGCGGGTTGGGAATTTTGGGGATTCTCTACCCCTGAGAGCTGTTGAAATGTCGAGATTAGAGGTCAAGTTAAACGCTGAACAAGTCAAACAGCCAAAAAGAAATTGTGCTGAGCCAGGATTAGATTAGTCCTGATATTACTGAAAGGTAAAACAAGCTTGAAGGGTTAATCGTCCTCGTCCTGCTTCAGGTCCTCGTATGTACGTAGCCTTTTCCACCAACATCCTGTGTGTCTTGGATATGGGGTTGTAATTCACAGACACTGAAAATGGAAAGGGCCAGATTGAAAAGCATGCGGGGAAGACATAGTAACACACCTGTGCAGTAATGTGTTAAAACTGTCTGTAAGCTTTAATGACTAAAGTTTAGCTGAATAATCATTTGCAATTGATGCTATAAAGTTCATTATATCATGTACAATGCAAACCTAATATATGATTTCACTGTTAATGTGCCATGGCCAACAAAATCAGCAAGCTGATAGATGGCACGGTTCGCGTAACAGTTAGCACGTTGCCTTTACAGCAGCAGCAATTGGGACCAGGTTTCGAATCCCACACTGTCTGTAAGGAGTTTGTATGTCTACCCGGGTCCACATGGGTTTCCTCTGAGGGCTCCGGTTTCCTCCCACCATTCAGAATGTTGGTTGTAGGTTAATTAGGTGTAAATTGGACAGCACAGACTCATGGGCCGAAAGGCCCTGTAGTATGTCGAAATCAGGGGTCTCCAAAGTGGTCCTGGGAGTCGATGGGATTATCCAAGGGTCAAAATGAGGTCGATTGAACTTTTGCGGTGAGAAGCAGGGGCTGATCAACGGAAAATAGTGTCTATGGCAGTGGCGGCCAACCTCTCGCGAGACAGAGCCTTGGTGGCTGCCATGTTGTATTTGACTTCAGCCTTTGAATAAGTTGAGAGTAAATGGGAGGACGGGCAGAGGGCAGAAGAAAAATGAAGGTGGTCTTTGTACCCTTCCCCATGTCAAGCGCCGGGATTCCATACCTGGGGGTCAATGAAGGATCAAGTATTCCATGAAGGAGTCGAAGGTGTAAAAAAGTTTGGAGACCTCTGGTCTAAAAAAATTTTTTTTAAAAATGCTTTCATTCCCTTTAAGATTTCCTGATCTGGAAGTACACCTCACAGAAATTGTTTGTGGTTTGGAACTCAGCATCATTGTTGAAATATTAGATGATCTACTGTTGATCTTTCACATGAAAGCAAGCTCCTTGTTATGATAACCCTGGCAGAAACTTATCAAGATATAATTTTAAATGTTTTTATTTACATATCTCTCGTATGATTTCCACCTCCTCATGCATCATCGTCTGTTTGAGGGTCGCATTTCAGTCGATGCGAGCAGTCCTATTTCCTATAACATTATATCATTCATTTCATTTCCCCCAAGGCCTTTTCTTGGACACTGCTTGTCTTTGTCAGTTAATACTCTTGTGTAATATCAAGAAGCAGAGGCAGACAGAGAATGAAAATGATAGATGGATTAACATTATGGTTAGAAACAGGGGAGGCAACACTACAATTTGGAGGGTTGGAGACCGTGATGGATGGAGAGGCATGATCGCCCACACCAAACGGCCAGGCACCTGAATGAACGATCTAAGTTGTAAATGAAATCAAGCTGATTAAAATTTCTCTTTTTGTTTGTTCTTTGTTGAGGGATTGTGGATCCAAGCCTTGCTGTCATCTGAATATTAAACTGATCATTCCAATGCACAACCAAGGGAGCGCTGTACAGTCAGCAACCTGACTCCGGTTATGGTGGGGGGGGGGGCTGGCATTTCCTTTCTCCTTTGGTTTGTTTACATATTAAAGATTTTAGAGTTTTATTTCCATTACAACAGGACTCTCATCACATCTAAACCAACACTAATGCTGTTTAGCTGCAGTTCTTCACTTTGCAAAAGGATGTCTGCGGAGACCTGTGTAACAACGGTCTATTAAATTGTAAAGCTTTAATATTGGAATAAAGTTAATTCTGTGTGAAGTATTTTAAGAAATTTGAGAGATTTGAAGCCATTTTCATTCACCAATCATTCCTGATTTCCTTTTTGCCTTAATTTCTCCAGAGGGCTTGTGCCATTGTTGGTTTAATTCACTTTCATTCCTAACAACTGAGGAAATCTTGTAGGGAGTATAAAAACATTACAGCATCATTTGAATATTTTTTTGTGCTGCAAATTCAAAACCGTCTCAGTCCCTGTATTCTATTTGTTTTTCTCAATGTTCATAATTGTCTTATTATGCCGATGTTTTGTTACATAGTGAAGTGGCAAGGCTTTTGAAGTGGAATATTGTTGCTTCTATGTAAGTATGATGCTATGAGCAAAGTATTTGACTGTAGGTAAATGTTCAGTAGGAACGGTGTCTTAATTACATCTAAATATAGATTTGTGCTGATGGCAGAATGAAGTGGCAGCCAAACCAGTTGGATCATTAGAATCTGTTTTAAGGAATGCTTATCGAGCACTTTCTTTTGCGGTATGCTTCAGGCAAAAGCAAATAGCTTTGGCTTCTTGCCTTCCATTTCTTTAAGATGCTGAGATTTTGTTTTGTGTGATGTCCGACTTTGTGTTTCCCTCCAGCTGCTCATCCCGGCCACCTTGGTTCACAGGGCAGCCTTAACACGTTGGGTCGCATCACTGGAGCGAGGAACGAGCCGGTGTTTCAGGTCCCAAGTGGCGGTGCCGCTGCGGCCACGGTGACAGCAGTACTGCCACTGGGGGAGTGGAGACACGGCGCTCCTCTGTGGAGTCCTGATGCCAGCAGCCCCATATAAGTTTTAAACGGCCGTAGGAAGAGTCATTGGTGTTTTTTTTGTATAACATCAAAGGGACAGTTGTAGTGGTTACAATGCTATTACAACATTAGCCATCTGGGTTCAAGTCCAGTGCTGTCTGTGAGAAGTTTGTACATTCTTCCCGTGTCTACGTAGGTTTCCTCCAGGTCCTCCAGTTTCCTCCAAAATGTGCAGTATGGGGGTTGTAGTTAATTGGGCGGCATGGACTGAGAGGGTCTGTAACCATGCTGTATATCTAAATATAAAATGTTAAAATTTCATTTTGAACCATGGAGATCTGTGGTAGAGATGGCAGTTCCCATGCTTGGTAGTGGACCAAGAGGGTTGCAGGCACCAGGGGATCTGCAGACAGGTGCAAGGTCCCAAGGTGGGAGAGCATTCCACCCCTCATCACCGAGGGGAAAGCCTGGGAAAGGATCCTACAGGGAAGGTGACCACAGCAGCGAACCTGCGAGATGCTCGGAGGCCGAAGCCTCACTTCAGTCTGCAGCTTGTGAGAACCAGGTATCGGGACTAGTGTGTTAGCAACTTCCTGATCCTATTGTGGGAGGGGAGGTTTAACAACTAGGACCTCAGGTTTACCGATAGAATGGACCATGCAGATGCAAAGATTGCAGGAGTGCAGGGAGCGAATCCACAGACTCTCAGTGTCTCTGAAAGGCCTCTTTTGCTTATTCATTGGTGGGGACACCTGGAGTCTCCTTCCCCCTCCAGTCAACATGATTACTAAGGCATGCAAAATCATTGAGGACCCCTTCCACAGCATCCTTTAGCTACTCCTGTCGGGGAAAAGGTACAGGAGCATCAGAACCAGCACCACCAGGCTGAGGAACAGCTTCTTCCCTCGGGCAGTGAGAAGGCTGATCAACCAAAAGAAAAGCTCACATTGACCATTCGAGATTCTTGTATTTATGAAACAATATTTATTTATTTTTATACCTGTATATTTGCCCTGCGTATGTGTTGTTTGTCTTTGTGTGTGTCGTGTCTGGTTGTGTATCTGCATGTTTTTCACTAAGGACCGGAGTGGCGCCTCTGTGTGCCTGCGTGGCAGGCAAAGTCAAGAAATTTTGTACATTAACGTGCATGACAATAAAGAAATATTTAAAGCCATAGAGAAGGGGCGTAGAGAAGACACAAGGGATGTCTGCAGTGAATAGATGGGAGAAGGTTTAGAGGGATCTGGGCCAAAAGCAGACTTGTTTGGTTGGCATGAACAAGTTGAGAGCTGAAGGGTATGTTTCCATGCTGTTGAACTCTGTGGTGAATGCAGGTCGAGAGAGACTGTGTTACGAGGAGTGGTGAAGGATGATTAAGTGCAGCTGATCTGTCTGATGGGGATGTCAGTGGAAGGAATGAAACTGTAATGTGAGTTACTGAACACCACAGTAGCTGGAACAAGATTTTAAAAAAATTGCTGAAAGAACTACAAGGCAGAAGATTGTGTTTTTTTTTGCTCCATATTCCAGCATCTGCAGTTCTTGACAATTGGTGGAAATCTGACATCGGCAAGAATGCAGCAGGTCCACCAGCCTTGGTGGAGGGAGAAGCAGATTCAAATTTATTGTCAGAGTACATACATGACATCACATACAACCCTGAGATTCCTTTTCCTGTGGGCGAGGCAGAATTACCACTTAATGGTGGTGCAAAAATCAATGGTGCAATACAGAGAGAGTAAAAATAAAATCGATAAACTGAATGTTAGGTGAAAATCAGAGCAGGCATTATGGATTAGAACATTAGAGGCATAGAGAGGCTGGACAGCCAGCACCTGTTTCCTAGGACAGGATCAGCAAACACCAGAGGACATAGGTACAAAGTTAAGAAAGAAAAGTTTAGGGAGGCATCAGGGGTCTTTTTTTTTTTTACACAGTTGTAGGTGCCTGGAATGCCTTGCCAGGGATGGTGGTGGAAGCTGAAACATTGGGGGCATTTAAGAGACTCTTGGACAGACACATGGATGAAAGAAAAATAGGGACAGGGAGGATATAGTACTTGTTTTTAGGAAGGGTTGGCGCAACATCAGGGGGCCAAAGGGTCTGTACTGTGCTGATTTGTTCTATGTTCTATAGAACATTACAGAGCAGTTCAGGCCCTTCGGCCAACAGTGTTGTCCTGACCTGACCTACTGCCCAACAATCTAATCCTTCCTCGCCTCGTATTCATAACCAGATTGAACTCCATCTGCCACTTCTCCCCACAACAATCTTCCACACTAGCCACGAGTTCATTTGATCATACGTTTCGAGCAAAACAAAGCAGCGTTTCTCTGGACCACTGTACACAGACATAATGCAGCACCTCCAATAATGATGTTTTTTAATACTGGCCATTGGAAGGATCACATTCTGATGTTCAAGCTTCACAATGGGCTTTGTTGGGTCACTGCAGTTCAAAGTATTTTTACCTGACCTGGTCCAAAGTTCAATGGTGTACACTAGATGCTAAGGGCAAGGGACAGGTATACGAGCCTGGGGACATAATTCTGCAATGTTCAATGGGATTGGCCCATCTCTGTTTCACATTTCTCCTGGGACAGGGGATGGAATGTTTCTAATTACTTGGATCCATTGTGTGGACTTTAATCATATGGCCAAAAAGCTGCTGAAAGAACCCACCAAGTCAGGCAGTATCTATAGGTAGAAATAGTCAACATTCTAGGTTGTGACTCTTTATCAAGACTTAATTAGGAAGAGGTGAAGAAGTTTTCTTCTTCCTTCCTATTACCCCTTCTTGTCCCAAAACATTGACTGGCCATTTCTATCCATGGATGCTGCCTGATTTGAGTTCCTTGAGTAGCTCATTGTTCTGGACTCCTTCCATTTTTGTTCCTTAACTCTTTGAACTCTGTGTCCCCATTTTCCAGAACTGGTTGAATACCCAAACACCAGCTGGTTTATACTGGTGTTCGTACTGTAGTTTATAAGACCCAGTCCAGAGTATATATTATGAAATGGTAAAAATGGCTGGAGTCCAAAGGGTTAATAATAGGGTCACTTTGTTGATCGTTTCCTATGTGCGATGGGTGGGAGTGCTGCTTTTGTAGAGTGCTTGCCTGTTTGGTACCCAGTCCATCAAGAAACTGTGGAGTTTGTTGCCACAGGTAGTTGTGGAGGCTAGGTAATTGGGTGTATTTAAGGCAGAGATTGATAGGTTCTTGATTATCCAGGGCATCAAAGGGTTATGGGGAGAAGGCCAGGTGGGGGGCTGAGTGGGAATATGGATCACCTCATGATTGAATGGCGGGGCACACTTGATGGGCTGAATCACCTGTTTCTTCTCCTATGTCTTAAGGTCTTATGATGAGAGAGTAAAATGTCATGAAATTTTAAAGCTCCAACCAGCAAGGTTTCCTTTTCTTTTAATAATTTTTTATTTTTCACACTATGAACCATATCTACCAAAATATGTACAAACGTTTCTCATTAAATTTACACAATGGTCTTTTCTCCTTTTTTTCCCCTTTTTTCCCCTTCCCTCCCTCCCCTCTACCCACCCCCTCCAAAACCCCTAAATATTCAATATATACAATACAATAAAACCATAAAACAATATCTTCACACAAAGGAAAATAAACAAGAAAAATGCATCATCTATTGATTACACACTGAATCTAGTTGTTTTTGTCTTATCATTTTCATTCTCATTTTAGGGGATGGAGGTCATAGGAAAGCTCTCTCTGATATGTTCCATGTATGGTTCCCAAATTTGTTCAAACATTGTGACTTTATTTTTTAAATTATATATTATTTTTTCCAATGGAAATCATTTATTCATTTCCATGTACATTGCTGTATACTCATGCTCTCTTCCATTTTCCAAGTTGACATTATACATTTTTTGCTATCGCTAAGGCAATCATAATGAATTTTTTTTGCACTTTATCCAATTTGAGGCCTAATTCTCTACTTCTTATGTTACTTAAAAGAAATATTTCTGGTTATTTTTTGTAATTTTATTTAGTATCTGATTTAATTCTTCCCAAAATGTATTTACTTTCATACATGCCCAAGTTGCATGTAATGTTGTTCCCATTTCCTTCTTACAGCAAAAACATCTATCCGATAATGTTGAATCCCATTTTTTTAATTTTTGAGGAGTAATATAAACCCTGTGTAACCAATTATACTGTATCATGCGTAACCTTGTGTTTATTGTATTCTTCATAGTCCCAGAACATAACATTTCCCATACTTCATTTTTTATCTTTGTTTAGATCCTTTTCCCACTTCTGCTGAGGTTTATAGTTTATTTCATTTTCCTTATCTTGCAGCTTAAAGTACATGTTGGTTATAAATCTTTTAATTATCATTGTGTCTTTAATCACGTATTCAAAGCTGCTTCCTTCAGGTAATTTCAAGCTGTTTCCCAATTTATCCTTTAAATAAGCTTTCAATTGATGATATGCAAACATTGTACCATGAGTTATTCCATATTTGTACTTCAACTGTTCAAATGTTAATAAATTATTTCCCAAAAAACAATTTTGTATTCTTTTGATTCCTTTTCTCTCCCATTCTCTAAAGGAAAGGTTGTCAATTGTAAAAGGGATTAGCGGATTTTGCGTCAATAGTAATTTTGGTATTTGATAATTCATTTTTTTCCTTTCTAAGTGGATCTTCTTCCATGTATTAAGTAAATGATGCAGTACTGGTGATTTTTTTATATTGCACCAGCTTTTCATCCCACTTATAAAGTACCTTTTCCCCTATTTTATCTAGTTCTATCTTAGTCCAGTCTGGTTTTTCCTTTGTCTGGTAAAAATCTGATGATAAATACCTTAATTATGCGGCTCTATAATAATTTCTAAAATTTGGTAACTGTAAACCACCTTGATTATACCTCTCTGCTAATTTATCTAACACTACCCTTGGATTCCTTCCTTTCCATAAGAATTTCCTTATTATTCTTTTTAGTTCCTTAAAGAATTTTTCTGTTAAAGGAATTGGTAATGTTTGAAATAAGTATTTATCCTTGGGAACACATTCATTTTAATGCAGTTTACCCTCCCTATCAACGTTAGCGGTAATTCTTTCCAATGTTCTAAGTCTTCCTGCCATTTCTTTATTAGTGGCAGATAATTTAGTTTGTACAAGTGGCTTAAGTTATTATCTAACCTGATCCCTAGGTATCAGATTGCTTGTGCTTGCCATTTAAATGGTGATTCTTTTTTTAAATTCTGTATAGTCTGCGTTACTCATTGGCATCACTTCACTTTTATTTGCATTGATCTTGTACCCCGATATTTCTCCATATTCCTTCAATTTCTTATGTAATTCTTTTACTGATACCTCCGGTTCTGATAGGTATACTATGATGTCATCTGCAAATAAACTGATTTTATACTCCTTCTCCTTTATTTTTATCCCTTTTATTTTATTTTCTATTCTTATCAGTTCTGCCAAAGGTTCTATTGCTAAGGCAAACAATGAGGGGGATAGTGAACATCCTAGTTGACCTGTCTAGTTCACCTACTTAATTTAAAGTAACTCGATACATATCCGTTTACTGTTAACTTCACCAACGGTCCATTGTACAGTGCTTTAATCCAATTTATATATTTTTCTGGTAGATTGAACTTCTGTAACACTTTACTAAGTAATTCCACTCTACTCTGTCAAAGGCTTTTTCTGCGTCTAGAGCAACAGCCACTGTTGGTTTCTTATTTCCTTGAACTGCGTGGATTAGATTAATAAGTTTGCAGGCATTGTCCGCTGTTCGTCTTTTCTTAATAAATCCAGTTTGATCTTGTTTTACGATTTTTGGTACACCATCGGCCAATCTGTTTGCCAATAATTTCACTATTATCTTATAATCTGAGTTAAGTAGAGATATTGGTCTATATGGGCCTGGTGTTAATGGATCCTTCCCGTCTTTGGTATTACTGTAATTATTGCTGTCTTACATGAATCTGGCTGGTAGTCATGGTGGGGAGCTGGCTGATGGAGGACCTCAGTTTTCTTCAGGCTGACTTCCAGGCCAAACATTTTGGCAGTTTCCGCAAAACAGGATGTCAAGCGCTGAAGAGCTCCCCACCATGACTACCAGCCCCCCCCACATCTCCATCGGGCACACAAAACTCAAAACGGTCAACCAGTTTACCTATCTCGGCTGCACCATTTCATCAGATGCAAGGATCGACAATGAGATAGACAACAGACTCGCCAAGGCAAATAGCGCCTTTGGAAGACTACACAAAAGAGTCTGGAAAAACAACCAACTGAAAAACCTCACAAAGATAAGCGTATACAGAGCCGTTGTCATACCCACACTCCTGTTCGGCTCCGAATCATGGGTCCTCTACCGGCATCACCTACGGCTCCTAGAACGCTTCCACCAGCGTTGTCTCCGCTCCATCCTCAACATTTATTGGAGCGCTTTCATCCCTAACGTCGAAGTACTCGAGATGGCAGAGGTCGACAGCATTGAGTCCACGCTGCTGAAGATCCAGCTGCGCTGGATGGGTCACGTCTCCAGAATGGAGGACCATTGCCTTCCCAAGATCGTGTTATATGGCGAGCTCTCCACTGGCCACCGTGACAGAGGTGTACCAAAGAAAAGGTACAAGGACTGCCTAAAGAAATCTCTTGGTGCCTGCCACATTGACCACCGCCAGTGGGCTGATATCGCCTCAAACCGTGCATCTTGGCGCCTCACAGTTTGGCGGGCAGCAACCTCCTTTGAAGAAGACCGCAGAGCCCACCTCACTGACAAAAGGCAAAGGAGGAAAAACCCAACACCCAACCCCAACCAACCAATTTTCCCCTGCAACCGCTGCAACCGTGTCTGCCTGTCCCGCATTGGACTTGTCAGCCACAAACGAGCCTGCAGCTGACGTGGACATTTACCCCCTCCATAAATCTTCGTCCGCGAAGCCAAGCCAAAAAAAGAAGACATGAATCTGGCAAGTTTTGTGTTTCTTCTATCTGGTTCATTACTTCCAGGAGAGGAGGAATTAATAACTCTAAATATTTTATAGAATTCTATTGGGAATCCATCCTCTCTAGGCGTTTTATTGTTCGGCAGCTTTTTAAATATATACTCTAATTCCTCTATTTCAAAAGGTTTTATTAGTTTGTTTTGTTCTTCTTGCAATTTTGCAAATTCAATTTTAGCCAAAAATTCCTCTATTTTGTCATCTTTCCCCTCTTTCTCAGTTTGATACAATTGTTCATAAAATTCCTTAAAATTTTCATTAATCTCTGTTGGATTATATGTAATTTGTTTGTCCTTTTTCCTTGATGCCCGTATTGTTCTTTTAGTTTGTTCTGTTTTAAGTTGCCAGGCTAATATTTTATGTGTTTTTTCTCCCAGTTCGTAATAATTTTGCTTTGTTTTCATTATGCTCTTCTCCACCTTGTACGTTTGTAATGTTTCATATTTAATTTTTTTGTCCGCCAATTCTCTCCTTTTCGTTATATCATCTCTTTTTACTAATTCCTTTTCTGTACTTACTATCTCCCTTTCCAACTGCTCTATTTCCCGATTGTAATCCTTTTTCATCTTAGTCACATAACTTATTATCTGCCCTCTAATGAAGGCTTTCATTGCGTCCCATAATATAAATTTGTCTTTCACTGATCCTGTGTTTATTTCAAAATATGTTTTAATTTGGCGTTCAATAAACTCACTAAATTCCTGTCTTTTAAGTAGCATGGAGTTTAACCTCCATCTATATGTTTTTGGTGGGATGTCCTCCAGTTCTATTGCTAATAATAGGGGTGAATGATCTGAGAGTAGTCGAGCTTTATACTCAGTTTTCCTGACTCTCCCTTGAATATGGGCTGACAACAAAAACATATTATTCCTTGAGTAAGTTTTGTGCCTACTTGAATAATATAAAAATTCCTTCTCTCTTGGGTGTTGCCTCCTCCATATATCCATAAGTTTCATTTCCTGCATTGATTTAACCATAAATTTGGCTACTTTATTCTTTTTATTTGTCTTTTGTCCTGTTTTATCCAACAATGGGTCCCAATTAAGGTTAAAATCCCCTCCTATCAATATATTTCCTGTGTGCCTGCATAAACTTTTGATCCTCCTCATTTGGCACAAATATATTGAGCAAATTCCAAAATTCTGAGTATATCTGACACTTTATCATTGCATACCTCCCTGCCGGATCTATTATTTCCTCCTCTATTTTGATTGGTACATTTTTGTTAACTAGTATGGCTACACCTCTAGCTTTTGAATTATAGGATGCTGCCATTACGTGTCCTACCCAGTCTCTCTTTAATTTGTTATATTCCGCTTCAGTTAGATGCGTTTCCTGCACAAATGCTTTATCTATTTTTTTCCTTCTTCAATAAATTTAGTAGCCTCTTTTAATTTGGTTATGTATTCCATTAATGTTTATAGTCATATAGTTCAACATGGCCATCTTATATCTTGCATACACCTCTTTTCCACCTCTTCGCCACCTCCATCCCCCTTTTCCCCATTTTCATCTCTTAGTTTTCTCTTATTACACTTAATGTACGACAACACATTTAAAACATAAAGTACCCATATCCACTAATACTTTAACCCCAAAGGTTCCCCCACTCTTTGAGTTGCCCCATATCCCTTGCCAGGCAACCACAACTCCCCTTTTCATTTGGATTACGATCTTGTTCGCAGCGTCAACTGATTTTGCAGTGACGGTTATTCCCCCTCTACCCAGCCCTCTCCAGAAAACACTTTTTTTAACCATATAACAAAGCTTTCTCTTTTTTCCTCCCCCCACTCCCTTCCTTCCCTTCTCTTTTCCCTCTTTAGTTCTTTACATATACATTGATTTTACATCTTCTTTATACTTTATCACCATTTTTCATTCTTGTTACATGTTTTCATCTCTTCTCCTGTCCTGCATACGCTCTGCGAATATTTGCGCTTTCTCTGGATCCGAGAACAGTCTGTATTGCTCCCCGGGTATAAATATTTTAAGCGCGGCTGGATGTTTTAATATGAATTTGTAACCTTTTTTCCATAAAATGAATTTCGCTGTATTAAACTCCTTCCTCCTCTTTAAGAGTTCAAAACTTAGTCTGGGTAAAAAAATAATTTTTGACCCTTGTATTCCAATCGTTTATTATCTTTATTCCTTGCCCGTTCCAGTATATTTTCTCTTGTCGTGTATCTCAAAAATTTTACTAAGATGGATCTTGGTTTTTTTATGTGCCTGTGGTTTTGGAGCTAATGCTCGGAATGCCCTTTCTATTTCCATTTCTTCCTGCATTTCTGTCATTCCCAGGTCCTTCAGGATCCATCCTTTTATAAATTCCTTCATGTCTGTGCCTTCGTCGCCCTCCTTCAGGCCCACTATTTTTATGTTGTTTCGCCTACTATAATTTTTCAACATATCAATTTTCTGAGATAACAGCTCTTGTGTCTCTAATTTTTTTGTCACTTTCTTCCAATTTTTCTCTTAAGTCATTTACTTCCATTTCTACAGCTGTTTCCCGCTCCTCCACATTCTCTACTCCTTTCCCTATTTCTGTCATGACCAGTTCTAACCTTTGCATTTTATCTTCTGTTCTTTTCATTTTCCTTTTAATTTCATTCAACTCTAATGACAACCATTCTTTTAGTGACCTCATTTGTTCTTCAAAAAAAACTTTATCTCTAGAGGCTCTGATAGCTCAGTGGTTAGAGCACTGGCCTTGTAAAAAAAGACTTTATCAACTTTACCTTTTATTTCTCTTTGTCCATCAGTTTTACCTTCTATTTCTCTGTGAAGATCTTGGTCTTCTTCTTCTGTGTCTGTATCTGTGTTTGTGTCTTCTTCTCTTCTTTGTGCCTGTGTCTCTTCTGTTTTTCTTGATGAGCTGCTTATATCTCTTTTTTGGGCCTCTTCTTGCTGGGCCTCTTGTTGCAGGTCCTCCCTTCCTGGGCTGCTTGTCTGTTGTGCTTTTTGTCGGTCATCCTTCTGTCTGTCTCCCTCATCTGTTTCATCGCTCCCTCTTCTGCTGGCTTCCTTGTCCTCCAACTGAGTTCCCTGGTGTCGGGTGTCCCTCATGTTTGCTCTGTGATAACCCGCTCCTCTGCTGAGCCCCACTCCCTCCCGTGTCTTCTTTCTCATTTGATTACACAATTGCACACTTTTGTTTGGCTCCGAGAGCCATTTTTGTAGCGCATCGGCTGGTGGGTGGTGACTCTAAAGGGCAGGTACTGACATCGAGGGTCGGGTGCTCCTCGCCATCCCAGCGTCCTGTTCCTTCGTGCAGGTAAGGCCTTCTTCTATCTTCTCCAGTGACTTTTCTACTTTTTTTCCAGTTGCTTTTACTTTCTCCTTCTTGGGAGCCATCTTCTTTCTCTTCTCTGTATCTTTATCTTATATTTTATTTTTGTTATGCTTTGCTTTTTCCTAACTTTTTTCCTATTTTCCTGGAGAGGGCTGGTTTTCCTGACCGACCACTACTCCATCACATGACTCCTTAAGGTTTCCTTTTTGTAAACCTTTTAAGATTAACATTTCTGAAAAGTAAGATTGTGAGAGATTATGTAGGAAATATGGGTGGTATCACATTATGTGCACACACAATGAACTGGATCATACATAAATCTAAAATAGTAGAGTAGTCTTAGATAACTCAAGGTGCAAGTTGAGTTGGAACTCAGCAGATAGAAAGATCACTTTTAGTCCACATCCCTATTTTATCCCAGCCATTTCTGGTTTCCTTTGTAATTCTAAGTCATCAACAGAAATCCAAGCAAGAGCACGAGAAAATAAGAGCTGGAGACTCGTTCATGTCTGCCCCGCTGTTCAACGTGATCATGGCTGATCTCTGCTTCTGTGCCAAATCCCCTGACCCTAAATTCCTCCATCTTTCAAATATTCAACTCCACCTGAAATGTATCTAACGATTTGATCTCCACCCCTCTGAGGGGCTGTGCATTCTTGAGATTTGATGTCCTCTGAGAGAAGAAATGTCGATGAAACCTCAGGTTTAAATGACAGGCCCCTCATTTTGCAGCTATGCCCCCTTGTTCGTGCCCCCCCCCCACCCCGTGGAAATAATGCATGTATGGCTTGAAAAAGGGTAGATTCCATCTTCTACCCCTCCCCAGGGATACGTATCTGGTTCTCAGACCCTTCACTAAAACTGTACCGATTTCTTAATTGTTCCCAGAAAGTGCACGAGATGTTGAAGAAAGGCTGGGATGCTGAAGGCTCGCCATTTAAAGGACAGGCGTTCGACCCGTCCATGTTTAACATTTCTCCTGGAGCTGTGCAGTTCTAATTCGTCCTACCAGTGTGCAGAAGACATGGTGATCGACGCAGACCATGAAATGTAGTCTGCTTCCCAGCAGCATGAGACTTTTCTCTGAGTAAGGTCACTTGTAAGCCGTCAGATGCCAAGGCTTTGTTGTGGACTCATGTATTTATTTATATTAATATTTACGTATCTTCCAATTTCCTGAGACTTTATTTGCGGACTTGTTAATTGAGACAGATCTCCAAATTTGTAGTTCAGGTTGCTTTCCTGTGAATAGTGAAAATAGTGTTTGATACAATCCACATTTCTTTGCCTGAAAGTTTTGAAATTAAACAATAAAAAATGTGTGGGTGATCATTACACCAACGTAGTCTTACTTAATTTAAACTTGATGGAAACTGAAAATGTGGTTCTTTTTAAAAAGAAGTTGAAGACAGCAAGGGCTTTTGCCTAAATTTAACTTGGTGGATGTTAATTTAATCCAGTCACGTTATAAAGGAACCTTTAAATCCAGTTGCATGAAACCCCAATTTGATTCGCCAGTCTCACGTGGGGCCCTATCTCAACTTCCCACCGTCTTTACGCTGCTTCCATCGTAACTCTCTGCAGTCCTGATGAACATTTTCAGCTTGAAACATTATTTTACTCCCACTGATGCCGTTTGATCTGCTGGGTTCCTCCATCAGATTGTGATTAACTTCAGATCTCAGCGTCAACGGCCTCCTGTGTATCGACATTGTCTCCAGCCTAAAAAAGATGTAAAATTAAAATTTAGAAATACAGCGCGGTCGCAGGTGCTTCTGACCCATGAGCCTGTGCCACTCAAATGCACCAATTCACCCACAAACACCTCAGGATTTTGTTATTGTTGTGTTCAGAATAGGTTCCATGGGTTCAAAGAGAATCAAGGCTAGGCATCATCAAACAGTGGTTTCTATTTACACACAGGGAAACTTACAAAAGACCATACACTAACCCAGAATAATACAAATTGTTCTGTTGTCTCTGAGTAAATTTACATGAGGTAGGGAACAGAGCACCTATTTCGCAAGTAAGCTAAATCACACAATTACCTGATTCACGTGCAAGCAAACTCACAAGTTGCATTCGATGTGTGACCAGCGGATTCTTTTCACCCAGGCTGACGTTGGTCTGATTGAAATCACGCAAGGCTACAGACACTGTGATTGTATGTAAAAACACACTGAAACGCAGGAGGAACTCAGCTGGACTTTTCAGCATCTCTTGGAGATGAAGATAGATTGTTGACGTTTCGGGCCTGAGTCCCCCTGTGAGGAATAATGCCCTTCCGTGGTCTTAACACTGTTAGTGACAATGGCACCACCAACCAGCCAACGCTAAGATGATTGGGTACTTCCCCACTCAATCAAGCCTGATGAGCACCATTGCAGTCATTAATTGAGATTGATTTTGTGCACATAAATTGTGGGATGAATAACAGCCGTGACAGGTGATTCCAAAGAGATTCTTCAGTATTCAGCATTTAGATAGAAGTGAGTCCAGATTTATTGAGTAACAAATGTCTCTGCACCTGTCTCTCAGCTGCAGATTTAACAGCAGAGCCACCCAAGCTGAGATTTCCCTAGCATTACGTTGGGGAATCACCTCTCTGATCCATGGCATTTAGACGCACTGTGGACCTGAGCACAGCCAGATCAGCCTCGATCTTATTGAATGGCAGAGCAAGCTCGACGGACCAGATGGTCACCCTCCAACCAAATGGCATTAACATTGATGTCACCGGTTTCCCGTTAAACAGTGCCTTTCTTTTTCTGTCTCCTTTTCCCCAGCTCTGTCCCCCGCCCCTTCTTTTCCCTCTGTCTCCTTTCACAGAGCCAAAATCAATTCTCACCTCCTCTTATATCCAATTAATGCCTTTTGTTGCTCTGGACTCCTCCAGTCTTTATTCTGGTGCCTTCCTGTTCTTTACTTGCACCTTGAAGGAGACCTCAGGCTCGAAACGTCGGTAATATATCTTTACCTCCGATGGACACTGCAAGACCGGCTGAGTTCCTCCAGCATTTCGGTGTGTTTTCACTACAATCAAGGTGTCTGCAAACTTTTGTGTTTCACATGGTAAATATAATCACAACTTAAAGAGAGGATTGACTCTGATAACATTTGACAGATCATTTTAAATTAGAATGCTGTAATTACAAACAATATATTTAAACAATAAACCTGGAGTTTGTGTGTTTCATTCGACTCAGCGGTCTGCAAAATTGGCAGCATTCCATCGGTAAAATTCAATCTGACTGTTGTGGATCGAACAATCTTGCATGAGTTCAGTATCTGTTCTACTCTCCTGGAGTCACTGAAACGGAAGGTATTCTAGTTGATAATTAAGCAGTGAAAATACACTTAAATTGATCATGGACCTAATGCACTTTGTGTTTACTTTCAATTGAATTCCTTTCTCTCATTTCTCTGCTGTTTTCTCAGCCCGTGGATTGTTGCCAGTGGTTTAAGTGGACATGGTTGGGAAGACGCCAACAAGGTACTTCCATGGTGCATCTCATAAAACCACCACTCGATTTCAGGGAGCTGAGAGAGAGAGAGTGAAAGGGTTTGCATTCATGATTTATAACCTCATTTGGTCTCCTGATCACTGAGTTTTACTATTTGGCGCTGTAAACAGGAAGGGATAATTGGGCTGTGAGGAATTACGAATACTCTTTTGCCATTTTGGGCTCTTAGTGAGCCATCATTGACATTAAATGTGATTCGGAGAAGCTGTAAAGGAGGGAGAGGAGTGTCGGGAGGACAAAAGAAAAATATTGTCTACGTGGTGGGAGGAAGTTATAAGCCACTGTGCTAATTCCCTTCAATATAGGAGTCCCTACTGTGTGCAAGCAGAAAGGTTTCTTTAATTGTGCCAATTGAAACTTGGATGCAACTCAAATGAGAAGGACTGGGGAGCCAGTTCTGAGGTTTTTGGTGAGAACTTTTACTACAGTCAAGATGAGGGGCTGCTGCTGGTACAGACCCATAGGGAGCGAGGGAGCAGAGATGCAGCGCTCCTGCAGGATCCAGTCACCCAGTCAACTGCCAATGGCTCCGCACGGGCTTTGAACAGCCTGTTGAGGGAGCCAATGGTTGTTTTATTTGACCACGAGGTCTCCGCCCAATATGGTGGCGCCTATTAATCGGCAGCAGCCATGAAGTGCAGCAGGCTCCGGGGAAGCGGAGGACTGGAGCAAGGCATCAGAGGGCAGGAAGATCACTCCCCGTCTAAGAAGAAGTGGAGGAGGCAACCCGCAGGGACGCTGACCACTACGACGGACCAGTGAGGGGGCTCTGCCTCCAAGTGACTAGCACATGCGGCCAGCTGCTGGAAACTCAAGACGAGGAAGCTGCTGGAGACCATTGTCGGGAGACTCGCGCCAGGCTGCAAACTGCTGGAGAATGCCTCGATCTGGCCAGAGGGGGTACCGGGTATTGGAACTGGGATGCAAGGAGGCGCCGAGGGTGGCAAAGGGTTCCTGACAGTGTCGGAGGTTAAGGTTGCCAGTGGTTTGGACTGGACTCTGTGTGGCTGTGGGGGCTGCAGAGGCACTGGAGGAGAATCTATGTACACTTGGTGATACTGGGGGGGGGTGGGGGGGTGGGGAGAGGCTCTCTTTTGCTTCTCTGTAAGTCTAAGACTGTAAGAGGCACTTAGGCAATTCTTGCCAGTGGCAAATCTTTCTGCCTTGCAGCAGGCAAAAATAAATTTTGTGTGGTAGGACACTTATTATTTTGATAATAGATTAAATCTTGAATGTGAGCAAGGGCGGCAGGACAAAAATTGTTTTTTTTATAGAGATATGTCATGGTAATACGCCCTTCTGACCCACAAGTCTGCACTGCCCAAACACACCTACGTGACTAATTAACCTACAACTCTTGCACATATTGGAGGTTGGAGTGGAAACCAGGGCACCTGGAGGAAGCCCACACAGATTATGGGAAGACCGTGCAAACTCCTTACAGACAGCACGAGATTCAAACCCGGGTTGCTTGCAGAATAACCACTACACAGAGTGTGCCGTCCCCATCTATTTCCATCAATTGTATAGTGATTTAACCTCCCCTCACAGCAAAGCACTCTTTTGTTCTTATCAGTTGTTGAACTGATGTAAAATCCAAAAGTCTTCCCTGTTATATTGGGGATTGGCTTCAGAAAATTGATTCTCATTTAAAACAAAAGACTAGTGTGAACCCAAATATCTGTTTAGAAATTGGCAATCTCTAATTGGAAGCTGCAAACAAGTCCTCGTGTTGGTCACTTTGAGGGATCTTTGTGTATTGGAAGATGAAAGCAATATGACTTTTACCTCTATGTACAAATCTGCAGCTACAGGTAATCTGTTCTGGTGAAAGGTCAATGGAGTAAATGTTTCTTTTGCCATGGCTGCTGTCTGACCTGCTTAGTATCTCAATTTCTGTTAACTCCCTCACCCCCGTCTCCTTTCCTCCAGCTCCCCACTAGGGTGGCCATTCCAAAGGTCATAGGTTACCGTATATTACCATATATACAGTGACTTGGTGTCAGGTCACTTGTCTGAATTCGACTGGTACCATGTATCCCAGTACTACCTGCTGCTTGGTCGGTTGGTCGGCGACTAAACTGGCTCCCCCAGCAGCCTTGCCTGGTGCGGAGGGTGGCTAGGCATCTTGCAGGATGAAAAGCAAGTCCTGTCGAAGGGTGAACGAACCCTCTCTGAGGGTCAATGGCCACCCAGCAAACGCATGCCGAGAAGCACGGAAAGGGCAGCCCTTGCATCGAAGCTCGGTCCGGCTGTTCACTACAACAGAACTTCCCCCAGCCGCCTTGGACCTCTGGATCTGGGTGGGGATGTCGAGAGGGTGGGTCTGGACCTATGCAAAGCCATACTCAACTAAAATCCATTCACGCACACGCTTCTCCTTTCTGAGGAGTGGGGTATAAAGGAACCATCATCATTTCTACGGGATAGATTGCATTTGTTGTTTTTGCAATACACTGGGTGTGTGTGGAAATACATGGTAACATGACTATGTCCTCCTTTGGAATGGCCACCCTACTCCCCACCCATTCCCTCCTCCCATCAGAGAACTACTCTTGATCCTCTTTCCCCTATCACTTCTCAGTCTTTTTCTCTTTTACCCTCCCATCTGAATCCACCTATGACCTCTGAGCCTGTGCTCTACCCTATGCCCCTTCCTCCGACCTTTCCTCCTCCCCCCAAATTTTTTTTCTCAGACATCTGCCTGTTTATGCATGTACCCGACGCAAGGCCCAGGCTCAAAACGTTGGTTACCCTTCCCTTCCTATGGATGCTGTGTGAGAGTTCCTCCAGTATGTTAGTGCATTCCAGCATTTCTCTGTTTGATCTGTGAATCTGCAATGCCAATTGGCTGAAGACTGTGCCTCATGTTTGAGATGGTGAAATGGGATGCCTTGAAGACTGTTGCGATTGGGTTGTCAATGGAGAGGATGGCCGGGATTTCTTCTGTAACAGCTGTTCAGAGAGGCCGAAACCAGGGTTGTCACAAGATGGAGCAGGTTGGGATAGGCATCAGTCACAGCTCGGACAATAGTATTAGTCCATCATCCAGAGTATTGTCATTTCACCTACAGAGCAGTGGTTGTGATTCCACGCGAATCATTCCTGCCATTGCTCTTCCTCTCCTGAAGCTGTTGATTGCTCACGTGGCAGAATGTTCCTCCGAATTTCTTTCTCTTCGTGCCCATTTGTTGCAGCAGTACCATTGACGTAGGACTGGCTGCAAAGTACCTGTCTGCAACATCAAACACATGGTGCCTTTGCCAAGGTGATAGTGGAAACATTGAGGTTACATCGAAAGCCAGACCGTTGATCCGCTGAAGATTTTCTTTGGACTGGAAGGTGTATGCCTTTGCACCGATTAACAGATAAAACGGGGAAAGTTTAAGACCTATAGTTCAAATTTAGTTCTACAGCACGATTTAAAAAAAACCCTTCCAGCCCATGCCAACCAATTCACAGCCTCAGAATAAATTTTTACTTACAGCACAGTAGAGGCCGATTCTGGCCATTTAAACCCGTGCCACCCAATTACACCCAAATTAACCGACTACCCTGTGTGGTTTGAAGGAACCCGGAGGAAACACATGCAGGCAAGGGGAGAGCATAGACAGTACCAGATTCAAACCCAGGTCACCCATGCTGTGGTACCTTTGGGCTAACTTCTCCGAAAGTTCCACCCTACAGAAAGTCAGTATTATGGATCAGCTGGAAGAAAGAAAGTTGCATAACATTCAAAGAGAGATAAATACAAGTACCTGAAAAAATGGAAGTGTCTGACTGCAAACTGAATGCAAGTGTATCAAAAATCTCTTCGACTGATGACAGTATTGAGACAGCAGATTTAGAAAAAAAAAATAAATGGATGCACATTATTGCATTAATTTCTATCAAATGTAAGGATGCAAAACTGCAGGGTTCCGCTGGCAAATGAAAGCTTTCGACATTTAGCATACTGAATAAACAGGCTGTATGTAGCTGCAACAAAAGGAGATCAGTGTTCTGAGACCCCAGACATGGTGGTGATGTATGTTGCAATCAGGATCCTAGTTTGATCATGAATTTCCGCAACAGTATTGGTGATACAATAAAACCTCCTGATGACTGCTACAGGAACTGTAAGAAAAAGAGTCGTAGCTCAGCAGCGTGCGATCATTACTGTCTTGAATGATAGAGTTGCAAACAACATGTCACAGCTTAGCAAGATAACATTGTTCTCCCCATTCCCTTCTCCCACGCCAACAGGTCTATCCATGACCTCTTGCACTGCCAAACCTAGGTCACCTGTACATTGGAGGAGCAACACCCGTCTGGGCCCTCTCCAACCTGAAGGCCCACTCCCTGTTCTCTCTCCCTTCCCCCCCATCCCTCTGTCTCCTTTCCTCCAGCTCTCCACCTCTTTCCCTCTCCACTCACAGAGCCATCCTCCGCCCCCCCCCTGTTTTCTGTTGTGCCCACTCTCCCTTATCCACCACTTCTTGCGTGTGGGCCTGCCCCAATTCAGGTACCTGCCTACATTTTGCTCAAACGTTCGTGAAGGGCTCGTGTCCAAAACATTGGTTATGTATCTTTCTCTTTGCTATTTGACCTGTTTGACCTGCTGAGTTTTTACTTGCATTGTTCTTAAGATGGATTGTGGATTTGAAAGTTTATCTCTTTCAAGATTCTTTTGTTGTCACGTAATAAAACTGAAAAAGTGATTTTACACAAAATTTCCTTTAGAGTACCGTAATGCAGACGAACAATTCACTAACAGCAAAAATTGCCCAGTTCCCCTTACAGTCAGAATCAGAATCAGGATTTATAGTCAGGAATAAGTTTTGGAGCAGTGCAAACATTCATGTTATGATCATCTTACAATATTACTATAAAATATAAAAATAATAGTGTCCCTATAGTGTCTTTGGTTCATTGATTATTCAGGAATCTGATGGCACCAGGGAAGAAACTGTCCTTGTGCCGCTGAGTGCTCGTCTTTAGGCTCCTGTACCTTTTCCCCGGTGGTAGCAGAGTGAAGAGGGCATGGCCTGGGTGGTGGGGGGGGGGGTCTTTGAGGATAGAGGTTGCTTTTTTAAGACACCACCTCATGTCGATGTTTTCAATGGAGTGAAGTCTGGTGCCTGTGATGTCGCAGGCCAAGCTAAAAACCCTCTGGAGATTTTTTTTGTCCTGAGAGTTGGAGCCTCCATGCCAGGCAATGATGCAACCAGCCAGAATACTCTCCACAGTCCACCTGTAGAAGTTACCGAGAGTCTTCAGTGACCTACCGAACCTCCTCAAACTCCTCACAAAGTATAGCCATTAGCGAGCTTTGTTAGTGATGGCATCAACATGGAGGCTCCAGGACAGATCCTCGGAGATGTTGACACCCAGGAATTTGAAGTTCTTGACCCTCTCCGCTGCTGAGCCTTCGATGAGGACTGGGTCGTGTTCCCCTGACTTCCTCCTAAAGTCCACAATCACCTCCTTGGTTTTGCTGACATTGAGCGCAAGGTTGTTGTCATTCCACCATTCAACGAGCTGATCTATCTCCCTCCTGTACGCTTCCTCATTGCCGTTTGTGATTCTGCTGACAACCGAGGTCTCATTGGGAAGCTTGTAGATAGTATTGGAATTGTGCCTGGCCCCACAGTCATGGGTATATGATGAGTAGAGCAGTGGGATAAGAATGCATCCTTGGGGTGTGCCTGTGTTGATAATCAGTGAGGAGGAGACGTTTCCAATTCGTACTGACTCTGGTCAGAGAAAAAGAAGAAAATCAGAGGACCCCCCCTCCCCCCTGAGTCACTGAATGTCCACTGATTTGCCTCCAACCGTAGCACACGGCCTTCAGTCCAGACCACCGGCAATCCGAGCTCCACATCCAAGCCTCTGACGCGATCGGTGTCCTCTGCACCTTCTCGCATCTCAACTCCAATACTGGGTTCCCCTTCAGCCAGTCTCCAGCAGTCTGCACGCCCCCTGAAGTGAGTCCTTTGACTGCTGCAGCCTGCGTGGGTTCCTCACCTCGGGTCACCGACAGCCCCGTCGCCTGTGCGTCCTCCAGCCTCCGTGCATTAATTTAATAGCTTTCACAGTTATTAAAGGTTCACCTTTGCTTCTTATTGTCAGTGAATCAGCATATTTGTTTGTGCATAGGAAGTTGAACAGTGGGCTGTTGATTCATATTTACATTTCCACAGATGAATTAACAAGCAGGATCAGGCTCTTCAGCTTCTTTCTCTGTTAGCTCAGCCTGAGTGCATTTGTTGTCCAAAATCAAAATAAAAATGGCTGGTCCTGGAAATAAGAGCATAGAAAATGGAAAATAGAATCTCGGCAAGTCAGGCAGCTTCGGAGGGAGGGGAAACAGTCAGTCTCAGGTTAAAGACCCCATTTCAGAAGAGTTGTCCAGTGTGAGGGGCTTCTGCAAACAGACAAAACAGATGTCAGAGTGATTGTCATCGCGTATGACCCTGAGACTTTTACCTGCATATAAGACAGAATTACTGTTTTATTAGTAGTGCAAAAAAACTTCTCAAGAAGGTACATATACATGAAAACAAATAAAGAAATGTAAACAAACTGAGCAATACAAAGAGAAAAAAATCAAGGGTCCTGAAATGAGTCCCTGATTGAGTTTGTCGATGAGGAGGGAGCAGCTGTTTCTGAACCTGGCGGTGCGAGTATTGCGGCACCTAGACCTCTTTCCTGATGGCAGCAGCATGTGCTGGGTGATGTGGATCCTTGATGATTGCTGCTGCCCTCCTACAGCCGCATTCCCTGTAGATGTTCTCAGTGGTAGGGTGGGGTTTTGCCTGTGGTGTCCTGGGCTTGGTCCACTACCTTTCCATTCGGGAATATTGGTGTCCCCACACCAGACCATGAAACAGCCGGTCAGCATACTTTCCACCATACATCTGTAGATATTGGCCACGGTTTCCGATGTCATAACAAGTTATATCTAGCATTCATACAGCCGTGTAAGAATCACACTTCTAGAATATAGGATTACACTGAAAAGGAAGATTAATTTGCACCAAACAAGGGCAGCATGATAGCTCTGTTGTGGGGTTCAGTCAGGATCCTGATGACTGTGAACAAGAAACTCTTTACTTCTGCCGGAGCACGCTTTCATACTCTTAAGTCTTCTTCTCAACAGGAGGAGGGAGATGTCAGGGTGTGGCAGGTCCTTCAGGATGTTGGCTGCCTTCCCTGGGCAGCGGGAGATGTAGCTGGAGTCCATGGAGGGGATGATGAGCCGAGCTACCTTCACCACCTTCTGGAGCTTCTTTTGATCTTGAGCAAAACATCTCCTGCACCACACAGTGACTACCTGAATGACAATTGTGGATTATTGTAACTGTTGGTTAAATCTGCCTCCTCTGGTTATTGTCTTTATTTACTGTATCAAAATCCTTCCTATTTTAATATTTATTGGCGAATTGGAGACCAGGCACAGATTTGATTGTCATACATCCCAGTTTGATTCTAATAAATCTCAGCTCTCTCCAAGGCTTTGATGTCATTCCAATTCACGGATTCTGATCAGAAGTCGCCAACCTGAAATGCTGATTCTTGATCCATCTTCACAGATGCTGCACTTCATGCTGAACATTTCCAACATTTATGCTTTTAATTTATTTTAATTCAGACATACAACATGGCAGCCCATGAGCCCGTCCCACCCAATTACCCGCAATTGACCT
This sequence comes from Narcine bancroftii, assembly GCF_036971445.1. Classification (NCBI taxonomy): domain Eukaryota; kingdom Metazoa; phylum Chordata; class Chondrichthyes; order Torpediniformes; family Narcinidae; genus Narcine; species Narcine bancroftii. The sequence continues at coordinate 105,874,952 of NC_091470.1, read as the reverse complement.
ACACCCTCAGTACGTTTTGAACGGTGGGAGGAACTCGGAGGAAACCCACGCAGACATGGGGAGAGCTTACAAACTCCTAAAAGACAGCGCTGATACATCGGTTATGGATCTTTGCGTTTGCCTCATAAAGGACACTGCATGATGGGCTGTACCACTCCAGAATTTTGTGTTTTTACTTTACAGCGCTGGATTCAAACCTTGGTTTCTGGCATTGTAATAGCATTGTGCTAACTGATGCACTAACCATGTGTCAAGGATGTTAAATGGAATTGATAGAACTAGCAATATAAAATTATCTTCTCTAATGGGAGAATTGAGAAGGAAGAATGATCTTCAACTCAGAACAAGTCCCTTCAGGAAGTTTTGAACACCGAGTGGAAATCCAGGCCGCAGGTGGCAATTGATATTTTCACATCTCAGATCTGAGATTAACAAAATCTTGAGGGATAAAGGGGAACAGGTAAAAAGAAGCTGAATGGAGTTGATATTCAAGTTTGAGACAAAGTCTTGAGAGAACCAACTGATGCTCTGAGGGTTTTGAGTGCAGGTACAAAATCAATGAATGAGCTATAGGGGTCCGTTTAAACTGTACACAAAGGGTTAGCAAGATTTTAAAAAAAGGGCAACCAAATTATTTGTTTAAGCATTTAGACATTCAGCATGGTTACAGGCCATTTTGGTCCGCAAGTCCACGCTGCCCAATTACACCCAATCAACCTACAACCCCAGTACAGTTTCGGTTCGTTGGGGGTCCAGTCCCAGTGTGATGGGGGTCTCAGTGTGTTGGTGGTTCTGGTCCTGGTGCGTCGGGGGTTCCAGTCTCAGTGCGTTGGGGGTCTCAGTGTGTTGGGGGTTCAGATATGGTGCATTGGGGTCTGGTCCCAGTGTGTTGGGGATCCTATTGACTCGGGGGTCCCGTGAGTCAAGGGTCCCATTGCATCAGGGATCCAGGTACGTTGGGGAGAAAACCGGAGACCCCATGTAGACACGAGGAGAAGGTACAAACTCCTTACAGACAGCGCCAGATTCGAACCACCAGTGTGCCAGTGCGGTAATGATATCACCCCCATAAATGGAGTTAAATATGAAAATCTGCCAGTGCTGGTGTCGAGTGCAACACCCCAACATGCTGGAGAAACTCCACGGGTCACGCAGGCATCCAGAGAGAGCAAAAAGCGGACAATATTTCGGGCCTGAGCCCTTTGTCGGGAGCGTAACAACGGAGGGCCCAGGTGTGAAAGTCAGGCCGCACTCTAATAAAACAAACAGCAGAATCAATTAAGCGCTCAACAGTTTCTTTATTCAGCTTTCAGCCTTGAGCATTATTCAGCTAATGGGAGTGCGGGACACTAAGAATGAGTAGACAGTGTCAATCATTCCTTGCACTGAGCCTTACTCAGCATTCAGGTACATCTTTTATAGTTGTAATTTCACAAATTATTTGCACAGGTTTCCTGAGACATGCAACTTTAGAAAGGTTCATTTTGCTCAACTTTGGCCATTCTATATTTGCTTGGTTGGGCCATGCCTTGTTTTTGCTGTCAGAAATCTCGAGCAAGCCTTGTATTTATGAACCTTTGCCCAAGTCTATTGTTTAATTGTGAATTTTTATCTGTTAAGCAGAGCCTCTTTGCCCTTTCCCTTAACGTTTGACATTCTTTTAAATTCCTTCTCACTGGCCCAAAATGTTGACTGTATTTTACTTCCTCTAGACGCTGTGTGACCTGCTCAGTTTCTCCAGCATTTTTGTATAATTATCTGGCACAAACCAGTGATTGCCACATAAATCCAGCAAAATGCTGCTCTGAAGTGACTGGGAGTATATAACACTGAACAGCAAGTTTTATTCAAAAGGTTTTGCTTCCTGAAAAAAAAAATGGGGATTATAATAGGCAACTTCAAGTTGAACACAAAGATAATTTCAGATTTGCTGCATCACGTAGGAAGTTGGAGAAACATTAAATTAATTTTTATTGAATTTAACATGTTTAATCGCATCACGATACTGACACATTGCGTTAGTTCAACTGACCTCAAAGTGTTTTGCCACTGATTTTTGTTTACATCTGATGCCTCTCATTGACAAGTGTCCAACAATAGTCAGCCAGAATTGATGGATCCCAGTTGCCCTGATGCCACTTTTCCATGGTCACAATGTCCTGGTGAAACTTTTCACCGTGTCCGTCACTGCCTACACCATGATCGGCAGGGAAGGAGTCCAAGCGCAGTCGCAGAAAGTAAATTTTCAACGACATGTGGCACCTCATGGATTTGTACACTTGAAGCTGGAAGGAGTTTGGTGCTCCGTAGTTGCCAAGAAAATTCTTAACAATGTTTTTAAGTGCCTTCCGTGCGTTTGCATAGCACCTGAAATGAGTACATGCCCAGACATCCTTGGACTGACCAAAACAGCTTGCTTTGTGGGGGATATACTAGTGGACAAGATATGACAGGAAATCACAAAATGCAATTAGATCTAAAAAACAGTACGTGATAGGAAAAATTTAAGTTGATTTCCATGATCAGCAGTCCAAATTTCATAAAATAGACTCAAAGGTGTTCAAGAAGAAAAATCTTCATTGTCCAGTGTATCTGCCACTATAAAACCATTGTTAATAGGTTGATAAATAGGACAATGTGTTATGATCGCTGACATTTCAGTATTGGTTAGATTTATCCCCTCTCATCAAGTTAGTACGATCAGTTGCCTCAATTGCAATAATAGAGAATGACCACTAGGGAACATTAACTAGTATCGGACACATCTTCTGTTGTATTCCCTGGTATCATTAGGTGTTTTGGCCTTTCAAATGCAAGACACTCCCTGCCAAGGCCTGGGTGTGTGTCCCATATCCTTTTCTCCTTGTGTTCATTTGGTGCCCAGATAGGATCCCTCCTTTTTTGCCAGAGCCAATGACTGCTTATTTCAGCTGAGTCGGATAGGAGTTTAATTGCCTTTCTGGGATTCCTACTTCTCTCAGAAGTTTGGTCATGGATTTGGCTCAACAACTGACCCTAACTTTCCAGCTTCTGCTTCTGCGGCGAGATTAGAATATTGTAATGTCTTCATCCATGGTACCCTCCCGAGGAACTGTCAGCTCAATAGTGAAGACAATCTGCTGAGAGCTGGACCAGAGTACCAGATTCGATATGTCACCGGAGAACCTCATAAACTTCTACAGGTGAACCATGGAGAGCATTCTGGCTGGTTACATCACTGCCTGGTACATTGGTGCCAACTCTCAGGACAAGGATAAACTCCGGAGGGTTGTTAACTCGGACTGCGACATCACAGGCACTAGACCTCACTCCATCAAGGACATCGACGAGGCAGTGTCTTAAAAAAGCAACCTCTACCCTCAAGACCCCCGCCACCCAGGCCATGCCCTCTTCACTCAGTTTCCGTCGGGCAAAAGGTACAGGAATCTAAAGACAAGAACTCAGCGGCACAAGGACAGCTTCTTCCCCTCCACCATCAGATTCCTGAATAATCAATGAACCAAAGACACTGCCTGACTTTCCATTATTTTTTATTTTTTAAATTTATAGTAATGCTATAAGATGTTATAATATGAATGTTTAGACTATCATGCAAAACATCAAATTTCATAACTTGTTATTCTGATCTGGTCTCAGGATGGTGCTGGAAAATTTCAGTGGAAAGATGAGTCGCTGGCCGAGGTCTCGCAGCAATTTCCAGTCTCTAGGCCACGTTCAGTAGGCCTAAGCTTTTGAGTGAAGAGGAGTGGGGCCCTTGTGACTTATTCCCTCCCAAATGAAAAGTATTAGGCATGGGAGGGTTGTCTGGGTTCAGGGTGCTTGACGGCAGTTCTTTTTTTTTAACTGCGAGTTCAACTGCTAGACTTCTCAGCATTTGATGGTGTCACGTGTCAGCTGACAAGGAGATGGAGGCTGTGTTAAAGCTGTCAGGGAGAGACAGAAGGCCCTAATTCACAAATGAAGCAATGAATAATTTAATTCTTGTAAAGCCACAAAGATAGCTGAAATCGAAATGGATCACTAATTCATTGGGGATGAATGATGTTTTCACATCCCCTCTTGTTTTATGGCATTAATTTTCGAACACTCAGATAACGTCTCTAAAGGGGATCAGTAGTTTGTATAATGGCAACAGGATGTGATAAAGTAACACTGGAGAGGCATCAAGACCAAAGAACAAAATAAAGCATCTGCTCAAAATGCAGTCAGCAAATATGGGCGGGATTAAACAAACCCCAACAGAATTTTGCAGTGTTGATTCAATGCTGGAGTTAATCTTGCAGCATTTTTAACTCTTTCTTTGCCCCTTTTCGTGTAAGGTCTAATCACCTGGCTCTCAGTTTCATTGATCAGATGTGTAAATAGGTTGAAGGATGTTCTCCAGAATGAGGCGATCTGGCCCATTGTGCTCCCACCCTCATCGCCCCCCCCGGTGTCTTTCACCTTGTGGGTTTCCCCCGGGCCGGTTTTATTTCCCTCCCAAATTCCTGAATTGGCTGCGGTAAATGGCGAGGAGGGTTGCCAGGCATGTGAGAGAGATTAAGTTGCAGGAGGAAATGGGACTGATGGAACTGCTCTGCCTGGAGCTGGCATGCATTCTGTAGGCGAAATGGCCTTCTTTGGTGTCGCAGAAAGCAAAGGGGGAAAGCTGGGGTTGTGCATTTGTGGTATCGTTCTGTACCTCACCTGGACTCTTCTGGGCCTTCACACCCTTCCGGGGAGGGGGTGAGGGTGGTCACCCTCCAACAGGAGACCAACCCAGTCATTGAAAATAAACGAGATTGTCAACAGGTTTGTGGATAGGAAGGACATGCAGCTGAATGGGTTGAGCCCTGAATGCTAACTTGGTCTGCATGGATGAGTTGGGCAGGACCTGCTCTGTTCTGTATCCCATCCATGACGTTATGGCAGCTTTTCATTCCTAATTCATACTTCAACATCTTCAAATGTCCCCAATGATTTTTTGTTGTTGGCTCCCCTCTATCCCGTAGAATCATGGAATATACAGCACAGAAACAGAGCTCTATAATCCAAGCTATTATTTTGCCTAAACCCATTGACCATATCCATCCATGTACCGGTTCAAATTTTAAATCAAGTTTATCGTCATCTGATTGCTCAAGTGCAACCCGACGAAACAACATTCTCTGGTCCTCAGTGCAAAACGTGTAGACACACAACCAGACATAACACACGTCTAGACAAACAATACATATGCAGGATAAGTATTTAATCTATACAAATAAATATTGTTTCAGAAATACGAGAGTCTCGGATGGTGAGCAGATCCTTCGGTCGTTCAGCATTCTCACCGCCCGTGGGAAGAAGCTGTTCCTCAGCCTGGTGGTGCTGGCTCTGATCCTCCTGCATCTCTTTTCCGATGGGAACAGCTGAAAGATGCTGTGTGCAAGGTGGAAGGGGTCCTCAAGGATTTTGCGCGCCCTCTTCAGACAGTGATCCCGGTAGATATCATTAATGGTGGGGGGTAGGGAGAATCCAGTCCCTGCCACTCGTATGGTCCCGTGGATTGACCTCGATCCATTTCTCTGCAACAACTGTACCACACTGTGATGCAGCTGGCCAGGATGCTCAAATTGTCAACAGGTATGTGAATAGGAAGGTCTTAGAAGGACATGCAGGTAAATGATGTGAACCCTGAATGCTAACTTGATTGGCATGGATGGGTTGGGCTGGACCTCCTCCATGCTGTGATCAGGTCCATGATGCTATGGCAGAAGTAGACTAGTAGCTTTCATCCCTAATCCGCACTTTTACATCTTCAAGTGTCTCCAATTTTCTTTCCCTGGCTCCCTCCTATCTCATAGAACCACTACAGTACAGAAACAGACCCTAATAATCCAAACTATTTTTCTGCACCCAGGCCATATCCATCCATACCCTTCCCCCACCCCCCCCCCCCCATTCCATGGACTCATCCAAATTTCTCTTAAATGTTAAAATTGAGCCTGCATTCACCACTTCAGCTGGCTGCTCATTCCACATTCTCTCTGTGTGAAGAAGTTTCCCCTAATGTTCCCTTTAAACATCTCACCTTTCACCCTTAGCCCACATCCTCTCGTTCTTCTTTTCCCCCTATCTCAGTGGGAAAGCACTGCTTGCATTTATCTCAACTTTATTAATGTACAGCCCATCTGCCACATTATGGACATCGTCTCAGTCATCTGCAAACACAGCCTGGTGTTCCACTGGTAGACTGGCACCACCCACCACCACCACCTGCTCTCCATGCAGTGTCCAACCTTCAGCATTGGGCATTGGAGTATGGTTGTCCTCCAGCCAAATTTGCTGTCATCTTCAGTCATTGTCATTCCTGCTCACTGAGTGACGGAAGGAGAACCTTTAGCCCCACTTATCCATTCTGACCTTGTTGTCTCCCAATAAAGTTAGGCCAAAGGGCCTGTTTGCATCCCCTTCTCAGAAACTCCGAAACTGCATGCAACCTGATGTCATGGTTAATCCATAGATGAGCTTTGGATTATTGAGATGTTATGGTACAGCCTGGTAGAAGAGTTTCTGGCCCATTTAACCCTTGCTGACCAATTACACCCAATTAACCTACTGTATATCTGTGGAAGGTGAGAGGAAACTGGAGCAGCTGGGGAAAACCCCTTGCAAGACATGGGGAGAACATACAAACTCCATACTGACAGTGCCGGATTCGACCCCTGACCAACTGCTACACTCACAATAACCATGGTTATGAATCTGGGCCTACCTCAGGTCATCTGCTGCGGACATCCATTATGCTTTTTGTTTCCCCTGGACGATCGTGTTGGTGGAATGAAACCAGAAATGCGCTAGGAACACTAAGCAGGTGGGGAAGCATCTGTAGAGAGAGGAGCAAAGTTCTTCTTTCTCCACAAACGCTACTTGGCTTGTTGAGCATTTCTACCATATTCTATTTTATTCCCCATCTCCTACATGGGTTTTTTTTTTGTTGCTTCTCAATCACTATTCCAGTGGACTTCTGCTTGGCATCCCTGTAATGCACGTCGAAAGAACCAAAGACTTGGTGATCCAAACCAAGGCTTTTATTAACTAAAAGACTGGAGCATATCGCAAGTAGGTCGACCAGTCCAGAATGACCTGGTCTAGCTAGGAGCAATCCTTTGAGACCTGCCAGTAGGTGTGGCTACACTCTCAGCCAATCACAGTCATTCTACACTACCATCTGTACATATGTACATATACACATTGGTGATAGAATCTGTACTATCACAATCCCATTGCCCTAATCCCTGTCAATCTGATCACTCTGCCGCCTCTTTCCTAACCCGATCAATGCCCACAGTTACTCAGCTATTCCTCACCTCTGGTTGTGCAGCAACTTTGAATTCTCATGCCTGATTTCAATTTTCTGTGCATCCTGACCTGGCTTGGGAGTTCGAGAGAGCGGCAAACATAGCCAAGCCCACCATGCGCTCTGACCTCCTATCCATGTGAGGCAGTGCCTCAAGAAGGCAGCCAATCTCATGAAGGACCCCCATCATCCTGGCCACAACCTCTTCTTATTGCTATCTTCAGCCATAAAGTACCAGAACCTCTAGGTTCAAGAACATTTTTTAAATTTAAATTTAGACATACAGCACGGCAACAGGCCATTTTGGCCCATGGGACCGTGCCACCCAATCAACCTAGAACCCTGGTACGGTTTGAATGGTGAGAGAAAACCAGAGACCTCGGGGGGGTGGGGAGGGAGGAGCCCACGCAGACCTGGGGAGAATGCATAAACTCCTTACAGACAGCGCGGGATTAAACCCCCAGTCTCAGTCGTTGGCGCTGTAAAGGCATTGTGCTAACCGTCACGCCAACTGTGCTGCCCCTAATGCCTATCAGGCACTTGGACCTTTCCGACTACCCTAATCATAAGTGAATTCAGGACCTCAGAAAGACCTGACCCCACTATTGAAACACCACTTTTTTCTTGTATTAACTTTAACTGAATATTTATTATCTACCAATCTTTTCAAAGTTTGTTTCCTTTTCTTCTCACTTAAGAATACACACTTAACTTTAACTTTAACTTTTTTCCTGCCTTAAGGCAGACTAAGAATCGCCATCAGTATTGCCCGGCGCCCCTTACATAACGAGAGACAAAGAAGCAAAAGAAAGTCACTGAGTGTCTGTGGATTTGCCTCCAATGCCCCTGCAGCCGCACAGTCTCCTGCTCGATCCATTCGCCCTCCCCCCAGCTCCAGATTCAAACCTTCGACAATCTTTTCTATTTATTATTGCTTCTGTACTGAGATAATGGCCACTGTTACGAGCCCAGAGGACCCCAAATCCCAGCAGCAGTAGATATTCACCAAGACAAAGGGTTACTTGAACAAAAGTTGTGTTTAATTATCTTTAAACATGAAAACAGAATCACACCTTAATATCACTATTGACTTAACTAACCTAACTTAACCCCCTTCTATGTAATGTGTGTGTAAGTTCAGAAAAGTTCTTTGGTTCTCATTCCTCCAAGTTCATTGGTTGCAGGCAATTCTTCTACTGTGCACAGAATTTAACATTTATAAAGTTCACCAGGCTTTGGTGCTTGAAAGGTAAATGGTTACCGCTCAGGAAGGTTCTTGTCGGTTTTCAGAGAGAAATTTGTTGTTCACTGATCACCCACAACTGATTTACTTCCATCAACCACTTCAGTGTCTTGCTGACGAAATGCCCCCTTCAGGGTTCTCCAGATGATAACATCTTTCTTTCAGGTTCCTTTATTCCAAGTGAAACATTCAACAGCCAGTCCTCTCCTCTTGCATGAACTACAAAGGCTTTGACCAGGCTGAACTAAGAACTCGCAACCCATCTTCCAAATGGGGTTTTCCACAAGCTTGGCAGCTTATCCTATTCCAGTCCCAACTGCTGTTGCTGACTGTAACACTGTAGAAGTGGTATCTGTCTGTCTCTGTCTCTGTCTCTGTCTCTCTCTTTCTCTCTCTCTATCTCTCTGAGAGAAAGCCTCTTTTACTCTCTCTATTTGCAAAACCACATGACCCTCTTAGAACAGTAAGTTCCCCTTCAGACTGTCTGTGGCTCCAACAAGCTCTTTCATCTGTTGCCTTTTTGTAAACAACAATCCATTAGTGAAGTCTCTTGGGCACTCTCCAAAGCTCCTGCAAAGGCTGTGGGACCGACAAGTCTAGTATTAGCAGAGCTCCAGTATTTCAAATAAGATCTGTTTTAAAGTGTGCAAACCTTTCCCAATTTATCTCCCAAAAACATATCTACATACTCTGTCACAATACTGTTGGAGTTCTTTAAATTACCTGCTTGATTGCATGCAAACTGTTCTCCCTTCTGGCATCTGGTAGGAGCACTTGGACCCTTACATCTGGATTGGGCAACAGTTTTCCCCCCCTCCCACCCCCCCCACCCAAGTCATCAGACTCCTGAATTACCCGAACATATGTGAATATAATACCAAGGTGTTTTACTGTATATATCTTGATATTTTAATGTCTCAATGTGTTTAATCTATTCTAACATATTTATGTAAATATGCTCCGTGGTTCTCATCTTTACCATGTGAGCAAGGGGTGAATGATCAATAAAGATGACTTGACTTGACTAAGAAGGATTCAATGTATCTGTACATTGTACTACTCTGTATGACAATAGACACATTATCATCACTGCATCCCCTGTTAACAGCTGTGAAGATTCAACCTCCTTGGAGAATTGACTATTGGATCAGCATGGATTGAAGTGAAACTCTTCTTACAAAACTCCCCAGCCCTTGCAGTCATTTGAAATACAGGTAACACCTTTTGGATTTGTCAGTGGCTTCTGGAGAGAAGAGAGGAATAAACTACAACCTACAAAAAAGATTGTGTGTCTGGGTGTGAGTGCCATGTGTGTGTGGGCGTGATTTTGTGTGTGTGTGTGTGTGTGGGTGTGTGTGTGTGTGTGTGTGTGTGTGTGTGTATTTATTTGTGGGTGTGAGGGGGGTGTGAGTGCAGGTGTACCTGTGTGTGTGGGGGGGATGAGTGTGAGTTTGAGTGTGTGGGTGTGTGGGGGGGGGTGAGTGTGTGTGTAGGTGTCAAAGTGTGTGTAGGTGGGTGTGTGTGCGTGTGAGGGTGTGTGAGTGTGTGTATGTGTGGGAGGGTGTGTGTGTGTGGGGGTTGCATGTGTGTGTGTAGGTGTGTGTATGGGTAAGTGTGTGTGGGTGGAAGTGTATGTGGGTATGTGTATGGGCGTGTTGTGCGTAGGTGCGTGTGTGGGTATGTGTGTGGGTGTGTGGGTATGTGTGTGGGTGTGTGTGTGGGAGTGTTTGTGTGGGTGTCAGATTGGGTGTGGGTGGGTGAGTGTGTGGGTGGGTGAGTGTGTGTGTGGGTGTGAGTGTGGTGGTGTGAGAGGGTGCGTGGGTGGGTGTGTGTGAGTGTGTGTGTGGGGGGGTTGCACATGTGTGTGTGGGGTATGTGTGTGGGGGGGTTGCGTGTGTGTGTAGGTGTGTGTGTGGGTATGTGTGTGTGGGGGATATGTGTGGGTCTGTTTGTGTGTGTGTGTGGGGTGTGAGTGTGTGTGCATGTGGGGGTGTCAGAGTGTGTGTGGGTATGTGTGTGGGGGTTGCATGAGTGGGTGTTATGTTTGTGTGCATGGATGTGTATGTGGGTGTGTGTGTGTGGGGTGTGTGTGTGGATGTGTTTGTGTGGGGTGTGAGTGTGTGTGCGTGGATGTGTATATGGGTGTGTGTGTGTGGGGTGTGTGTGTGGGTGTGTTTGTGTGTGTGTGGGGTGTGCGTGGATGTGTATGTGGGTGTGTGTGGGGTGTGAGTGTATGCATGTGGGGGTATGAGAGTGTGTGTGTGTGGGAGGGTGTGTGTGGGTGTGTGTGTGGGGGTTGTGTGTGTGTGGGTGGGTGTTATGTTTGTGTGGGTGGATGTGTGTGTGGGATGTGTGTGCGGGTGTGTTTGTGTGTGTGGGGGTTGCATGTGTGTGGGGGGATGCATGTGGGATGTGTGTGTGAGGGTGTATGGGTGTGAGTGTGGGTGGGTGGGTGTGTGTGAGGGGGGTGTGAGTGTGTGCATGTGTGTGCGAGGGTGTGTGTGTGTGAGGAGGTGTGAGTGTGTGTGGGTGTGTGTGAGTGTGTGTGTGGATTTGTGAGGAGGTGTGTGTGTGTGTGTGTGTGTGTGTGTGTGTGTGTGTGTGTGTGTGTGTGTGTTGCAGTCTAGCTTCTTTATCATTTATTTATTTATCACCCATTCACTGTGGGAATGAAGATCTCCTTAGAACACTGCAGAACCACCTCAGGATTGCATTAATTTGCATCTTGCAGGTAGTGTGTCATGATAGCATGAGTTGTGGCTTCAAATATTTTGTACCATTAGTTAATTTTTTAAAGAAATATAGCACAGTAATAGGCCCTTCCAGCCCACCAGCTCGTGCCATCCAATTGTACCCAATTAACCTACAACCCCTGTACGTTTTGGAGGGTGGAAGGAAACTGAGCACCCGGAGGAAACTGACTTGTACATGGGGAAAACGTAAAACTCCTCACAGACAGCGCTGGATTCGAACCTTGATCGCTGACACTGCAACATCTAACTGTCACGCTAACCATGCCGCCCTGTTTGAGCTACAGGTCAGCCCCGTCCTAGAGCCCTGAAGTCCTGGTGTTGAATGTTGGAAGGATGTTCATCTTTAGGACATCCCCTCCACTCATCAGGAAGCCACATCACTTTCCAGCAGAGCTCTATGGCAAGAGAGCTAATGCAAAGTTTCACACACTCCCCCCCCCCCCCCCCAAAAAAAACCCAGAAATTTAAACAAGCATCTTACTCGCCTGCCAACAGCTTGGTTCCGATGGGAGTCCCACTTCATTGGAGAAAATCAATCTGCTCTTCCCTCAGCTAAGCTCACAGGGCCTGCCTCAGATCGGCTTTGGGAAGCCCATGTGGCAAAAGTTCAAGTTCAGGTTTATTATTATCTGACAGTACATACACAATCATACGAAATGGCTTTTCTGCAGGCCATGGTACGCATGTATGTGCACACACATGCACGCACACACATACATGTACAGTCACAAGCATACACGCACACACACCCACACACACAGACTCGCACATCACATCATAATCACATGTGTACCTAATCACATAATTTTAAAGAAATGTATTGTATATAAATTAAATAGAAATAGAGGGCCATACTCCACATGAGTCCTTCTTGGATTTGACTCTGCCAAACACATTCACTCATTCTTTCCATAGCATTCCACTCCAGTAGAAGATACATTTTCACCTGGCCCCTTTTTTTTCCCATATATTATCTCTGACACAGCGATTGGACTTAATAATAATATTAACAGCATTACAGTGACACGGGCAATAAACTAGGAAATATTGGAGACATGTAGGGATGGAACAGCAGTTATTGTGTTGGACTTTAACATGCACAGAGACTGGGTGAATCAGGTTCCTCGAGGCAACCTTGTGGAGGACTTTGTAGAATGCACACGTGATGGGTTTCTTGAACCACATGTTTCTGAACTTACAAGGGAACGTGCTATTTTGGATCTGGGCCTGTGCAATGAGACAGGTAAAATTAGTGATCTTATAGTTAGGGATCCTCTTTCTCATACAAATGGAGGATACAATGGTTTGGTCTAAACCCAGTGTATTTGTGATAGTACAGATCTATCATCAATGTACATAGTGTATATAGTTACTGTATTTAGACTGTGCTTACAGCAATTGGCTGAGAGCTAAGCCACACCTATTGTCTGGGCCTTAAAGGGTTGTGTCCCTAGCCAGGTCGGATCATTCCGGACTGGTCGGCCACCTGTGAAGAGCTCCTGTCCTTTGCTAATAAAAGCCTTGGTTTGGCTCAACAAGTCTTTGGTTCTTTCAACGAGCTCTACAGTATTATGTCTAAACAATGGAAACTACAAGGGGATGAGAGAGGAGTTGGCCAGGGTAGACTGGGAACGCAGGATACATGGAGGGACGGTTGAGGAACGGTGGAGGACTTCCAAAGATATTTTTCATGGTGCTCAACAAAAGTATTTATTCTCGTTAAAAGCAAGGACAGCCAGTCTTGGATAACTAAGGAGATCAAGGAAGTCATCTTCATGGTGGAGGACACTTCCACCATGCCAAAGATAGATGTTATGGATGCAATGGGAGGGAGGACTTGGATGTATTAGCTATCACTAAAGATGTAGAACTGAGAAAACCAGGGTTTAACAATGGAATGCATCCCAGAGCACTGAAAGAAATGGCAGGAGTTATATTAGAGGCTTTAATGATAATCTACCAAATTTCTCTGGACTCTGGGCAGGTCACGGCAGATTGAAAAACAGCACTATTCAATAAAGGATGTAGACAAAAGGCAGGGAACTATAGGCCAGTTAGTTTAGTTCTGTAGTTGGGAAAATGCTTGAAGCTATCATTAAAGAAGAAATGGCAAGGCATCTGGAGCAAGATGGATCCACCAGGCAGACACAGCATGGATTCACCAAAGGCAGGTCCTGCTTGACAAACTTACTGGAGTTCTTTGAGGATATAATGAGAGTAGTGGATAGAGGGGAGCAGATGGACGTTTTTTTACCTGGATTTCCAGAAAGTGATAAGATACCACATAGAAGACTGATACATAAGGATGCATGGAGTTGGGGTAATGTATTAGCATGGATATAGGACTTGTAAACCAATAGAAAGCAGAGGGTTGGGGTGCAGGGGTGCTTCCCTGGTTAACAATCAGTGGTGAGCAGTATGCTGAAGGGGTCAGGTCAGTGCTGGGCCTGCAACTGTTCACGATATATATTAACGATCTGAAAAAGTGGGGACAGAGTGTAGTTTATCTAAGTTTACTGATGACACTAAATTGAGTGGAAAATCAAATTGTACAGAGGATATGGAGAGTCTACAGAGAGATCTACTGTAGAGAGGTTAAGTGAGTGGGCAAGGGTCTGCTAGATGGAGTGCAATGTTGATAAATGTGAGGTGATCCACTTTGGTAGGAAAAATGGAAGATCAGAGTATTATTTAAATGGAAGGTGATTGCAGCGCGCTGTCATGCAGATGGAATCGAGAGAGCTTGTGCATGAATCGCAAAAGGTTGGTTTGCAGGTGCTGTAGGCCATCAAGAGGGCAAATGGAACGTTGGCCTTCAATGCCAGAGGAATTGAATTTAGGAGCAGGGAGGTCCTGCTGCAACTGTACAAGGTCCTGGTGAGGCCACATCTGGAGAACTACGTGCATTTCTGGTCTCCTTACCTGAAGAAAGAGATACTGGCTTTGGAGACGGTGCAGAGGAGGTTCACCAGGTTGATTCCGGGGGGGGGAGGTTAGTCTCTGAGGAGAGATTGTGTCATCTGGGACTGTACTCACTGGAATTTAGAAGGGATCATATAAAATTATGAAAAACATGGATAAGATAGAGCTAGGTAAGTTTTTTTTCTATTGGTGGGGAGACTAGAACTAGCGGCCATAGCTTCAAGATTCAGGGTAGTAGATTTAGGACGGAGATGAGGAGGATCTGCTTTTCCCAGAGGGTGGTGAATCTGTGGAATTCACTGCCCATTGAAGCAGTGGAGGTGATCTCAGTAAATATATTTCAGACAAGGTTGGATAGATTTTCACCAAGTAGGGGAATTAAGGGATATGGGGAAATGGCAGGAGCCTATCATCAGATCAATCATGATCTCATTGAATGATGGAGCAGGCCCGATGGGCTGGATGACCGATCCCTGTCCTATGTACATATGTTCTTCACTTGATCCTTGACCGATGCTGAATCCCCTGTTATCAAGCAACCGGCAAAAAAATTGCAGAAGATAAATAGGTAAAAAATACGGAAGTTTAAAATTGTTTCACCGTTAGTTCACCAATTACGCCACATGCAGCCTTGAACAACTAGAAAATTCACCAATTCCCATGGGTGCCAGATACCAGGGGTTTTACTGTAGTACCTTTTGTTTTAAATTGCACTCTTTAAGAAGTGCAGCCTTGTCATGCTGTTTCTGCGTAGCTTTCCTCCAGGTGCTCTGGTTTTCTCCCACATTCTAATGATGAGTGGGGACAGTAGGTAACATGGTCACGTGGATATAATTGGGGGGCATGGGCCAGTGGGCCGGAGGACCTGTTACTGTGTTGTTTCTCAAAGATTAAAAATATCTGCACTGATTCCATTTTCCAGCCCTCGGCCTGTAGGTCCCTTTACCTGGGTGATTTCAGCGTTCGTCGAGATACTTTTTTAATCTGACTCTGCCTCCTTGCTCTGTCTGGGAATGCATTCCAGGTAACTGCCTCTCCCTGGCGAAAGTACGGTTGACTGCTTCAAGGCACCAACAGTGGGTGTGATGTTCATTCCTCCCGAAGACTGACCAAAGGCCCACTTGGAGAACCCAGCAATGCTCAGGTAAACAAGGAAGTCTTGAAAATGCCAGAAAACTGGGCCCACATGGACTAGATGGGCTGAAAGGCCTGTTTCTGTGCTGTTGTGGTTTTTGTTGGGTGGGAGCACACTGGGATACCCGGGGAAAACCTATGCAGGTCGCAGGAAGAACATACAAAATCTTACAGTGCCAGATTCGAACCAGGTGTAAAAGCACCGTGCTAACCATTCAAATGCAGTATATATTTTTAGAACTGCAGTCATGTGTGGCAGGCACTTTTTCTTGGAAAGCTAAGTAGTTGGAGAGGGGTGATTTTGTAGAAATGTGCATCCTCATATATAAAGGAAAGAAAAAAAAAACTATTGAAATATCATGTTCACATCTTTTTCAGGCTGACCCAAAATACTTCACACACATCGAGCTGGAGGAGGAACTCAGTGGGTCAACGAGGGGCTCAGTGGGTCAATGACGAACTCAGTGGGTCAATGAGGGACTCAAGTAGGTCAATGAGGAACTCAGTGGGTCAAGGAGGAACTCCACTGGTTAGAGAGGAACTCAGTGGAACAAGAAGAAACTCAACAGGCCCAGGTAGCACTCAACCTCACACTCATTGTCACTGAAACCAAGGAGCTGATTGTTGACTTTAGGAAGGGAAAACCAGGGATGTACAATCCAATGATCATTGAGGTATCAGAGGTGGAGAGACCAAGCAAATTTAAGTTCTTGGGAGTCACAATCTCAGAGGATCTTTTTTTGGACCCAACACACTAATGGTATCATAAAGAAAGCATGTCAGCAACTCTACTTTCTCAGGAGTTTACTGAGGTATGACATCGGAAGCCCTGGCAACTTTCTACAGATGTGTAGTGGAAAGTGCGCTGACCTGCTGCATCATGGTCTGGTCCGGGGACACCAATAACCCTGAGCTGAAAGTCCTCCAAAAGTAAATGGACACAGCCCAGGACATCACAGACAAAATGCTTCCCTGAAATCCTTCTACACTGAACGTTGCAATCGTCAAGGATCCACATTACCCAGCGCACACTCTGTTCTCGCTGCTGCCAACAGGAAAGAGGTGTAGATGCCACAAGACTCACACCACCAGATTCAAGAGCAGCTGCTCCCCCTCCACCATCAGACACCTCAACAACAAACTCAATCAGGGACTCATTTAAGGACTCTTATTTGTGCATTATTGGATTTTCTTTTCTTTGTCTTGTACAGTCAGTTTGTTTACATTTCTTTCTTTGTTTACATATGTACGTATCTTCTCAAGTACAGTGTTTACACTAGCAATAAGTGGTAATTCTACTGTGCCCGCAGGAAAAAGAATCTCAGGGTTGTCTGTGATGTCATGTATGCACAGTAAATCTGAACTGAACTGAGCATCCATGAAGGCAAAATGGAGTCAATGTTTTTGGCCAAAACCCTTCATCAGGACTTGTTACATTTCTGCAGCATTTTGTGTGTGGCTCCAGCTTCACCAAGTCTGGAAATACATGGAGGAAGCGTGATTACTTACTTTATTTACAACAAGATCTAAGCCAATCCTGGCCACTGAAACCTATGCCATCCCATTGCATCCAATGAACCCACCAAACACCTGTAGGTTTTTGGAGAATAGGAGGGAACCGAAACACTCGGAAGAAACTGGGAGAACATGCAAAGTCCTTGCACACAGCGCCGGATTGGAAACCGGGACACTGGTGCTGAAAGAAGTATTAACCGCTCTGCTAAACGTGCCGCCCCTGATTAGAGGAATGAAGTCGAGTATCTGAGCAAGTAAAATGTGCAACAGATAACTTTTGATTAGAAGGAGTGATTTGCCTGACAGGTCCGAAGAATCTCAGTCAATACTTATCCCACACTGAACATTACGGACATTATTTTCTCATTGCTGCTTGTGTAAGTTTACTGTACATTAGGACACAGTCATATTTCCATAATACAGTAGCAATTACCTATCAAAAATGATCAACCAGCTAGAAAAGTGCTTTGGGACAAACTGAAAAAGATGTGAAGATGAATCGTCAATATATTTTCCCTTGTTTTGGGTTCGAGGATTCACATTTCTATAAAATATCCCCCTCCCCCCCCCCCACCCCACCCCACCCCCCCCTCCCCCCACCACTCGGCCTTTGGAGCCTGCTGCAGTTCTAAAAATGTATACAGTGTCTGTACGGTTAGTACAATGCTGTTACAGCGCCAGCAACCCAGGTTCAATTCCAGTGCTGCCTAAGAGGAGTTTGTACGTTCTCCCCGTGAGTATGTGGGTTTCCTTCTGGGTGCTTCAATTTCCTCCTGCCCTTCAAAAACCATGGAATGATCGAACACCACATCACTGAAACAGGCACTTCTAGTCTGTGCTGAACTATTATTCTCCCCAGTCCCACTGACCTGCACCCAGACCATGGCCCTCCATACCCCTCCCATCCATGTACCTGTCCAAATTTCTCTTATATGTTAAAATTGAGCCCGCATTCACCACTTCAGCTGGCAATTTGTCCCACACTCTCACCACTCTCTATGTTAAGAAGTTCCCCTTCAACTTTTCCCCTTTCACTCTTAACCCATGTCCTCTAGTTCTTGGCTCACCTAATCTCAATGGAAAGTATTTGCTCTCTATACCTCTCATAATTTTGTATACCTCTATCATATCTCCCCTCACAATCATTCTTTGATGATCCTCACCTGTTTAACCTTTCCCTGTAAGTCCTGGTGTGACAGAATATAGACATGTTTTTAGGAGCTAAATTGGGGCAGGGTTTGTTAGTGTAAAACAGATCTTATTTAAAATACTGGAACTCTACCCCATGCTAGAAATGTCAGGGCCAACAGTCTTTGCAGAAGTTTTGGAGAGTGCCCAAGAGACTTCACTAATGGATTGTTGTTTACAAAAAGGCAACAGATGAAAGAGCTTGTTGGATCCGCATTCTGTCTGGAGGGGAACTTGCTGTTCTAAGAGGGTCATGTGATTTTGCAAGCAGAGAGAGTCAAACAGACTTTCCCTCAGAGAGAGAGAGAGAGAGACACACAGAGATCATTTCTACAGTGTTACAACCAGCACCAGCATGCAAGAAGAGAGGACTGGCTGTTTAATGCTTCACTTGGAATAAGAGAAATAAAAAGGCACTCTGTGGTGACCTGAAAGAAAGAGGTTATGATCTGGAGAATCCTGAAGGGGGCAGGTTTCTTTGGCAAGACACTGAGGTGACTGATGGAAGTACATCAGTTGTGGGTGTATCCATCATACAACACATCTCTCTCTGAAAACCGACAAGAGCCTTCTTGAGCGGTAACCATTTATCTTTCAAGCACTAAAGCCTGGTGAACTTTATACATGTTAAATTCTGTGCACAGTATAACAATTGCCTGCAACCAGTGAACTTGGAGGAATGAGAAGTGAGATTGGACTGTGAAGCAAAGAACTTTTCTAAACTTACACACACATTACATACACGTGCGCTTAGAATTAGAAGGGGGTTAAGTTAGGTTAAGTCAATAGTGATAAGTTAAAGTGTGATTCTGTTTTCACGTTTAAAGAGAATTAAAAATAACTTTTGTTTATGTTACCATTTGCCTTGGTGAATATCTATTGCTGCTGGGCTTTGGGGTCCTCTGGGCTAGCAACATCCTGGTAAATCCTCTCTGCACTCTTTCAATCTAATTAATGTTTTTGGTGGAGGTCTGTGACTAAAACTGTGTGCAATTCTCCAAAATGCCATAATGTCCCAACTCCTTCACTCGTGTGATAACACAACTGGGATGAGTTGGCACCACCTCGACCTCTGCCAACTAGTTTATCTAGTTTTGAGCATTTTGGAAATAACTCACAGCAGAGAGGTACACGGCAATGAACTCCTCCCAGAAGCACACAAAACAGTGCTCCCGGAACATGTTCATTGCCTTTGTACCAGCAGCAGTGAAAGGAAGAAAAATTGCAACAAACTCAGGATAAGAACACAATTCACTGCAGCCGTCATGACTTTCATGATGTTTGCTGATTATCTGCTAAATCCTCTCATTCCTCATTACATTAAGTGCTTGTGTTCCCTTCTTCTTATTGGTTACGGTCCAGTTTTGCAACTTATGTAACTCTCTTAACAGAACCTGTTCTCCTCACCTCAATTAACTTTTTCTAAAACAAAAGTTGCCCATCCTCTTTCTCAGAAGAATACCTTCAAGGTAAAAAGGTAAAGGTTCCATTATTGACACGTAAAACTACATTTAGAATGTAACATGCATGAAATTCTTTAATCTTTCTCTACCGTAAGGTAGATAGAGAGTTGTCACTTTTGTCCAGTGCCCCTCACAGAAACCTACAGCACTTGGTGTCCCTAGGCGGTCTCCCCTCCAAGTATTGACCAGTCCTGTTCATGCTTAGCTTCTGAAATCAGACAATCTCATGCATATTCAGGTGGAAGCTCATCACCCACGCTGTAGGTAAGAGGGAAAATAAGTCAGGGAATGGGATGTCCCAGTGAAACGACACAGGCCTGCGGGGAAAAATGGCCTCTAAACTAGTGACCTATCGTGGACACACATCTCCTCATTTGTCAGGAAGACGGAACAGCGAATGCACTCCCTGAGAAGACTGAAGTGAGCAAGGCTACCGGCCACCATCATGTCAATCTTGTACAGGAGCTCTATCAAGAGCGTCCTGGCCGGCTGCATCACAGTGTGGTACAGTTGCTGCAGAGAAATGGTTAATCCACAGGACCATAAGAGTGGCAGAGAGGATCACTAGAGTCTCCCATCGACATGATCTACCAGGATAATTGTCTGAAGAGGGCACAAAAAATCATTGAGGACCCCTTCCACCCTGTATGCAGCATCTTTCAGCTGCTCCCATCAGGGAAAGAGATACAGGAGTATCAGAGCCAGCACCACCAGGCTGAGGAACGGCTTTTCCCACGAGCAGTGAGAATGCTGAATGGCCAAAGGAACCGCTCACACTGAACCTCCGAGATTCTCACATCCATTTTCACTAAGGACTGGGGAACACTGTTTCTTTAATCATTTTTAAAAAGTTTAGGCATACAGCACGGTAACAGGCCATTTCAGCCCATGAGCCCGTGCCACCCAGTTACACCCAACAAAGCAATAGGCCCCTGATAGTGTAGGCAATACTTAAGGTGGTATGTGAGTGGAAAGAAAATGTTTGAAAACCACTGGTCTCAGTCCTTCTTCAACCTTACTATTTTCTCAACAATACCTGCCCCTCCAGCAACCTTCGTATAATTAGACAGAATGAGGAAAGAAGTGGCAAAATGAAATACCACGTTGGAAAGTGTATGGTCGTGTGCTTTGGTAAAGGATAAATGGGCAGATTATTTTCTTAGTGGGACGAGATTTGAACATACCCAGATGCAAAGGGACCTGGGAGTCCTCGTGCAGGAGAACCTGAAGGTAAACATGCAGGTTGAGTTGGTGGTGAAGAAGGCAAGTGCAACGCTGGCATTCATTTCAAGAGGAATAGAATATAAGAGCAGGGATGTGATGTTGAGGCTTTATAAGGCACTGGTGAGACCTCACTTGAAGTCTTGTAAGCAGTTTTAAGCTCCTCATTTAAGAAAGAATGTCCTGACATTGGAGAAGGTTCAGAGGAGGTTCACAAGGATGAATGGATTATTATTATGAGGAGCAATTGACAGCTTTTAATGGAAATTAGGAGAATGGAGGTGGGGAATCTCATTGAAACATTTTGAATGTTGAAAGGCATTTAAAGAGTAGATGTAGAAAGGTTGTTTCCCATCATGGGAGAGTCTAGGACAAGAGGATTCATCTTCATGATTGAAGGACGTCTGCTTAGAACAGAGATGCGGAGAAATCTCTTCAGCCAGAGGGTGGTGAATCTGCGGAATTTGTTGCCACAGGTGGTGGTGGAGGCCGGGTTATTGGGTATATTTAAGGGAGAAATTGATAGGTTCTTGATTAGTTAGGGCATCAAAGGTTATAGGTAGAAGGCCAGGCAGTGGGGCTGTGGGGAAATGGATCAGCTCATGGGGCAGACTCAATGGGCTAAATAGCCCATTTCCGTCCCTCATTGTGGCTATAGTCAAGGATGATGGCCTTCGTTCCATTGCCCACAGAGCAAAGACACCTGTGGGTGTATTTGTTTAATGTGTACTTAATGTTGCTCTCTCAAAAGCACACGATACTTCACAAATCAACAAACTAGTTTTAATGGCATGGGAGCTAATGGACTTGTCCGCCTTCATAGCCGTCAAGCTCAGAGTCACTTTGTCCGCCTGTTCCACCGTTGAAGTCTTGGTTGGATTGGTCTTTGTCAGGGACCTCACCCTCAACCTTACCACCATGGGTGGCCCCACCAGGAGCATAGCTCCCAGATGGCATCACTCTCGAAATCTCAGGACATCTCAAGCTTCTCCACCACTATGTCTGATGTGAATGGTGGAAAGATCTTTGCTCACTTATTAACTTGTCTTTTAATGTTTAATTAAAAAATTAGTCGGGAAGACTCGCACTAAACTTTATTTCTTGAAGAGAAGCACTTGGCAGCACAAGGACAGCTTCTTCCCCTCCGCCACCAGATTCCTAATTGATCAATGAAGCTGACTTCGACTTTTTGTGGACTATTTATCGTGGTAAGGTGGTTTATATAAACGGTCGCACCGTGACGCGGCCACAAAACACCGAATTTCGTGACTTGTTCATGACAATAAATTCTGAGTCTCAATATTGGGATCTGAGATGTTTCCATACTTCCAGTTTCCCAGATAACTGAGTAGCAGAACCGGGGTGACTATTTTTGTAAAACTTCCCCAGAATAATGTCGGAAGCCTAATTCAGTGTTCTGTTAAAAAAAATAAACCAAAGCAACGACCCATTCTCACTTCTGTTTCTGCTCCACTTCAGAAAGCTTTCTGAAATGTTGTTTTCAACGAATGCTTGAATTTTGAAATGAGGGAGAGCCGATACATCTGTTAAATGACCTTGTGCATGCATTTTTTTCTGGTCGCACCTCGTTGCTCCAGATCTCGTCGTGAGGGAACGCAAGCCTTTGCCAATATCGCAACAGCAAATAATATATTTAACCAAATTTTAAAAAAAAGGGCAAGTCTGGAGAGTGGGACTTGCTGGGTTCAGGGCAAAGCTGTCAATCAGGCAGCGCTCACTCACGCCCAGATTTTTTAAATTATTCTCCTCCTCCCCCCCTCCCTTCTCGCGAGAGGAGGGGCGGACTGGGCAGAGCTGTCAATCACCCGGGTCCCCGGCAGCAAGCGTTCTCAATCTCCCGTTGCAATTTTGCAACATGGCCTCGACTGGAACGTGTACCAGATTCAGCGATGAATACCAGATCTGCGAGGAGCTCGGCAAGTAAGTGACACCTGCCCCCTTTCTCGCTTCCCCGTTGTGATCCTTCCCCCTCTTCATTTTTGGCAACCTCCCACCCAAGTTGCAAAGACGAGATTGCAACATTGTAATCCTTATTCTTTTTAAAAATGATACAATGTAACCCTTTATCGTTCTACATTGTATCTAATGTGTGCCTCCTCTTTCTTGTGCAGGGGCGCTTTCTCCACCGTCCGCCGATGTGTCAAACTATCGACTGGGCAGGAATATGCTGCGAAAATGATTAACACAAAAAAGCTGCCTGCTAGAGGTTGGTGGCGGAATGTTTTATTGTAGTAAATTGTTCCCTCTCTCTCTCTCTCTCTCCCACTGCACACATTGCAGGGAACGGTGTTGCTTTGAGGAAGGGGGGGGGGGAGACAGAAATCTGTGGGTGCAAAATCCTTGGCAGTCCGCATCAAACAGGTGACAACGACGCTGGAACTGAATCTGCTGAGGTTTTGGTGGTGTTTATAAAATGCAGCTCTCTCTCTCTCTCTCTGCCCCCCCCCCCCCTGCCTGTCACGACTCTTTTTTGGAAGGGGTGGGGGGTACCTGAAATATACATTTGCACCAGTTTAAATTTGCAACTTGAATGCTGGCGGTATTCAGTGGGATTGGAGAACGTGTATGGGTGGCTGGGGGTGGGGGGGGAGCCCTTGTATGCAACTTGTTACAGGATCAATTAGACACCCGTGGCCCGACTGGAGCTGTGTGAGACTGCGGGCTTCGCAACGTTTGCTTTGCGTTGCCGTTCCTCCATATATGGTGATTATCATTTCAGCATCAAATTCCATTTCTTAAAATTAAAAATGTATGCTCCAGAGAGCTATGCTATTTCAGGAACGGGGTGCTTTTCACCTGGGGTGGGGTGGGGAGAAAAAGATTCTCGTTTCTTTGGTTCAGGCGGGCTGTTCCAAGAAAGGGAGGCTTCTTGGTGCAGGGGAACAGAGTTCTGCGGCGCGGGGGGGGGCTCATCTGGGCGAATTGAAGCCGTCTGGAAGCGAGCATGACCCAGCTCATTTCTCCTTCCCCGCCCACTTGCACGGAGCCGTGCGGCGGAGCCCAGCGAGACGCTGCTGACGGCCACGTTCTGCGTGACGGGGCAAGCGAGTCTCCTGGCACTGGCGGGTTGGGTGAGAACGTGGACCCTGGAATCCTTGCAGGACAGGCCCTTCAGCCCACAGCGTGGTGCTGACCTCGATAAGCCCAAGAGTGTAACACTCTGCAGGAACCCCCCACCCCACAGTGGATGAATTTGAAACACAAACGCTGGAGAAACTCAGCAGGTCAAAAAAGTGTCCTTCATAGAGCAAAGATAAAGATGCATCACCAACTCTTTTGACTTGAGCCTTTCATCGAGGTATGAGCAAAATGTAGACAGTCTGCATTTTGGTATCTTTGCAAAATAAGACGCACTTCACCATTTGACCTGCTGAGTTTCTCCAGGATTGTGATCACAGGCAAAACCCTCCCCACTACTGAATACACCTGCAAGGGAACGCTGCCTTCGGAGAGCAGCCTAGCTTACGCCCTGTTCTCGCTGCTGCCATCAGGAAAGAGGTGCAGGTGCTACCAGACTCGGCCCACCAGGTTCTGGAGCAGCTGCTACCCCTCCACAGTCAGTCAGATTCCTCAAAGACAAATTCAATCAGGCCCCGTTTAAGGACTCGTACTTTGCACATGATTTATGTTGAATATTTATTCTCCTGCAGTTTGTTTGCATTTCTTTGTTTACAATTCTCATCATGAGTACAATTTTGTTTTGCACTACTGGTAAGTAGAAATTTTGCCTGGCTCGCAGGAAAAAGAATCTCAGAGTTGTATGTGATGCAGTTTAGGCACTCTGACAATAAATCTGAACTTTAAGCCTACTCTACAACACCTGTAACCCTCCATTTTTCTTGCACATGCCTGTCTGAGAATCTTTTCAATATCCTTATTGTACCAGCACTGCCCTTGCCACTCTGCGTCCCAGTTGCCTTCCACTCTCTGTTGAATATATTTATAAAAAACCTCTGGCGTCTCTCCCAAATATTTCCTCCCTTCACCTTAAACCTTTGGTTTTGAGGTAATTTCCTTGGGAGGCTTTGAAGAGTTTGCAAATTGAGCAGGTGGATTTGTGTGTGTGTGTTTTGGGGGGAGGGGGTGAGAACAATCCTCGTTCTTGTCTGTTTTATAAATACATTGAGTTTTTGGTTGGTTTGACACCATGTCTATTGGCATTTTGTGGTTTCAGGGTGGATACAGGGTCTGCTACTGAGGCGGGAAGTGTCAGGCCAGAATTTGTTACAAATGTTTGTAGCGTTTGTTGTTGTGATAGAGGAGGGGATGGGTGCCCCTTGAGGCTGGTTACGTGTGGATTGGCGCATGGTAGGACACACAAGGAGCTCCAGACTGAAGCCCCTTTCACACTTTCATCCCAGTAAATCGGCCTTTGGTGTCCTGAGATAGGAATGGGGGTTTGGCCTTTCACATTAGACCGCTCCTAACCGAGACACTGAACACTTTCACACTTGAAAGGGTTTGTCCCCTGCGTTTGGTCTGATCGACCTTTAATAGGAAGTGCCAGCAATGCAATTGCCCATTTCACACTTGCCTGATCTCAATGTTGTCATCTGCAGATGCCGGGGGTTGTACTAGGGGTCGAGGCTGGCAATCCCCGGCGCGAGGTGACGTTATCTGATGCCAGGCGTTGAGCAGATTTTGCTTTCACACTTGCCATTTTAAAAGCTGATTGGCATTTGATTCCTGGGATCACTGGCAAGTGTGAAAGAGGTTTGAGAGTGGCAGTGAAGATGGCCCTTTTATCCACCCCTGGTTCATTTGTTGTATGTTGTCTCCACAGAGACTGATCGACCCTCTAAGTAGCTGCGTTCTCCCTGATCCACCGGTGTAGGCCAACCAGGGAAAATTGTTGCCTTTTCTGTCAGAGGGAGAAGGGGGCGTTTTATTTCAGGTGATGAGAGCTATTCCTCAGACCCTTTCAAAGGTGAGGTGAGGGGTTTGCAGGAGGACAAGACAGTGTGGTTTGTGCTGCGAGTGAGTGAGGTAGTTCTGGAATGATTGGCAGAGGTGGAGGACCCTCCCTTCTACCGGGAGGACTCTCCCTCCTGTGGCGGAGAAAAGGGGATACTTCGGGGGGTGGGTGCGAAGGAGAAGGGGATCCTTTGGTGGGGGGAAGGAGGAGGGGATCCTTTGGTGGGGAGGAGGAGGAGGGGATCCTTTGGTGGGGGGGAGGAGGAGGAGGGGATCCTTTGGTGGGGGGAGGAGGAGGAGGGGATCCTTTGGTGGGGGACAGGAGGAGGGGATCCTTTGGTGGGGGGAGGAGGAGGGGATCCTTTGGTGGGGGGAGGAGGAGGAGGGGATCCTTTGGTGGGGGGCAGGAGGAGGGGATCCTTTGGTGGGGTGAGGAGGAGGGGATCCTTTGGTGGGGGGAGGAGGAGGGGATCCTTTGGTGGGGGGAGGAGGAGGGGATCCTTTGGTGGGGGGGGAGGAGGAGGGGATCCTTTGGTGGAGGGGATCCTTTGGTGGGGGAGGAGGAGGGAATCCTTTGGTTGCTGGTGGGGGGAAGAGGAGAGAATTGTTTGTTTGGGAGCGAAAGGAGGAGGGAATTGTTTGTTTGGGAGGGGAAGGAGGAGGGGACCCTTTGGCAACTGGGGGTGGGAGGAAGGGACCCTTCAGCCACACTGGGTAGGAAGGAGAGGACACTTTGGTGGGAGGGGGAGGAAGGAGGGAACCATTGGCGTGGTGGGTGGGAAGGAGGGGGCCCTTTGTTGGAGGGGGTGGAGGAGGGGAAGCTTTGGCACTGGTGGGGGGGGAAGAGGGGACCCCTCGGCAGTGATGAGGAAGGGGAATGGACCCTCCTTCAGAGAGATAGGAGGGGAACGTGTCCTGCATTGGGGGAAGGGGGAGGTACATTATTTAGACCCAATGACCTTTCACTGGCGTGGACCACTTTGGACAGTGTCACAGCCTGGATTAAAGTGCTCCACTCTCTGCAGCTGTAAACAGCGGTTACAGTAGAAGGTGGTGTCGACAGGTCACTCCACCACAGTTCCACCTTGCAGGGTGATAGACTCAAGTTCAAACTGATCCGACTGCTCTCTCTGAGCAGAAACCCCCACCCAGCAGGGTTGGCTGATCATCAGAACTCTTGTAGCCTCCAGAGCAGGGAGGGTTGCTGGTCACTGTCTTGTCTCTGTATTGAGGTGGGAGGGTGAGGGTGGTGTCAGCCTCAGAGTAGGGGAGGGTTGAACCTTGCTGTTGGAACAGCTCGCCAGCTGTGAATTTTAAAATAAAAATTTAGATCAATTTGGGCAGCTCAGTTAGAGTAGCGTTTAGTGCAACGTTATGACAATGCTAGTGACTTGTGTTTGAATCCATCTCTGTCTGTAAGGAGTTTCTGCGATCTCCCCGTATCTGCGTGGGTTTCCTCTGTGTGCTCTGGTTCTCTCCCACCCTCTAAAGCACGGACAGGGTTCGTAGCTGAATTGGTCACATGGGTGTATTTGGGCAGCACTGTTAGCGCAATGCTGTTACAGCGCCAGCGATTGGGATCAGGGCTCGAATCCCACATACTGTCTGTAGGGAGTTTGTACATTCTCCCCGTGTCTGCGTGGGTTTTCCCGGGGGGGAGTTCTCCGGTTTCCTCCCACTTTCCACAACGGTTGTAGGTCAGTTCAGTGTTATTGGGTGGCACGAGCATGTGGGCCGGAAGGGCCTGTTACTGTGCTGTATGTCCTAA
This sequence comes from Narcine bancroftii, assembly GCF_036971445.1. Classification (NCBI taxonomy): domain Eukaryota; kingdom Metazoa; phylum Chordata; class Chondrichthyes; order Torpediniformes; family Narcinidae; genus Narcine; species Narcine bancroftii. The sequence continues at coordinate 105,847,489 of NC_091470.1, read as the reverse complement.
TGTAAAATAAATTAAAAAGAAAGGCAACACGGTAACAGGCCCTTCTGGCCTATGAGCCCGCGCCACCCAAATACACCCATGTGACCCATCAGCCTTCTATAACCCCGTCCGTGTTTTGGAAAGTAGGAAGAAGCTCGCGGAGAGACAGCACTGGATTTGAACCAGGGCCGAATTAAGGCCAACTGATGGCCCAAGCACCACCCTCGATCCTTCCAATGTCCAACTGACAAGACATTATGACTCAATAAGTGCTGAATATGAAATAATGGATAAAAAATTTAGTTTTCCTCCAGGCCAAACCCACAACTATATTAAATATAACGTGTATAGATACTGTATATTTTTCTCTCCTTTATTGTGGGGCCTAAGTTCAGCTGCACCATGGTAAATCTGGCACTGGAATAAAAGCCTCCGGTGTCACCTTCCCTTGGGGGTCCGAGCATGCGCTTACTGTGCCTAATAGTTAATCCAGTCCTGCATTGTCTTAGTTGAGCGGCCGACCGGAGGCCACTTTGGTCCCAAGCCCCTGGATCTCACTTCATGCGGTGGGCCTTGCTTTCAGAAGGACCAGGCTGAGCAATCGGAGCCATCGTGCTTTGTTCTGCCATCCCCTGCACGGACACTGAACGCTGTAGGTTTGGACCAGATTCACACTGAGGGAGTGGGGTAGCAGACGCGGGCATTGAGGCTGTGCTTCCAACTGAGAAGGTTTTGCCCCTCCACATGAGGAAGGTCAGTGATCCAAGGGCAGAAATGTCACAGTGCATTTTAATAAGAACAAGTGGTGGTTTGCGAATTCTTTACAAAGTTTTTTTTAGCAGCCTAACTTGGAGGAGTCACGATTCCTGTGCAGTTGTTCTCGTGACTGGATTGTGCACTTCTAGAGAGAAAATGTTAGTATTGCACTTCTAGAGACGCTGTTGGGCACAGCAGCCAATTAAATGCATTTTTGCAGTGTAGCCTGCAATGCAATTACAATGAGGTATTGAATAGGCTGTTAAACTTGGGTGCCTGGGTCTCAGGCAGCGCACCAGAGGGCTGGAGCAGTCAGCAGGTCACATGAAATCATCGGAAGAAAGCTCGGGCCCGAAACATCAGCTACCTTCTACTTCCTGTGGACGCTGCGTGACCTGTTGAGTTTCTCCAGCACTTGTCTGTACCATGTTGGGTTGGCTGTGTTTGTCTGGACTGGAAAGTGGAGGCTTTTGGGCCACCCCGTGGAAGTTTATGACATTAAGAGGGCCGTAGATAGGCAGAGTTTTTCCTCTCGCCCAGGTCAGGGCAATGGAGAACTAGTGGGCACAGGTTTTCGGCGAGGATGGTCACAGAAGGCTTGCAAATGCAGATATGCTTCCAACATTCAGAAGACATTTTGAGCAGCTATGGAATGGAAAATGGCGTCATACAGGCACCTGGGGTTAGCATCACAGTCAGCAGGGTGAGGTGGACCAGAGAGCCTGTTTGTGCGTTGTGTGGGTCCATGGTTCCGGTCCAACCCTCAAACGGCAGCGGGGTAAGCAATGGTTAACGAGGCTTTCCTGTCGAAAGCCCGCACAGCGCGGAAACAGGCCCTTTGGCCCAAGTTGCCCAAATGTTCTGTCCTCACCAGTCCCAACTTCCTGCATTTTACCCACGCTGCTGTAAATCAGACATTCTCCACAGAGGACCTACACTCCCCCCACCCCACCGGCTGGGGGGCCATATCACATTTAAGTGAAAGCTTAGTTTTCTTTTTGCCTTGCATTGCCTCAGTATTTTTTGTTTTTGTGTAGTCAGTAGGAGAGAAGTACAGAAGAAACCAACGCTTCACAGAGAAGGGAATCCAGAAACTTTAAGCAGAGTCCTGGGGCGGGGGAGGGGGGGCATAGCCAAAAGCGTCGGAGAATGGCCGCTCTGAACCCATCCTATGCAAGTATCCATCCATTTTTTTTCTGAACGCAGAATCTCATTCAATGACTCATGACAACTGCCATAGCCTTGATAGAGAGCAGAGGGTTTACAAGGGTGCACAGTTGATGTTACAGTTAGTGCAATGCCTTTACAGTGCCTGGGATCAGGACCAGTCTGGGGTTCGAATCCTGCGCTGTCTGTCAGGAGTTTGTACGTTCTCCCCCTGTCTGCGTGGGTTTTCTCCGGGGGCTCCGGTTCCTCCCACTGTTTGAAACCGCTATTGCCAATCGTGCTGCCCCACGCCATCTTTTTTGTCAACTGCCAGGCTGAGACCATCCGCATCTTCTGCCTGTGCAACCTCCAACTGGATGGCATCAATACCAAATTGTAGATTGGGTGACATGGTCTCGTGGACTGAAATGGCCTGTTAATGTGTTGCATGTTTGTCTAAATTTAGAATGTTGCTGGGACTTGAGGAACAGGGGAAGGTTGAACAGGTTGGGACTTCATTTCCTGGAGTGTCAGAGTATGAGGAGAGATTTGATACATCTACAACATTTTGAGGGGTATAGGTAAGAACAAGCTGGCATTTTCTACTGAGACAAGAACTAGAGAACATGGGTTAATGGCCAAAGGTGAGATGTGTAGGGGAAACTGCCTCACGCAGAGCATGGCAGGAGTGTGGAATGAGCCGCCAGCTGAAGGAGTGCATGTGGCCTCGATTTTGACATGTAAGAAAAATTTGGACAGGCACGTTGATTGGAGGGCCATGGTCTGGGTGCAGGTCAATGGGACATGGCAGGATAGTAGTTCAGCATGGACTGAAGAGCCTGTTTCTGCGCTGCCGTGTTCCGTGGTCCAAATGATCTTGTTCCTGGAATTGAAAGGTGCTCCTGCTCTCTCTCCCCTTCCCTTCTTCCCATTATCAGTGGGGTGGGGGTGAACTTCTGCTGTTCAGTAGGGATGGAGGAACCTGCTGTCAGCGGGGGAGGGAGAATGTGTGGCTGGAAAGGGGGACCGATGGCTGAATGCAAGTGGATGTAGGCACTTTTTAAAAAAAACTGCAACTAATTTAAGGATGATTCTCGCTTTTCCAGAATCTTCATTAATTACATTAAATTGCACTAATGATTTGAATAAATTGAAGCTTTTAGTAGGTGGTAACGCAATTAACAGTAACTCTCACTGCTGCTAAAATTATTTTTAAGTCTCTGTTAGCTTGCAGGTTTGAGTAACACAAAGAAATGCAAAAGAATCATGGCAAGTTTCCTTGGTGCCATCTCCCTGTTCCCATGAAGGTTGGAGTCGTGACTCCAACCTGGCCCTTCCAGCCCACAAGCTCATGCCACACAAATGCACCAGTTAACTTCCAAACCCTGTGTGTTTTTGGAGGGTGGGAGGAAACCGGAAATCCCTTGTAGGTCACGTGGGGAGGGAAGGTATGAACTCTTTACCGACGCGATGGATTCGAGCCTGGGTCGCTGTAGTAACGCTGTCCGTGCCCCCCCCCCAAAAAAAAACAAATTGAAAGTTTGATGATGGGATTGGAGACAGGTTGGATTTCCCCTTGTGGGTGAATGCAGGATGGAAGACTGGGCGCAGTCTGGGAAATCGTTCCGTCGAGCACCTCAGCTCTCTCCGCTGCAGTAGCTGGGACAATAGCTCCCAGTGGCCACCGATTTCATTTTCCCGTCCCATTCCCTTGATGGCATCTGTCCACATTAAAAAAAAATGTAGACATACAGCACGGTAACAGGCCATTTTGGCCCACATGTCCATGCTGCCCAATTTACACCCCATTAACCTACACCCCCGGTATGTTCTGAACGGTGGGAGGAAACTGGAGCCCCCCCACGTGGAAAACCCACATAGACACGGGAAGAACGTACAAACTCCTTACAGACAACGCAGGACTCGGAACCCAATCGTGTTGAGCTAACCGCGATTGCCAACCATGCTGCCCCACACCATCTTTTTTGTCAACTGCCAGGCTGAGACCATCCGCATCTTCTGCCTGTGCAACCTCCAACTGGATGGCATTAATACCAAATTCTCCGATTTCCATTAGCCTGACCACTCCCCCCCCCAATCTTCCTCTATCACATTTTCTCTAGCTTTGTCTCTCTCCTTCCCCCAGCTCTGCATTCACATACTCAAATTTCCCCCTGCTATCAATTCTCAGCTTCCCTCTCTCCTCAATATCCAGTTATTTCCTTTTGTCTCTCGGTCAGTACACCTTCCCCTGCCATTTCTACAAACACTGCCTGCCTACTCAGGCCCGGAACATCGGTGATGTATCTTTACCTCTTCTGGATGCTGCAAGACCAGCCGAGTTCCTCTAACATCTCTATGTTTTTACTGCAATCACAACGTTGGCAGACTTTTGTGTTTCACTCCAGAAGAAAGGGCACCTATTTTGAGGTCGAGTTGAGGCACACAATAAACTCTTCTTTGAAGGACAATAAGAGCAAGTTTTAGAGTGCTCTGAATGATACAGTGGGCTTCAAGGTACTAGGTGACCTGCTCTTGATTTCTAAATGTAAATTTAGACCAACAGCATGGTAACAGGCCCTCCCGGCTCACGAGCCCGTGCTCCCCAATTTACACCCCATTGATCTACAACCCCCTGTATGTTTTGTAGGGTGGGAGGAAACTGGAGCCCCCAGAGGAAACCCACAAGGGCACAGGGAGGATGTAGAAACTCCTTACAGGCAGTGAACCCAGGTCCTGATCGCTGGCACTGTAACAGCGTTGAGTGAACCACGACCCTGACTGTGCCTCCAAAATTCAAAGCAAAGTCTATAAGGTACATTCCCGTGTGCCAAACCCCTTCCTCATTCCCTTTGGGTCATCTGGATTGAACAGGAATACCAAGCAGATCTTTAGATTGAGTTCTGGATGAAAGTTAATTTCTATTCTTAGTTTTGCTTGTACCTTGAAGAGGGGCACATGCCCGAAATGTTGGTAATGTGTCGTTGCCTCCTTTGCAGGTTGTGAGACCAGCTGAGTTGCTTTTTTTTTACGACAATTGCAGCATCTGCAGATTTTTGTGCTTCACTCTGGACGAAAGTTGCCTCATTTATTGTTTCCTGTCTTGAGTAGGATGGGGCGTTGAGACCACTTCCTGTGGTCTGTGTCTGATGTGCCATGCTCCTGGCTCCCAGGCAAGGCTTTGAACAAAATAAATCAATTTTAAGATGTTGAAATTCCTTGCCGTGACTCTACAGATTTGGAGACTGCTTTGCTTTTTAATATTTGCATTCTTGAAGTATATTTCGCGAAATCACTTCTGAATCCCAGTTTGTCGAATCTGTTTTCAAGCCCCCCTTCCAGGGCTGGCTGTGTTCCTGCTGGGTCGGAGAATTCAGGGTTTTACAGTGGGAGGTGCTGTTTAATTTCACTTATAATTGGAAGCTGAGTATATAGGTTGTTGGATCTTCACGCATAAAATGTTAGTTTTTAAAAAAAAAAATTTGTTTAGATTCTTGCTTTTTCTGGGCCTGCCTCCAATCTTGTGTTTACCTTAAAAATGAAGCTCAGTTCATTCACAATTTGGTTGCTCATTTCCTAACTCCTTATTGTCTGGAATTTAAACATCCTCTAGTCCAGCTCTGTCTGTGGTTACCCCACCTACTGTGCTTAAGCTACTTTGATTCTGTATTCTGGGTCATGTTCGAGTATTCTCTCTAGATTTCTGATTTATTGTCAGAGAATGTACATAACATCATCTACAATCCTGAGATTTTTTCCTCCGAGGCAGAATTACCACTTATTGCTAGTACAAAAAAAAACTACTCAACATACACTTGTAAATAAACAGATGTAAATGACAGAGAAAAAAAAATCAATATAATGCATAAGTAAGTGTCCTTAAATGAGTCCCTGATTGAGTTACTCATTGAGGTATCTGATGGTGGAGGGGGAGCAGCTGTTCCTAGTCGCGGCACCAATACCTCTTTCCCGTGTGTTGGGTGGTGAGGATCCTTGATCTTTCGACAGCAGCGTTCCCTGCAGGTGTTTTTCGATGGGTGGGGAGGGGTTTTGCCTGTGATGTCCTGGGCTGTGCCCACCTCCTTTTGCCGGACTTTGTGCTCAGGGGGTGCGGGGTGATATCAGTGTCCCCACACCAGACCTTGGTGCAGCCGATCATTCCACATGTCTGGAAATTTGCCAGGGTTTCCAATGTCGCACCAACCTCCGCAAACTTCTACAGCACAGTAACAGGCCATTTCAGCCCACCAGCCCGTGCCTGTAGTTGCAACCCATGGCACATTTTGAATGGTGGAAGGAAACCGGAGCCTCTGGCGGAAACCCACGCATTTACGGGGAGTACATGCAAACTCCTTACAGTCAGCGAGGGTTTTGTATCCTGATCACTGGCGCTAGCCCCTCCACCAACCGTGCTGCCCCTTGCTAGGATGGTCAGGCAAATGCACCAGTGCCTGGACTTACTTGGAAGACTAAGAAAGTTTGGTATGTTTTTCCCCCCTCACCCCCGCAGCAAGGCCACCATGGGAAGCAGACTCGCAGAGCGGGAGCTTCCCCACTCAAGGTCGGGAGAAGCTGCAGAAGGTGGTGAATGCAACATAGAACATCACGCAAATTTCCCTCCCCTCCACAGCCTCCCATCTCCCGCTGCCGAGGAAAGGCAGGTGACATCCTGAAGGATCCATCGCACCCCTGGATGTGCTCGCTTCCCCCTTCCCTGCAGCCATCAGGCTCCTGAGTTAATCCCACAGGAGTCCTCTCACACTGCCCTTGTGTAGTTCTGATTGCTATATTTTTTTAGAACGTACAGCACAGTGACAGGCCCTTCCGGCCCAAGAGCCCTGTGCCATCCAACCTGGTATGTTTTGAACAGTGGGAGGAAGCCAGAGCCCCCGGAGGAAGCCCGTGCAGACACAGGGAGAATATGCATACTCTGTACAGTGCCGGATTTGGACCCCGGGCCGCTGGCTCTGAAACAGCATTGCGCTAACCGCTAGGTCAATGTGCTGTCATTCTAAGTCCTTTCCATTGTAAGTCGATACACCAAAATTAGGCTCTTGTACTAAAACTTTAGACAAATTGGCCTATGAGCCTGTGCAGCCTGAACACCCAAATTATCCTATAACTCCTGGATATTTTGAAGGATGGGAGGAAACCAGTGTTCCTGGATGAAGCCCATGCTTTATACACTTGTATAAAAGTTAAAATTTAACCTGCAACCATTCTCAAATAAGTTGTGGTGGCACTTTTAGCGTAGCGGTCAGCATAACGCTGTTCCAGCGACCCGGGTTTGAATCCAACGCTGTCTGTAAGGAGTTTGTATGTTCTCCCTGTTGTGTGTAAATAAGAACTACATTATCCAGTATGCAATGCAGATGGTTTGGTGGAATCCGGAAGTGGGGTGTCGTGGGAATCGTGTGCATTGTCGCTGGAAGCCGGTCGAAGCAGCTCAAGGAAAATGGTCAGTGAAGTGTTTAAACCCGCGTAAAGTCGTTCTTCTTGAAAGAACAAGCATTACACCCGTGTCTGAGTTGGTTTCTTCCGGGTCCTCCGGTTTCCTTCGGTTGTAGGTCAACTAGATGTAATTGGGCGGCCAGGTCCATGGGCCGAAGTGGCCTTTTATCATGCTGCATGTCAAAATTAAAATTAAATTAAACTATTCTATTTTCTGTTCCTGGATTCTTGAAACTTGCCTGTGTCCATCACCACCTTTGCTCCTCTGAGTTGCAGTTCCTTCCCTCCACCTCTTGGCGTCTCCCTCCTGCCCTTTTTGACACTGACCACCCTCCATTGTGTGGCATGCATTAAAATGTCCAAGCGTAGTGTCTCGTTACGTGAGATCGCAAAGTTCTTGTCCTAAGAGTCGTGGCGTTTCACAGCACAGAACCAGGTCTGTCGGCCCTACCTGTCCGTACTGACCAGGCTGTCTTCCCGAGCCCTAGGTTCCTCTAATACTTTACTGTCTGTGTTCCCGTCTAATCCGCATATGAACATGACAGTTGCAATGTAATGCACCGCTCTTACAGCTGCAACAACCCTGGTTATAATCCGCCACTGTCTTGTTTGTACATTCTCCCTGAGTCTGCATGGGTTTCCTCCGCATGCTCTGGTTTTCTCCAACGTTCCAAAGGTGTACGGGGATAGAAAGTCACGTGAGTGTAATTTGGTGGCATGGGCTCATGGGGCAGAAGGGCCTCTTACCATCTCTATTACTTCCTCTGGCACCTTGTCCTACGGAACCCCCCACTCTTATTAAATCTTGCCCCAGGAGAAGATTGCCAGGGCTTGGCAGTGTGGGCGAAAGCGCAATGGTTTCCTCGGACTCTCTTCCCTCCAGCTTCCCCTTTCTCTCTCTGGTGGGCCAGCTGTCTGAGAGTTTGAGCCTCCTTCGCCCTGACCCGGACCTCGTTGAGTGGAATTATAACCTGGGGAGGGGTTTTCCCGTTACCGCAGTTTGTCCTTTGCTCAACGCACGTCCTCCACCCCCCCCAGCATGTCCTTCACCCCCCATACTGTGGTCCGTGAAGGTGGACTATTTTCCATACCATGCTGTGCCACAGTTCAATCCCCCCCATTCCCGATCCACTGCATGCAAATATGCCTCCCCAAATCTTTCAAAAATCGGGACCCAATGTGCCATAAATAGATTGCTCAAAGAAGCTGCTCCCTGAGTAATAATTCAGTCTGGAGAAGGGAAGTCATTAACTTTATGAGGATGTAAATCAAAACTCCTGAGGCAGCCAGATTGAAGGTTGATTGAAAGGCTCCAATTAGAAGACTTCTCTGTGAAATTAACCCTTGTACTTAATTAAGGAAATGTATCTTACCTGAAAGAATAATGGTGGAGTGAAGTGTGCGTATTCTGAACGAGGACGAGACTGGTGGGAGTGAAGTGCTGTAAAACACCACCACTCCCCAAGTATTTGGAGCTTCTGAACCCAAGTGATGGAGGAGAGGGGGGGGGGAGTGGGGTGGGGAAGGAAGGTCCTCCAGAATCAGAATTTATTGTCATGAACATGTCACAAAATTTGTTGTTTTGTATAAACACCTTACAAAATAAGTGTAAAAATAAATTGGAGCAAGAGAAAGTCCAAGTCAAAGGCAGTGTCTTTGGTTCATTGATTATTCAGGAATCTGATGGCGGAGGGGAAGAAGTTGTCCTTGTGCCACTGAGTGCTCATCTTTAGACTCCTGTACCTTTTTCCCGATGGTAGCAGAGGGCATGGCCTGGACGGTGGGGGTCTTTGAGGATAGAAGCTGCTTTTTTAAGACACCGCCTCATGCCCATGTCCTTGATGGAGTTAAGTCTGTTGTCTGTGCTGTGGCAGGCTGAGTTAACAACCTTCTTGTCCTGAGCAATGGCACCTCCATGATGCAACCAGCCAAAATGCTCTCCACGGTTCATCTGCAGAAGTTTGAGAGTCTTTGGTGACAAACTGAATCTCCTCAAACTCCTCATGAAGTTTAATTGCTGGCGAGCCTGCTTCATGATTGGATTGACGTGGAGGCTCCATGAGGCACATCACTGAATCTGATCACCTGGCTGCACTTCTACCCCTTGTGTGGCCTGCAGGGAAGGGTCTTACATTAACTATGCAGCTCAAGCAACTTCAGGGTGCCCCAGAAGCTGCCAGGTCAACGCAGGACCTTGTTTTAATGTCGGACATGAGGCCGCTGGTTTACACAGGGCAACTTCCCATTGCCACCGAATCATTTAGATCATTGATTGGTTGACGCATGATGTGTAAATAATGAGGAAAGCTGGAGACACGCAGAAGTCTGTGGATACTCCACACAACCTCCTGGGGGCCCTCAGTGGGTCGAAACACAAAAGTCCGCAGACTCTTGAGGTTGTTGTCAAACCGCATAAATGCTGGAAAAACTTTTCTAGTCTCGCAGCGTCGATGAGACGTAAAGGTTTATTACCGACATTTTGGGCCTGAGCCCTTCTTCGGGGTATGAGTGAAAAATCACACTGTCTGAATTAAACGCTGGGGAAAGAGAGGGGGAAGAATCCTGACTAACGGAGCAAAATGTAAATTGGATGTGATGATAGGAAAGTTGAGAATTGATTTTAAAACACTACAGCACAGTACAGGCCCTTCGGCCCTCAATGTTGTGCTAATCCATATTAGAAAAAAATAGTATTAAACCCTCCCTAACTCTCATCCATGTGCCTGTCTAAGAGTCTCTTAAATGCCCCTAATGTTTCAGCCTCCACCACCATCCCTGTTAATACATTCCAGGCACCCACAACTCTGTTTTTTTGAAAATAAAAGTCCCTGATGTCTCCCCTAACTTTGTACATGTGTCCTCTGATGTTTGCTATAACTGCCCAGGGTAACAGGCACTGGCTGTTCACCCGATCTATGCCTCATAATCTTGTAGACCTCCGAGTCTCCTCTCATCCATCTGCATGCCAAAGAGAAAAGTCCCAGCTCTGCTAACCTTGACTCACAAGGCTAGTTTTCCAATCCAGGCAATGCCCTGGTGAATCTCCTCTGCGCTCTCTCCATACCTTCCACATCCTTCCTGTAATGAGGTGACTAGATATGGTACTGTGAAAGGAGACAGAGAGGAAAAGGGAAGAGAGACCGAGCGAAAGGCCACATGGCTGAGGAAGTGAGTCTGGCTGAGTATGGGTACTCCCCGACTTGCTATCTATCAGACTCGTGTCCATGTGCACATGCAACGGAATTTTTAAATAAAATTATGTAAGAAAAAATTGCGTACTTTGTTACATTGTGGCTGGTGCATTATTCGGCATCCTGGGGTCCGTAGGCTTGGCAGAGTCATCTTGATCCCTGTGCGCAGGCGTGAGGTGTTGGTGGGCGCATGCGCAAGGCTTCGGTGGGCGCACAAATTCAATATTGTCAGGGAGCTTGACTCCCGTGCATGCTCAAACTGAACTCCAATATGCGAACCCACCACGCAAGCGCCCACCGAAGGCTCACGCCTGCGCACAGGGATCAAGATGGCCCCATGTGACCTACGGACCCCAGGACGCTGACTAGCAATGTAAGTGTGCACATTTTGGCTCTTGTGTGTCCTGTATCCCTGTTATAGTTTGTCAAATACAATGTTTGATTTAAAATGTTGTGCTTTAAGACTTTGATACTCCACGCGCGCAGGCAAAATTCCAACTTGTGTCCATTCCGAGATGTAGGTCGGGGAGTTTGAAAGCAGCATGGAGTTCAGATGGGACCAATGAGAGAGGATCCTCTCATCATATCCAATTAACACCTTTTGTCTGTTGGTCTGTGCTCCTCTCCCTCCATTCTTCCCTTCTCCCCAACCCTTCTTCACTCCTACCTAGAGGAAGAGTTGAGGCCCAAATCATCGGTATTATATCTCTACCTCCCATGGACTGCTGCGAGACTGGCTTAGTTCCTCCAGCATTTCTGTATTTGTGGTCGAGTAGTGTCGCTGGAGACTGGTCCAGTCACGATGGAGAGGTTTGCCGCCAAACCGTTGACCATCCTTCTCCCACTGGCACCACTGAGCCCGCTGATTCCCTCCAACAGATTGCAGGTGGGCGTGACCTCTGACTTCTTTTCTGCTGGTGGGGCCTCGAGAGAGTGGAGGGGTGGGGGGCAGATGACGGAGATTCTGCAGACTCCCTCCACGGGATGCTGGCATGGCCACAGCCGGGTCTCAGCACACATTCTGTGTCTTTGAATATGCAGCGTGTCCTCCTGGGGTGGAGGTAGTGCTGATTGACTGAGCCGCCCCTGGTGTGGCAGAAGGCGAGCTGGCCTGGCAGTGCAGTGCTGAGCCATCCCATTCTCACGCAGTCTTGCCTTGGGCTGATTTGTTCAGAAACATTGCTGTGGTTTTTGTGGTCAATTATTCCATGGCACCATTTAGAACATTGGCGATTAATACATTGTGGCTGCTGCATTATTCTGAGATTCTGGCTGATCTTTTAATTTGGGCAGCACCTTTCTGCACGATCTTCATATCCCTGCATTCCCATAACAGCTAAAAATACATCGATCTCTGCCTTGAATCTACACAGCGACTGGGCCTTCACATTCCCTTGGCAGTTCATTCCCTACAGTTATCAGCCTCTCGTTAGTCAAATGATGCTGCCCTCTGACTGATTCAACTAAACTGTTTCTCTTTAACGCCGTACTCCGCACTTCTGTTTTACCTTGCACCAACTTATTTTTTTCCTCTTTTGAAAGACAAACTTAATTTCAATTTAGAGCAGGGTTTGTGTTCCGTGGAAAGGCGTAAGGATTCTGCGGAAGAAATGGCAGGGAGTAAAAATGATCGTTAAGTCACTTATAACTTCTGTTTCTGAGCCAGCAGCCAACAGTTGCCTCCACCCTTAGAAAACAAAATGGCGTCACAAGGCCTCACATCAGCCGCACAGACGTCAGCCCCATGCATCATTCTCAACCAACGAGAAGCCAATTTCTTTTGGCGCGAAGCTGGCCATATTTGAAAGCTATTCCATGTATGCAATATTGAGAGCTGTGGATCGTTGGATTGAAAAAACAAGCCGGATCCACCTGAAGAAAGTACTGAGGAGCTCCTTTTTTTTTTCATGAAGATTCTTTGATTACATCAGAAAAATCAAGCGTTATAAAGAAACGAAGATGCGACAAAAATTATTTGTCGCTTGGATTCACCTCCGCCAGAAATAGAGGCGCCTGATGCACAAAGATCTGTGAGGGCGGGAAACAATTTAATTCATCACTTTAAATGTAAATTGGAGGCCACAAATGAATTCAACATGGAGAAAGGTGAATTTATTTACCTTTTTTTTAAACTCTGCTTGTGATTATACTAGGACTTTTAAACTGTAATTGGGGTTCCACGATTTCCAAGTGTTGCCCAAAAGGGTTCCATGGGCTTAAAAGGTTTGGAAAGCCCTGATTTTGGTGAGAGAGCTTGGTAATGGGGCCTTACAGCCCATGCCACCTGAATACAGCCATTTGGCCAATTAACCTGACTGGACAATCCCACAGACCATGAAACAAAATTGGGGATTTAATCACGTGAAGAGATAAGGTGACTGATAAGTTGGACCAATTTTGAGTAGGAAGTTTCACAAACAGGAGCGGGAGAAGTTATAGATCTGTAAATTGCTCATACCTTGATGAAAGGCTCAGGCCCAGAAAGTTGGTTATGTGTCTATCTTTGCTCTCTAGCACCTAATAGCCTGAATACCCCTGGGATTGTCTGATCGCGGAAGCTAAGTCAGGCTCAGGCCTGGTTAGTACTTAGAGGGGACCACCCGGAAACACCAGGTGCTGCGGGTTTCTGTGAGGGGCGCTGGATGAAAGTGGCATCTCCCTGTGACAAAAGTTAAAGAATTTCATGTATATTACATTCTAAATGTAATATTGCGTGACAGTAATGGAACTATTGCGTTTTTACGCTGTTGGACCTGCTGAATTTCTCCAGTATTGTGTTTTTACTTCAATCACAGTGTCTGCAGACGTTCGTGATTTACTTCTCATCACCACCCCCTACATCAGTGCTCCCCATGCCACCTCTTAATAACTAAAACCATCTATTGATTCGTTCCCTGCTTCCAAATGGTCATTTCACGCCCCACCTCTCTGGTATTAAAATTAAATTTGGACGTCCTGTATGGTAACAGGCCCTTCCAGACCATGAGCCCTCGCCGCTCAATTAACACACAACCCGGAGTACATTTTGGAGGGAGGGAGAGAGGAAACTGGAGCTGCTGGAGGAAACCCACGCAGACATGGGGAGAACGTACAAACTCCGAAGAGAAAGCACCTGATTTGAACCCTAGTTGTTGGCACTGTAACAGGATGATATTTTTTTTGTCATGAATTGTTTTGGAGTAGTTCATTGTACAAAACATGGTGATTATAAATTACTATTATGTAAATACTAGATTAAAAAGAATAAGTAGTGCAAAAAAGAGAAAAATGAGGTTTATTGTCCATTCAGAAATCTGATATCCATACACGATGTACAGTATACATGATATTGACTTTTGCCTGCTGCAAGGCAAATCGAGTTGACCATTGGCTGATGCCAATGAGAAACAGAGAGTCCCTTCAGAGTTGCTGTCCGTGGATTCTCCGCCAGCCTCCTGCAGCTGCATAGAAGATCGGCATCCTGAACTCTTGGTCAAGAAGCCTTCAGCACCCAAGGCTGTCGGGAGCCCTTTTTGCCCTCAGCACCCTCATGGCGGTTCCAATACCTGGTTCCAGTCCCCAGTCTGTGTGAGTCCTTCAACGATGGGGTTGGACGATGATAAAATCATCCAGTGTGACTACATCCAGCCTTAGTTTTCCAACTCGCCCCTCCTTCCCTCGTGTATACACTGATTTTACCATTCTCCTCCCTCTCCCCCACATCCCACTTTGCTCTGTTTCTACCTCCTCGTGTGTGTGTGTGTGTGTGTGTGTGTGTGTGTGTGTGTGTGTGTGTGTGTGTGTGTGTGTGTGTGTGTGTGTGTGTGTGTGTGAGTGAGAGAGAGACACACACAGAGAGAGTCATAGACAGAAACACACACGTGGAGACAGATGGGGAGAGACACGCACATGGAGATGAGGAGAGAGTCACCTTATCTATTCACGTGACTAAATGCACACACACATGCATTCATTCTGAGAAATACATCTTGTACTTTTTCTGAAAATGTAATGAGCAATCCAGATGCCCATTCCACTGCAAAATGTTTTCCTCATGAACCCTGAACACACTGCCACGTATTTCTTATACCTTCTCTTTTCTCAACAGAAGAATTAAAGGTCAAATTGCAAATAATTGCTTGGAATCTTCAGGCACCTTTCAACTGGGAACCAGGCTAATGAATTTATTTTTAATCCAGGAAGTTAATTCCTTCTCTTTTGAGAATGTATATTCAGTCTATTCGTTGAAGGTCTTAATTTTTTTGTTGTTGTGGTCATTTATTTTGATGCTGCTTTGTTTTTTTTGTAGATTTTAATTATAAAATCCCATCAAAAGATTTAAGTGCAGTGTGGAGGGGAGGGTCAACAGAGAAGGAATTTCAAATGTGGCACGTTTTGGCCATGACAACATTCCTACATTTTCAAGATTCAATTTATTGTCAAGTAATAAAGGCAGTGCAATATTACACAAAATTTTACAGCAGACAGATTCCCCATTGGTAGAATTTGCCAGAAGCGCCTCTTAGAGGAAGAGAAGCAACAGGGAGTCCTCGCATGTCCGTGGATTCGCCACCCCCACAGAGTCCAGTCCAAACCATCAGCAGCCTCAGCTCCAGATCTGAACCTTCGACGCGATCAGGAACCCTTCAGCTCCCTCTCACATCCCAGTTCTGACACCTGGGATACCCCTTCAGCCAGCCTTGAGCCAGTCCTGCTATTGAAACTAAACAGGGTATTTCCACTGGACCACTAGGCATCTCAAGCTAATGATTTAAAAAAAAACGACCTTCTCACATTGTATCTCAAGCTGTTCCTCAATATCTCTGACGTGTGTTTAAATTTTGAGGTGCAGCCCGGTAACAGGCCCTCTCGTCTCTGCCGCCCACATGCACCAATTAACCTACAATCCCAGTGCTTGAAGGGTGGGAGGAAACCGGAGCACCCAGAGGAAACCCACACAGACATGGGGAGAACGTACAAACCCCTTGCAGTGAGTGACTGTTTCGAACCCGGCCGCTGGCGCTGTAACAGCGTTGAGCTAACCGTGCATTTGATACCCCTCATTCCAATAAAACCCCAACAATCTGTTCCCGTTTAGTTTTATTTTGCACAGATTCCCCACCCTCTGCCTGAAGGAAGTTCTTGTCTCAGCCGCAAACAAACCGCCTCTTGTTCTCAGACTCTGACCCCTTTAGATCTCGACTCCCAATAGTCGCCTGTCAAAAGACCAAAAAGAAATTGGTTTCTTATTAGACATACAGCACCCTTCTAGCCCACAAACCTAAATATCCCAACACCTGTAAGTTTTGAAGGGTGGGAGCACCTGGAGAAAACCCACACAGACACAGGGATATCGTACAAAAAAAATTCAAGCCCCCTGGTGGCTGCCGCTGTAGTAGCGTGGCCCTAATTGTTACTCTCACTGTGATGCCCTAAGTCCTTGGAAGCTCCCTGAGATCCCATCCATCTAAGTCAAAGATCACACTGTGACTTGTGATTGACTTTCCCTCTCCTCACACTTTTACGTCTGCTGACCGTGACAGCTATACCGGTCCCAGAACAGGGACTGGAGCATTCAACACTACAAGAACCACACTGTGCAAACTAGCAGCTGATGTTGGTGGTGGCCTGGGGAAGAGGAACTGCCCTGTGAGGCCAGCCATACGTTGGGGGAGCCACACCTTGTTTGAGAAACTTTGGGCCTCTCCGACCACGTGGCATTATCATCGGTTTCTCCAGTTTCTGTGAGACGTTGCATTGTTTGCCGGTTGCAGTCGAGATCCCGAGGATATATTCGGGGTGGATGCTTGTCGCCTAGTGATGAAATGCAGGCAAAAAGCTGAATGTTGCAGGTGCCGGGGATGCAAGCGATCAGTGCGACAGCTGCCTGTAGTGAGGGTGCTGTCGGCAGCTCGCGTGGAGCTGACCAGACAGCTCCCCTGTTATTCAACCTGCATCACAAAGAAACCACTTGTCCCTTCTGGTTCCAAGCAGGACAACCCCATCAGTTTAGCTCTCCCGCGTTGGAAGATTGTGAGATTTTGGGGCAGAAGAAGGCCGTCCTAATCATGAGCTGATCCATTCCCACCCCCCCCACTCCCTGGTCATAACCCTTGACTGAATAACTGTCAGTCCCTGCCAGCGACCACAGACTCGTGACCCTCTGACTAAAGAAATGTTTCCACATTTTTGTTTTAAATGGACTCCCTTTTATCCTGAAGTTGTGCCCTCTTGTCCTTGAATCCCCGACCATCCTTGCCACTTCTACTGTCCAGACCTTTCACTGTGCAGAATGCCTCATCGAGGTTCGACCTCATCCTTTGTACTCCCTACGAGTTCAGTCCAATTGTTCCTCATATGCTAACCCTTTCATTCCTGGTACCATTGGAATAAATCTTCTCTGACCTCTCCAGTGCCAGCATATCTTTTCTCAAATAAGGTGCCCAAAACTGTACGCAGTCTCCCAGTGAGGTCTCACCAGTGCTTGAAAGAGTCTCAGTGTTACATCTCTGTTCTTGTATGCTATCCCTCTAGAAATGAATGTCAACATTGCATTTGCCTTCTTCACCACCGACTCAACCTGAAGGTTAATATTGAGGGTTCCCATGAGGACTCCTTTTGAATTTTCTCCCCATATATGAAATAGTCTGCCCATCTCTTTTTTCCACCAAAGTACCCTTTCCAGCGTTGAATTTCACCTGCCACCTTTCTACCTGTTCTCCTAATCTGTCCAAGTCTCTCTGAGGCTTGTCGGTATCCTCTGCAATGCCCGTCAACTCCCTGTGAATTCATTTGCTGCCCACCTGCGTGCCAGGGTCAATTCACCCACCGACACGCGCACGTGTGGGATGGGGTGGGCGGGAGCCCTGAATTGAGGCTGGGTCTCCATAGAAAAATGCCTACTTGCTGCCCTCATGGGGTGGCCGCGCTGCATTTAACCCACCTGCGGAAAGTTCCTCGTGGCTTGTACTGGGTTTTCAGAACCAGCGAGTAGAACATCGGCGAAGTCTGACTCATGAGTTGTGTGGAGTGTGCCCTTTCCCTGTCTAAAAGTACAGCTCAGCTGTTTTTATAAATAGTAATTTCCGTGCAGATGTAAACAGGATCCTCAAGTCACGCTCGATGCTGTCACACAGCTTGGATTACAAACAATACTCTGAATTTGTCCGGTGCAGATCCTTCAGTCATAGAATGTAGACCATTGCAGTACACTGTGGGGCCCTTTGGCCCAGGACACTATGCTGAACTATGTAGACCAATTTTACAATAATCCATGTTAAATCCTGCTTAATCTCCAATGCTGGGGCTAGTTTTCTGATCCCCTCCACTCAGAATGCTCCCCTTTTGATGGGGCATCAGTCTTACTTTATGTCTCTGTATCATTCTTTTCTTCACGAAACATTTTACGGGTAGATTGGGAGATTCAACTTTTGTTTATCTGGCCCTTTAGCTCCTTCAACTTTTGCATTTAAAAGCAACGTGCTCAGTGACTCATGGACAGCTTCTTCCCCTCTGCCATCAGATTCCCGAATGAACAATGGTCCACAGACGCGGCCTCACTTTGAATTTTTCTTGCACTATTTTTATTTATTGTTGTAAGGTGGTTTATATAAAGGTTTGCTCTGTGATGCTGCCGCAAAAGGATGTGTAAGGCGGTCCTTCTGTCTGATAGCCGACGGGTCACCCTTGGGCAGGGTGTCGTACCTGTTTAGCCTCCCAATCAGGGTCGCGTGAAACCATGGATTTGCAGATGGTTTTTAACAAGCAGATTCTACAAATTGGAATTTCTGGTTGTAAAACCAAAAGCGCTGGGCGGATGAATCTGCTGATCAAAGGCCAGGGTTGCCCATTGTTAGGTCTGCTTTGTTCATGAATGAGTGAGTCAAACACCAGACTGAGTCTGGACAGACTGAGCCAGGACAGACACGGCAACGGGAAACCACTCATCAACATCGACTACGGTCTCAGCTCCAAGATGGAGCCTTCTCCAAGATGGATATCAGGAATGAAAGGGTTAGCATATGAGGAACAATTGGACTGAACTCGTAGGGAGTACAAAAGGATGAGGTGGAGCCTCGATGAGGCATTCTGCACAGTGAAAGGTCTGGACAGTAGAAGTGGCAAGGATGGTCGGGGATTCGAGGACAAGAGGGCACAATTTCAGGATAAAAGGGAGTCCATTTAAAACAAAAATGTGGAAACATTTCTTTAGTCAGAGGGTCACGAGTCTGTGGTTGCTGGCAGGGACTGACAGTTATTCAGAGAGCAGTGGAAGCAACAACTGCAATTCAGAGGGTCAGAGATTGTGACGGATGGAGAGACATGATCGCCCACGCTGAATGGCAAGGCACCCGAATGAGGAATAAAACTCTGATTGATTCTGTAATGGTTTATTCTTTTTCTAAAGCTTTTAACTAACCCTTTCATCTGCCTATCTCAGGGTCTTTTAAATATCCCTATTGAACCATCCTCCTCCACTACCCCCAGCAGTGCATTCCATCAATTCAATCAACAAGATCAAATGAGTGCAGAGATCTACTTGGATGTTGCCAGGACTCGATGAACTGAGTTTCAGGGTAGAGTTACAGGTTAGGACTTTATTCCCTGAAGCGATGGTTAATGCGCGGAGATTTGATAGAGGTATACAAAATTATGAGAGATACAGACAGAGTAACTACAAGCAGGCTTTTCCCACTGAGGGTAGGTGAGACAAGAACATGGGCTAAGGGTGAAAGGGGAGATGTTTAGGGGGAACTGCTTCACATAGAAAGTGGGGAGAATGTGGAATGAGCTTCCAGGTGAAGTGGAGAATATGGTCCGGGTGCATAAAGGTGGGACTGAGTATAATAATTCGGCACAGAACAGTAAGGCCTATTTTTGTTCCGTTATGTTCTATGGTTCTAATTGGACTGTACAAGTTGCTTTCATTGTGGTGTTGGTTCTAAAATGATCCAACAGGCAGCTCGTGTCGTGAGGTCGAAGTGAAGCCTCTTGCCCGCTGATGTCTAACGTGGTTGACGTGGTTTATTGGGGCCAGAGTGAGCGCTTCAGTTATTCTGAACTCAGCTATGTTTAGCAAAAAAAAAAATTGTGTGACTTTGAAGTGAAGCAGGAATGTCTGCAGATGCTGGCGTTTGTAGTACACAGTGCTCAAAAGTGCTGGAGAAACTGACCAAGTTAACTTGTCCTTTTTTTTTGGGGGGGGGTTACTTTTAAAAATCTTTTGACAGAGATGCTAAGTGTGGTTAATGACTTTTGAGATGTGGGAGGTTCAAGAGGACCATGTGGGCAGTTACGAATATTTTGAATTTTGTATAATGGCAAATAGTTAAACATTGAATTTTATAATTTTTTTAATTAATGGACTTTCTAGTCTGATTAAAACAAAGAGGCTATTAGTAAATTTGAATAAAAATTAGGGTTGGGTTGATACTGCTTTTCTCCAGGAATTCATTAAAAAAAATAGTGCTGGAGAAGCTCAGCAGGTCACACAACGTCTATGAGAAAGTATAGCACAATGTTTCGGGTCTGAGCCCTTGTTAAGATGTGCACAAAAAGGAGTCAGATAGTGGGGGTCCTGAAGATAGAGGCTGATTGCTTAAGACACCACGTTTTGTAGACGTCCCCAGCCCGTGATGTCGCAGGCCGAGCTAACAACCCTATGGAGTTTTTTTTTCCCTGTCCTGTGCATTGGTGCCCTCGTACCAGACAGGATGCTCTCCACAGTGCACCTGCAGAGGTTTACGAGAGTCTCTGGTGACATACCGAATCTCCTCAAACTCCTCACAAAGTATAGTTGCTTCGCGATTGCATTGACGTGGAGGCCCCAGGGACAGATCCTTGGAGATATTGGCACCCATGAATTTGGCTCTTCAGAGCTAAATCTCAGAAATTTGGAGGCTGCAAAAGATGTGATATAAATGCCAGTTTTTCTTAGTGTTTTAAAATGTTTCACGATTGCTTTCAATCTTGTTGGGATTCGCAGCCAAACCGTCCTATGGACAAGTTGGCAAAATGGAACAAAATTAATACTGACTCTGCTGCCTGTCCTGTCATTGGAGCCGTTATGAGTTGCAGTTTGATTTCATTATTACGTGTTCACGTGTGTATTGCAAAATGTGGTTGAGAACCGAGTCATTGGAAACCCTGTCCCCGCCATTTTAAACCTGCTGGGGGGGGCTATTTAATTTTTGCATTGTACCTGTGCGGAGGGTATCAAATGTGTACATTGTAACTGTGTGGAGGGGCATATTTAATGTGTACGTTGTACCCGTGCAGGGGTGGATAGTTAATGTGCACGTTGTACCCGTGAGGGGGAGGTATTGTGTGTGTTATACCCATGGGGGGGTATTTAATGTGTACATTGTACTTGTATGTGGGGGGAATTTAATGTTCACATTGTATCCATGCCGGGAGGGGGGGGTGGGAGGAGGCTTTAATTTGTTATGGGAGGGGAAACCTGATGGGTGTTGTGTTGTCTGCGGGATCTGTCAATTGCTGAGGTGAAACACAAAAGTCTGCAGATGCTGTGATTGTAGGAAAAACACACAGAAACTCTGGAGGAAGTTACATCGGAGATGATGTTATTATCTTCTCCTCTTCAGGACCCTCTGGGAATTCTGTGTCTTTTTTGCGAATTATCGAGCGTTGTCGAGGCTGGACCCGTTCAGTTTGTGCTTCTCTCCCAGCCCCCCCCCCCCCCCCCCCACTCAACGGGTGGTACTGGGGAAGGGTCAAGGCCCTCTGTATAATTTTTTTGATGGTGAGGTGCTTTATATAAACCACCTTACAACAATAAATAAAAATAGTGCAAGAAAAAGTCAAAGTGAGGCCGCGTCTGTGGACCATTGTTCATTCGGGAATCTGACGGCAGAGGGGAAGAAGCTGTCCATGAGTCACTGAGCGCGTTGCTTTTAAATGCAAAAGTTGAAGGAGCCATGATCCGGCATGGACTAGTAGGGCCAAACTGGCCTGTTCTGTGCTGTATATGGTTATATGGAAGTGGGGGAAAGAGTCGGGGTTTGATACCTGACCCTGTGTCCTGTGTTATAGTCTTCAGCAGTTGGATGTCGTGATTGATGATAGTGATGTTCCCCATCTGTTCGAGCTCAGTAGATGAGCAGACACACGCCGTCGTGTGAGTCAGGATACACCATTGCATTTCACCAGTAGCGTTCCTGACGAGCTGGTGTGTGCTCATCAGAATTTTCAGTGGCATCACTAGGCTTGGTGTCACTCCCCCATGGACCTCCTCCCGTACCAGACCACATAGAATCCTTAGTAATGGTTTTCGTACTAATGTTACCGGTAAATCATAATTCCCAAACATCACTGAATGTAACGGTAATAGTAGTGAAATAAGCATCGAGCAAAATTAAAATTAGACCTTTAAATAACAATATCATCTGCACACCCTAAAAGTATTTTCATTTCCATCGTTCCATGTGACAATTCAGTAAGAAAACAATAAAATTCAGAATAAAAATGTTTAAGAACTTCATGAAATTACTAATGACCACAATATTGTAGCTAAAACACCAGAACATTTGACAGAAGCAGCGACTATAAAAACCCCAGCAGCAACGAAAACAACAGCGTGGGCTTGTGGCGCGTGCGGACGGAACCTCGTGATTTGAAGCATGATTGACATCAGGGAATAACGATGCTCTGACGGGGATGCAGTAGAAAGTTCAAAAAGTAAATGAGCATCGAGGTTAGCCTTTTAGGTCTATTGATGCATGGAAGCTGGGCTTACGAAAAATGTTTTTGTTGTAATAACTAACGACAGGGATATTTTTTTAATAAGAAATAATACATTTCTGCTAAAACACTGCGCATAGACAGTCATTTTGGTGTCACCCTCCCTGATGGTGTCACCCGACCCCCCCCCGCCCCCACCCATGATACTTTGATGTCATGAGCAGGTTGTGAAATTCGTTGTTTTTCATTTGCATCACAGGACAAACACATATCAACCACCTTCCCAAATAAATAAAAATAGGGCAGGAAAAAGACGAGCTGACAAAACATTTTCCTCTGCTTGCAACACAAGCGTTTCCTTTTTTTTTAAAGAAAAAAAAAATTTAATTGCTTGAATAATTCATGTGCAGTTTTAAAAAAAGCAGCTACTGCAATTTTATGCTGGAATACGATGCACAAAATGTATTTGTGACATGCATTGGCAGTATAAATTCAAAATAATACTCGTTAGCACCAGTAAAAAGAGATACAGAAGAATAATAACCTTTCAAAGTGGAATCTGATATTGGGTAAATGGTTCGTTCAGTTTTCCTTTCTCAGGTTTGCCCTATGTCCTGTTAATTGTTTTATTAAAAGTCTTTGTAGCATTTATATGTTAAATTTAATAAAAATATTTTAAAAAGGAAAATGAAGTGCCATTCCCCACATTCAACGTAAATCACTTTCTTATTGTTGCTGCCCACCTCATTAAACCTCCGTCTTATCCTGGACTGAACAATGAGGCATTTGGAACATATGCCCGCCGCAGTCACTGTTGGAGCTGGGGGCAGGAGCAGGGATTTGGGGCCGATTGCTTCAGTTCAAACGCTCGATTGGTCATTGAGCCTGGCTGAGCTGCACAAATCGGGAGATGAGCAGGGATTCGGGAGGGGGGGGCAGGGGGGAGAATTTCCCAGCGTTTTTCCCCCCCTGGGAAGGAGTTGGGCAGGAGGAGAGGTGTGTCCTACTGGCAGATGCTCAGTGCTCTGTGGGAGGAGGATGCTGTGTGTGTGTGTGTGTGTGTGTGTGTGTGTGTGTGTAGGTGGGGGGTGGGGTGAAGCTCTAGCTCGGCCATTGGAAAGTGCAGCCGCAGTGATCTTGCAGCCATGCGACACAGCGCACTGCAGCCTGGATCACCTCGTTGTGTGGGCGAGTCCTCGGAGTGTGTGACCCGGGAGCCTGCAGCCGATAGGCTGAGAGCTCATGGGGGAGGGTCTTGCCAAATAAAAGCTGGGACTAGACAGTGAAGCCCTTCCACTTCAATCGCTCACACCCCACACAACCTCTCCAGCCTGCGTCCTCTTAACCCCTTTCACCTCTGCAACCTCCACATCACTAATTGGTGTCTGACTATTTGTAAACAGTGTGACAGGTTCTTTGAGAATCCTTCAGATTTGTTTCCCCCTTGTTCATTGCAAACGGCTTGTCTTCCTTGACCTTGATTTGCTCACCCAGTTTAAATTTTTATTTTTATGTCCTTTGACAGCACAGAAACAGGCCCTTAACCATATAACCACTTACAGCACAGAACAGGCCAGTTCGGCCCTACTAGTCCATGACGTAACAAATTCCCACCCTCCTAGTCCCACTGACCAGCACCTGGTCCATACCCCTCCAGTCCTCTCTTCTCCATGTAACTATCCAGTTTATCCTTAAATGTAACCAATGATCCCGCCTCAACCACGTCTGCTGGAAGCTCATTCCATATCCCCACCACCCTTTGCGTAAAGAAATTTCCCCTCATGTTCCCCTTATAATTTTCCCCCTTCAATCTTAAACCATGCCCTGTATTTTGAATCTCCCCCACTCTTAATTGAAAAAGCCTATCCACATTTACTCTGTCTATCCCTTTTAAAATCTTAAACACCTCTATCAAGTCCCCCCTCAATCTTCTACGCTCCAGAGAAAATAAGCCCTAGTCTGCACAACCTTTCCCTGTAACTCAAACCTTGAAATCCTAGCCTTCGAGCCTGTGCTGCCCTCAGACCTCAATTAAGCTCCCAACCCCATTTGTTTTTGGAGGGCGGGAGGAAACTGGAGCAGGTCAAGGGAGAATGTACAAACTCCTCGCAGACATTGGTGGAATTGAATCCAGATGGCTCGTGCTATCCAGGACCGTTTTAAACAGTGTGACAGGTTAGAATCAAAGCACACAGCCAGGCCCTTCTAGTCTGTGGCAAAATATTATTCTGCCCGTCTAGTTTAAATTGTGTCCTTGTTTTTGGTCCAAAAATCCATTGCGATCCTCCAGGGTTGTAGACGTGATCTGTGGGAGGGAAGGGGAAAAAATGTCATCTCGTCTCTTCCAACAACCCTGGCTCTAGGGAAACAATTTATCCCCCCCTCACCCTACCTCCATTTTCAGCGTCATACCTTTGAGTCACGTTCTCTGATCTCTTCCAGAGGTTCCTGAACCCCGGCCTGTTCCAGGAAACCTCCCAATCCAAGGCATTTTCTGGGAGCCTATGTCTCTGAATTCCATGAGCTCTTTTGGATCCCTACTGTGGCTCACGTGTTGACAGTGAGGGGAATGGGGAATTTCTTTGGTTCCTGTCCATCTGTCCTCTTGGGGCCTGTTGTCATGGGGAGGTTTTCTCTAAATTTAGACAAGCAGCACGGTAACAGGCCCTTCTAGCCCACAAGCCCGTGCTGTCCAATTACACCCATTCGACCTTTAACTACAGTACATGTTGAAGGGTGGGAGGAAACAGGAGCACCTGGAGGAAACCCCATGTGGAGAGCATACAAACACCTCACAGATAGTGACAGATTCACACCCTGGACCAAGTCCCTGGTGCTGTAACAGCATTGCGCTAACCGTGCTGCCATAAATTTAGACGTACAGGCCCTACCAGCCCCCCAAAGTCCAGCCCACATGATATGGCCTAACACCCTCCAGTGTTGAACATCAGGCAGGGGTGTGGTAGGACGCAGAGGGAGACCAATGGCAAGAGATGCATAATTTCCGTAAAGTGGCGAACTGTGGAGAGGGGACTTTTGGCAGACTTGTCTCCATCAGGACAGGAGCAGGGATGTTGTGTTACATCTGCACAAGACGTTGGTGGGACCATAGAGTATTTGGCTCCATTTTGGTTGTCCATTTCTGAGAATGGAGTCATTAAGCAGTTTCTGGGGCAGGAGGGCATATGTTTTGAGGAGGATATACTGGAGAGTAGGAGTCTGATGGGTGACTTTGTTGAAGTTTATAAAAACGTGAGGGGCGTCAATAAGGTGGATGGTTACGATCTCAAGCCAAATCGAGTTTATTGTCATCTATACAACCTGACGAAACAGCGTTCTTCAGTCCTCGGTGTAAAACATGCGGACACACAACCAGGCATAACACACGTACAGACTAACAACACATACGCAGGATAAGTATTCATCTATACAAATAAATGAATAAATGTTGTTTTGTGAATACGAGCATCTCAGATGGTTAGTGTGAGCAGTTCCTTTGGTCATTCAGTGTTCTCACTGCCCGTGGGAAGAAGCAAATCCTCAGCTTGGTGGTGCTGGCTCTGATCCCAGTAAATCACGTCGATGGCGGGGGATGGAGACCCCAGTGATCCTCTCTGCCGCTCTTATGGTCCTGTGGATTGACCTAAGATCCACTTCTCTGCAGCAACTGTACCGCACTGTGATGCAGATGGCCAGGATGCTCTCAATGGAGCTCCTGCAGAAGGTTGACATGATGGTGGCTGGTATCCTTGCCCCCTTCAGTCTTCTCAGGAAGTGCAGTCGCAGTTGGGCCTTCCTGACGAGTGAGAAGATGTTGGGTGTCCGAGGAACTTGGTGTTCTCCTTCTCTCCACTGCAGCTTTTGATGTGTACTGGAGGATGGTCTTCTCTGGTCCTCCTGAAATCCACGATCATCTCCTTCGCCTTGTTCACGTTGAGACTCAGGTTGTTTGTTACTCTCATGGTGGGGGAATTTAAAAAAAAAGGATTAAGGTGAGAGGGGACTTGAGTGAAATGTTTTTCACATGGTGGTTGGGGAGTGGAACGAGCTGCAGGGGAAGTGGTAGCAGAAAAATAATTAATCGGACAGGGTTAGGAGGGATTTAAAGCTGGACCCCTGAAGACTCGATGTTTATGGACCACCTTCCCTGTAAAGCAGCCAGGTTTTGGTTTCTTCTGCATGTTTCCCCTACCGACTACACAAAAAAAAAGTATCTGTTACGTGAGATGAAACAAAAAAGAAACGTGCTGGGGCCCCCGTTGAGAATGGCTGGTTCAGAGGGATAAGGGGTAAATGCAGGCAGGTGCGACTAGCTCAGGTAGGGAACTGGATGGCGACGAGTTACCGACTGGCTTTGAGGAAGCACCGCTCCCTTCCTCAGCCTGACGAGGGCGGCAGGAGGCTCCTGCTGGCTGACTAGTGGCTCTGAACGATTGCAAGGTGCCAGCCCCCTCTCACCCACCCCAGGGGGCTGACCAACCCCCCCCCCCCACCCCAAGTTACTCTGCTCTCCAGAGTGGGATTTGAAATGCAGCCTCCTCTCCTTCCTCCCACCCACCACCCCAGGACAGTGAGGTGACCCATCTGCCAAGCAGTGAATCTGAACCAGCTGTGGACTAGATTTTAAATGCTGGAGAAACTTGGCAGCTTCTAGAGGAAGTAAAAGAGTAACCAATGTTTTGTCAGGGGTGGGGCAGGGGTAAGGAGAAAACTCAGACACACGAATAGAAAGTTTGGTGGGGGGGAAAGCTGTATTGCGCTTGACGCCAGCATATGCAGGTTTTCTTGTCTAGGTTAGCACCAAGTTATTACAGCACCAGTGACCCGGGTTCGAATCTGGTGCTGTCAGTAAGGAGTTTGGATGTTCTCCCTGTGTCCTGCGTGGATTTCCTCCGGGTAGGCCATCTGGCCCATTGAGTCTGCAATGATTTTAAAAAAAGAAAATTTAGACTTGCAGTACAGTAACAGGCCCTTTCATCCCACTAGCACGCGCAGTCCAATTGACCTACAACTCCAGGGACATTTTGAAGGGTGGGAGGAAGTGGAGCCCCTGGGGAAAACCCACGCAGGTACAGGGAGACCATGCAGCACGGGATTCGAACCCATGGTACCGATTGCTGGTGGGGTACTGGCGCTGCACTGCCCCCAATGAAGATCCTAGCTGCTCTGATGGACAGGGTTGGTTGGTTAATCGGTCACATGGGTGGCAGAGTTCATGGGGCCCGAGGGAGCCTGTTGCTGTGTGTGTCTCAAAATTAAATTTAAAAATGAACCCTGAATTTTAAATTTTTTGTTTGTTCCCCCCTGCCCCTTCCACCTGCCTGCAGGGGAAGGTCCCGTTGAACTGGAGTGCATGCCTTGAGTGGTCACAGAACCGTTGGGCACAGCAACACGTGCAGCCTGCAGACTTTGCTATTTAAAGAAAGCTGTGTCTTCAGAGTGAGTGGAAGGTGCCAGTTGCCTTATTGCAGAACGTCTGCAATCAGGATACTGCTGGCTTACTTTTAGCTCATGGTGTGCCACCAGGGAGCTCTTGGTTTATTTTTAATGTGATTATCACTGGGAGAAAATGGATTTCTCGCAGCCAAGGGCAGATTTTTGGATTTTTTTTGCGTGCATCGGTGAACTAACCCCGGCTGCCAGTGCTAGTTCAGTGATGTGTAACCGTGCTGTAGAAACTCAGCAGGTCACGCAGTGCCCATAGGAAGTAACATTTCGGGCTGGAGCTCCTCGTCAAGGGATGAGCAAAAAAAAAGCCTGATTGGAGAGGAAGGGGGGAAGGAGCACACATGGGTGGGAGGTAGAAGAGAAAAAAAAGCGGAGGTGATTGAGGGAGGTGGTAGGTCTCCGAATGGGGATGGAACTGAAGCAAATGAGGATGGGGAATGAGAGAGACTCGGAAAAGGGGTCTAACGCAAACTGGAGAAGTTGACGTTAATCTGGTTGGAGAATGCCCAACAGAATATTGGGCATTGTTCCTCTAATTAGCAGGTAGCTTTGGCTTGGCAGTGCATGGACTGACCTGTCAACGTGAGAATTTGAAATGGTTGGCCACCCCGGGTGGTCCCCATTATTGCACCAGGCAGAGCGCGGGTGGGCAACAAAATGATCTCTCGCTCTTCGCCGATGCGGAGGAGGCCACGACGGGAGCACCAGATGCAGGCGGCGGCATCTGCAGATTCACAAGTGAAGCGTTGCTTCACTTGGGAGGACTCTTGTGGCCCTGGATGGTGGCCAAGGGAGGAGATGTAGGGGCAAGTATTAGCATTTCCTGCAGTCGGAGGGGTAGGTACTGAGGGGGGTGATGAGTAGGAAGGGGTGAATGGGCGAGGGAGTTCCGGAGGGAGCGGTTCCCGCAGAAAGTGGAGAGGGGAGGGTGTGTCTGGTGGTGGGATCTGCGGGGTGGAGAGGGGGGGTGTCTGAGATGCTGGTTTCTGAAAATTTATTTAGACAAACAGCACAGAAACAGGCCATTTCGGCCCATGAGTCCCTGCTGCTAAATTTTTACACCCGATTAACCTACATCCACCCCGGTATGTTTCGAACAATGGGAGGAAACTGGAGCCCCCGGGGAAAACCCATACAGGCCCAGGGAGAATGTACAAACTCCTTACAGACAGCATGGGATTCGAATCCTGGTCCTGATCGCTAGTGCTGTAAAGGCGTTGCGCTAACCGCTATGCCAGCCATTCTGCTGTCCACTGGGGAGCGGGTCCAAGGATCGAACGGAGAACAAAACACAGGAAAGGTAGATAGAGATCAAGGGACTGGGGTAGGCTCCAGTGTTGGCAAGGGGCAGCCATGCCCCAAAACTTAGTCGTGCATCTCCATCTTTGCCCACCACCCTCCCAACTCTGCCATGTAACAGGGCCCTGCCAATGCAAGCTCACCTTCCCCTGTAAAACACAAAAATCCGTAGACACCGTGGTTGAAGTAAGAACATAAAATGCTGGAGAACCTCAGCAGGTCAAACAGTGTCCTTTATATAGCAAAAGTAAAAATACGCAGCTGATGTTTTGGGTATGGAAAAGTGTCGGCAGACGCCCGAACAAACGGGTAAGGGGGAGGTGTGGTTGCAAAGGCAGGAGGTGAGAGGTGGAGAAGGGAGGGAGGGGACAGCAGCGATCAAAGGGAGGAGAACTGGAAGGAGGGAAGGGGAAAGAGGAGAGCAGGTTAGCAGAAACTGGAAAAGTCGATGGTACGTGGTCATTCTTCCCCAATCAAACCCTTCAGGCACTGCCTGACCATTTCCATGAAGATCAGCCTGGGATCGGGGTGTGTGCTGTCCTTCTGGATGTAAGAACTGCCATGTGCCACACCGTCCCCACTCAAAAGCCCCCTTGCTGACGGAGCAATCCCACGCCCATCCATTCCAATGTGGTTTTGTCCCATTACCTCCTGCTTAGATAAATCTCCTTCCCCCTGCCTCTCTTCTTCCCCCTCCTCTTTCTCCCCTCCCTTGCCCTCTGCCCATCTCTGTGTGTGTGTGTGTCTCTCTCTCTCTCTCTCTCTCTTTCTCTCTCTCTCTCTCTCTCTTTTCCCTTGCACCCCCCTCCCTCCACCCCAGCTCTGATGTAGCAGTGACTCACAGGAAGTGTAAAAATAGTTCTGACTCACACCGTACAGGGAAAAAAAAACTAATAGAAAATGACACTTAAAAGCAATTGTTCAGAGGCTGGCTTCCAACATCTGAGTCAGTGTCCTGGGCTCCTGACAGAGTGGCTTATTCCGAAGCAGTGTTGAAGTCTCCCTTGCGCTCACACCCTGAGCACCCATGTGAGGTGCCTACAGTTATCCTGCTGAATAGCCCCAGTCGTACCCTCGACTCTCCAGTGAGACAAAGGAACATTCCAAGTGTGTAACTCAGACTGGCAGGCTTCGACCCTAATGGTACGACAGGAGGCTGAGGGGTGACGTTATCGAGGAATATAATGTCACCGGTGGGGTAGTCATGGTTAATGGCCTTGTATAGGGGCATCTAAAACTGGAGATTCAAGGTGAGAGGGGGCAAGATTAAAAGGGACCAGAGGGGCATTTTTCCAAGCAGACGGTGTTGGGCGCGTGGAACGAGCTGCCAGTGGAAGCGGTGGAAGTAGAGACCATGATAGTGTAATCAGAATTTATTCGCAAGAGCGCCATGAAGTTTGCTGTTTTGCGGCAGCGCCACAGTGCAAAGACTGTTGTTCAATTACATGTCAAAACCGAATAAATAGTGCAAGAGAATAGGATAAAGTGAGCTGGTGTCTGTGGCTCCGAAATGGTGGAGGGAAAGAAGCTGCCCTTATGCTGCTGGGTGCCCGTCTTCAGGCTCCTGGGCCTCCTTTCCTCAATGGTAGCAGAGTGAAGAGGGCATGGCCTGGGTGGTGGTGGTGTTGGGGGAGGGGGAGTGGTCCTTGACGATAGAGGCTGCAGGGGTTGGCCATTCGGCCCTTTGAGCCAGCACCGCCATTCACTGTGATTGTGGCTGATCACCCATCTTCAGTGCCCCATTCCTACCTTCTCCCCCATCCCTTGGCTCCGCTATCTTTAAGAGCTCTACCTAACTCTTTTGTGAAAGCATGCAGAGAATTGGCCTCCACTGCCTTCTGAGGCAGAGTGTTCCACAGATCCACAACACTCTGGGTGGAAAAAGTTCTCCCTCAACTCTATTCTAAATGGCCTTCCTCTTATTCTTAAAAGGTGGCCTCTGATTCTGGACTTCCCCAATATCGGGAACATGTTTCCTGCCTCTAGCGTGTCCAATCCCTTAATAATCCCTTATATGTTTCAATCAGATCCCCTCTCATCCTTCTAAATCCCAGTGTATACAAGCCCAGTTGCTCCAGTCTTTCAACATATGACAGTCACGCCATCCTGGGAATTAACCTCGTGAACCTACACTGCACTCCCTCAATAGCAAGCATGTCCTTTCTCAAATTTGGAAACCAAATCTGCACACAATACTCCAGGTGTGGTCTCGCCAGGGCCCTGTACAACTGCACAAGGACCTCTCTGCTCCTTCATTCATCTCCTCTTGTTATGAAGGCCAACATGCTATTAGCTTTCTTCAATTCCTGCTATACCTGCATGCTTACTTTCAGTGACTGATGAACGAGGACACCCAGATCTTGTTATACTTCTCCTTTTCCTAACTTGGCAGCATTCAGATAGTAATCTGCCTTCCCATTCTTGCCACCAAAGTGGATTACCTCACATTTATCCACATTAAACTGCAACTGCCCACTCACCCAACACCACCTCGTGTAGATGTCCTCAGTGGAGTGATGTCTGGTGCCCGTGATGCTGCGGGCTGAGTTAGCGACCCTCTGTGGAGTTTTTTTTTCCTGTCCTGTGCATTGACACCTCGGTACCAGACAGTGATGCAACCAGCCAGAATGCTGTCCACGGTAAGGGCAGAATGCAGGCAAGTGGGACTGGCTGAGGCCAAGTTGGTGTGGTGGGGGGGGGGGGGAGGGGAGGGAGGAAAGGGAGAGAGATGGACTCCGGACCTTTTCTCAAGACTAAAGGGGCCATGGTTGAAATGTTGACTCTCCGCGGATGCTGCTTGATCTGTCGAGTCTCTCCAGCTCCCCTTTTATTGCACGAGGTTCTGGCGTCTGCAGCTCTTCATTGAAGAGGGAGGGTGGCATGGTTACCACAATGCTGTTACAGCGCCACTGACCTGCTGTCTGAAAGGAGTTCAAGATTTAAGATTCAAGATTATTTTATTGCTATGTAATAAAAACAGAAAATGTAATATTACTTAAAATTTCCTTTAGTCTATCATACGGCATACAAAGATTTGTCATCAGCAGAAATTGCCCAGTGCCCCTTGCAGAGAAGCAAAAGAGAGTCCTCCCTGAGTGTCTGTGGATTTGCCTCCAGCACTCCTGCAGCCTCGCCGTCATCAGTCCGAGTCATCGGAAACCCGAGCCTCGGATCGAAACCTCTGACACGACCAGGAAGCCGCCAGCACCCTCTTGCGTCCCAGTTCTGACACCTGGTACCCCTTCGAGCCAGTCTCCAGCGGTCCGCGGCCCGGCGCGAGTCCCTTGACCAGAGTCGCCAGCGGCCTACATGGGTTGCTCGCCTCGACTCAACCCACCATGGGAGTTTCCTCTGGGCGCTCCGGTTTCCTCCCACCCTCCAAAAATGGATGTTGATTGGTCGTTTTTGGGACAGGAGTTAACTGACCAGCCCGTATATCTCTGGGATGTGGGAGGCAACTGGGTTGGGGTGGGGATGTCCCTACACAGTCACGTGGAGAACGTGCATCCAAGGTCAAGCTGACCCTGGGTCTTACAGAGCTGTGAGCCAGCTGCACAACCTGCTGCGCTGCCACCTGACCCCAGTACAGGCACTAACATTCAAGGGCCATCTGAAGTGAGCATTTTACACCCATCTGTGACTCAGGCGGGGGTGTTGAATGCAAGTTTGCTGTCAAAATTGAATTGTTTATTCGGTGGAAAACTTTGTTTTAAGTTCTATCCAGTTAAGTTGACCTCTACCAAGTACAACAGAAAGGATAGCAACAAAAAAATGCACAAGGTTGTTACAATAACCATAAGTACAGAGTATCGTAATCAACGTTAAACAGTGTAAGAGCTATTCTCAACCCCACTTTCCCCATCGATTCTCACCTTTCCTTTCTCCTGACACCTTCTCCCTATCCAATTACCACCTTTTATCTGTGATCCTCCCCCAGTATTTCCTATATTTGGAAGCTGTCTTCTGTTTTTCATACCTCAAGGAAGGACTCAGGCCCAAAATGCTGGTAAATTATCTTTACCACCTACGGACGTTGCGAGACCGGCTGAGTTCCTCCAGCGTTTGCTGTGTTTTTTTTCCCCTCACTATTCTCACCCGGGGTGGGGGGGTGAGAGGAGCCCACAGCAGGTTAAAGTAAAAGCCTTGTTTTCTTTTTGCCTCGCATAGTCAGTAGGAGAGAAGTACAGAAGAAACCAAAACTTGACTGCTTCACCGGGAAGGGAGCCCATAAACTTTGGGCAGAGTACGAGGGGGGGGAGGGCTGGTGCCAGAGCTGAAAGAAGGGCGGCATGGTTGGCGCAGCGCCTTTACGGGTTCAAATCCCGCGTTGCCTGTAAGGGGTTTGTATGCTCTCCCCGTGTCTGCATGGGTTTTCCCCGGGGGCTCTGGTTTCCTCCCACCGTTCGAAATGAACTGGAGGTGTAGGTTAATGGAGTCTAAATTGGGCGGCACAGGCTCATGGGCAGAAATGGCCTGTTACCGAGCCATATGCCTAAATTTAAAAAAAAACTTTAAAAGGTTGAGAACATCAACTCTTACTCATGGGAGGTTTGATCGGGAGTCTGATAACAGCAGGAAACTACTGTCCTTGAATCCAGAGTCGGGCAGATCCTCCAAACCTACAAGCTAAAGATCTCTTGTCCCCACAAGTTTGAATGAAAAGAGGAAATTTATTCCATCCTATCCTCCCCTCCCTGAGCCTCTTCCCCACCCCACTGCAGATATAGTGGGGAAACGGGCCACTCCGACCTAATTGGTGGGACAAGTCCAGGCGATTGAGTCGTCTGGGGAGCTGCACTCACTGCAATTTGGAGCAATGAGAGGGGATCGTGTATAAAGTTACGAAAGGCATCGATAAGATAGAGGTTGGTAAATTGTCCCTGTTGGTGGATGAGACCAGAACTAGGGGACTTGGCCTCAAGATCCAGGGTAGTAGATTTAGGACGGAGATGAGGATCTGCTTTTCCCAGAGGGTGGTGAATCTGTGGAATTTGCAGCCCATTGAAGCAGTGAAGGTGACCACAGGGAATATATTTGACAGGGTTGGACAGATTTTTACAGCGTAGGGGAATTTAAGGGATATCGGGGGGGGAAAAGGCAGGTAGGTGGAGAGGAGACCATCACCAGAATAGCGGAGCGGGCTGGATGGCCGACTCCTGCTCCTATTTCTTTTGTCCCATGTTGATCCTTGTCAGCAAGAGAATTCAATAAAGAGTTTGGGAACCCAGAGCCCTGCCCCTTTAATTCATGGTGATTGGCTGCAGAAGGATGGATTGGTAAAGGGACCTGACCTACGCAAGGTGAATTTTACTCTTTATTTGGCTAGTCCTGCATGAAGCCAAGAACTGACCGGCGGCATTTGGCAGAGCAAGCACTGAGGAGGCATTAAATTCGATTCAAATTTTATTTGATAGTAAAGGGTCACCCACATCTTACTTTGAGAACATGTATTTCATTATGTTCTATTCTCGTCCTGTGAGGTAGGGAATTACATTAACCTTAAGCTAAGCATGAATTTGAAGATGCAGTCCAGCAGTGCTCCAAGTTCTGTGACTGCAGGTGATCAATGGTTGGAAGCAGAATTTATTGCCGTGAATGTTGTTTGACCGCTATCAGTAGCCCCAATAATGACTCGGACGAAGACTGAGGGGAACAATAGGCTTTATTGTACTAGAGACTGCTGGTCCGGGTCCAAGGCTAGGAATAAGCAGGAAGGAGAGTGGTCTAGACCTTTATGGCCTGGGGTCACATGGGTAGGACTAAGGGAGGAGTCAAGGTAGAAGGACACCCGGAGGAAGAGCCAGCCAGCACATACAATCATATCACTACATTCAACCCCCCCCTTTAAAAATAATGGAACCCACCGGAAAACAATCAACAACCGGGGGTGGTACAACAACCATAGTAACAGCATCAATGCAGTAACACAACAGCAGCAGTACAAAATACAGCAGACGTCAACCCCCCCCCCCCCCATAGCAAGAGATTAAGCCACTCAGGCGGCCTCCTCTGCCTCCCAGACCGCTGTAGGACCGGCGTGTCCTTATGGTGCTCCTTCGGGGAGGGAAGCGTCCACTGCATGGACTGTCTGAAAAGGGGTGTCAGCAGTGGACTCCCGGAGTGCTGGGAGGTTCTCTGCTGCTGCATGGGGGGTAGATGCCTGGACATTCTCCTGCAAGGCAGGCAGCTCAGGCTCCAGGGTTCTGGCCTGATGCAGCACAATAGGGTCTGTGGTATGGTCAGTAGCCGGCAAGGCGGTCTCAGAATCTCCAGCCCTTGCCAGGTTTTGTATTGGCACAGTTTCCTCGTGGCCATCTGGGTACCTCACAAGTGTATGTTGAGGGTTTGCATGTATGAGGTGCACCGCTTCAACCAGAATTATGGCCCCTGACGTGCTTCTGAACCAGAACCGGCCCTGGGGTGGTCAGCCCAGGAAGGATGGAGGAACCATTCGACAATTCTAGGAAAAACAAAGAAGTGTTCATGTGTGGTGGTGTTAGTAGCGGTGCATAGCAAAGACTGGATGGCATGAAGGGCTTTGGGCAAGATGTCCTGCCAGTGGGATACTGGAAAATTGTTAGATCTGAGGGCCAGGAGTGTTGCCTTCCAGACGGTGCTGTTCTCCCTTTCCACCTGGCCATTATCTCTGTGGTTAT
Source organism: Narcine bancroftii (assembly GCF_036971445.1). NCBI lineage: Eukaryota > Metazoa > Chordata > Chondrichthyes > Torpediniformes > Narcinidae > Narcine > Narcine bancroftii. The sequence goes on along the minus strand of NC_091470.1, from coordinate 105,811,884 downwards.
AGCTGGTGGTCCTGCTGGTGGTTATGCCTCTGGCCAAAAAGTACTGCTGCAGCTCCTCACTCATGAACGAGGTCTCCCGGTCACTATGGATGTAGTCAGGGGTACCTGAACAGAGTAAAAATTCTGTTCAGAGTCTTGATGACCATAGCCAAAGTCATATCCGGGCAGGGGATTGCAAAGGGGAACCTGGAGAATTTGTCCACCACCGTCAGGAAGTAGGTGTTCTATTTGTGGTTGAGAGGGGGCACCTTGTAATCGACACTGAGTCATTCGAAAGGGCAGGTGGCCTTGATGAGGTGTGCCTTTTCTGGCCAGTAGAACTGAGGCTTACACGCAATGCAGATCTGGCAGCTTCTGGTCGTGGACTGGACATCCTTGACAGAGTTGGGGAGGTTCCTTGACCTAATAAAGTGATACAACCTCGTGACTCCGGGGTGACATAAGTGGTCATGTAGGATTTGGAGACAGTCATGATGCGCATTGGCGCACGTCCCTCGGGATAGGGCATCCGGGGGGGTCATTGAGCTTACCTGGCCGGTACAAGATGTCATAGTTGTAGGTAGACAATTCTATCCTCCACCTCAGAATCTTGTTGTTCTTGATTTTACCCCATTGTTTGGCACTGAACATGAAAGCCACTGCCCTCTGGTCAGTCAACAGGGTAAATCTTTTACCAGCCAGGTAGTGTCGCCAGTGGCGCACTGCCTCAACGATAGCTTGAGACTCCTTCTCGATGGAGGAGAGCCAGAGTTCAAGACCGTGCAGGGTGCGGGGGGAAAAAATGCTACCGGCCCGCCTGCCTGGTTTAACATGGTGGCCAGTGCAACATCGGAGGCTGAAAGGGGACAGATTCATCCACGGCATGCATTGTGGCCTTAGCGATGTCTCCTCTATTTTGTTCAAAAGCAGGCTGGGCCTCTGTCGATAATGGGAAGGTGGTCATACGAATTAGAAGGTGGGCCTTATCTGTGTAGCTGGGCATCCATTGAGCATAATATGAGAACAGCCCCAGGGACCTCAAGCGCCTTCAGGGAGTTTGGGACAGGGAGCTCCATGAGGGGTCGCATGCCACATGCCACGACACATCCAAGAAGGGCCAGGTGCTCCGTGTTAAACATGCATTTGTCCTTGTTGTGCATCAAGTTGAGGGACTTGGCCGTACGCAAGAACTTTGCGAGGTTTACGTCGTGGTCCTGCCTGTCATGGCCGCAGATGGTGACATTGTCGAGGTAGGGGAATGTCACTGTCAGCCCGTGTTCCTCCACCATCCGGTCTATCACTCTCTGAAAGGCAGAAACACCTTTAGTAACCCTGAAGAGCACCCGTAGGATGTGAAAGAGTTTCCCGTCCACCTCAAAGCCTGTATATATTCAATTGGGTGGACGGAGGGGGCAGTTGATGGTAGGCCGACTTGAGGTCAATGGTTGAAAAAATTCTGTACTTCGCGACCTTATTGACCAAGTCAGCTATATGGGGAAGCGGGTATGCGTCCAACTGGGTGAATTGGTTGATGGTCTGACTATAATTAATTACCATCCGAGGCTTGCCCGCACCTCTGACCACGAGGACCTGCACCCCCCCCCAGGGACTGGTGCGAGGGGCTATGATCCCCTCCACCAGGAGTCGTTGAACCTCAGCTTGGATGAACTGCATGTCCTCCGAACTATAGGGCCTACTCTTGGTGGTGATCAGTTTGAAATTCGGGATGAGGTACGCGAACAGTGATGGGGGGACACCTATAGCGTGGTGAGGTTGCAGGATGGTGCCTGAGACTGGGTAACAATACAAAATTGTTATAACACTCCCCTTCCCCCACCATCCACCATAAAGTGATGCTACACTGGTCTGTTGTCCCATGCAGCCATTGAAACTGTTCCGGTCATGGGTTGGACCGGGAGGGAGATTCTCTGGACCACGTTGGGGTGCACAAAGCTTTTTGTGCTGCCGCTATCGAAAAGGCAGTTTGTTTTATGCCCATTCATCTCGATCCGCATCATGGAATTCGAGATCAGGTGAGGGCTGGCTTGATTCAGGGTGACTGGTGCCAGGATAGGCATCCCTTCATCGTCGTCATTGGTGGGGAGGCCTTCCCAATATGGCGACCTCCAAGTTGAACACGCAGTGTTCGATGAGGAAGAAGGTGGAAGTGGAGTCGTGGCGGTTGGAAGTGATGTCATCGGGGCTCTGGGCCGAGGTGCTGAGGTTGGGAGCGATGGCCGACAAGATGGCACTCCCCTTACCGTGCACACGGTCAGCGCCGGAAGCTCCTCAGAAACACACACGACACTGCTCCCGGACTGTGGTCAGGACCTGAAGACTTTCTGGTAATGGCCCCTCTTCCCGCACCCCAAACACGTAGCCCCTCTCGTGGGGCAGAGGTGTCGCAAATGCTTGGACTGCCCACATAAGTTGCATCTCAATGATGCCATTGACGTAATTGCAGCCAAGGTCAGCTCGGTAGCGCCTGATACAGAGTCCCAGGCCAAAGGCCCTCATGGTGGAACATACGGAGATGGCCCGCTTCTGCCCGCGATCGACACCTCGTGGCGCTGGTCCGAGTCCAAGGTTCTGATTAAGTCGATAACCCTTTTGAGTGGGAGCGGGTCCTCCTCGACGAGTCGTTGCTGGATATAATCTTACCTCAGACCCAACAGGCAGGTGTCTCAAATCAGTTCTTCCACGCACTGGGTTAGGGATATCGTGGCCGTGGGTTTCCCCCAAACAGACTTTACCCAGTGTGACCAGGGACTGGACAAACACTTCAGTATACTCACCAGGCTGTTGTTTTCTGGATGCCAGCAGGTAACGGAAGTATACCACATTCACTTTAGGCTTGTACAGCGTCCGTAGCTCAGCCATCACCTCATTGGAGGTCGCATTGCCTTGGATGGTCAGGAAGGCCCTCTGGCCGACTTGTGCCTGAAGGGTTTTTAACAACTTCTCGTTGGAGTTGACCACCTCAGCAGCAGCGTCGAGGAAGTTAATGAAGCAGTTCATCCACTGCTCGAAGAGCACTGAATCACCTGGGACTTGGGGGTTAACTTCTAACTGTTCTGGGCGCAGCAATTTCTCCATTACCGGAGACCTCCAAAATCTAGTACAATAAATTGTTGGGTGCTATCAGTAGCCCCAGTAATGACTCAGCCAAAGACTGAGGGGAATGATAGGCTTTATTGTACTAGAGACTGCTGGCCCGGGCCCAAGGCTAGGAATGAGCAGGAAGGAGAGGGGACTCGACCTTGATGGTCTGGGGTCACATGGGTAGGACTAAGGGAGGAGGTAAGGTAGAAGGACACCTGGAGGAAGGGCCAGCCGGCATATACAATCATATCACTACAGACCCGAAATTTGTGGTACGGCAGTTACGGGAGCCTGAGGTCAAGCGCCAGCGGCACAAGGATAGCTTCTCCCCCTCCGCCATCAGATTCCTGAATGAACCATGAACCACAGGCACTTTGACCTTTTCTTGCACAAATTTAATTTGCGCTCTAAGGTGGTTTACGGTGCTCCTTCAAAACGGTGAATTTCAGGACCTGCTCTGAGCAGTACAGGTGCAGAGTTGCTCTGAATTAAGCAAAATCAATTAGTGCAGAAGAAAATCGAGGCAGCGTCTGTGGTTCCCTGTCCATTCAAAATTCTGATGGCGGAGGGAAAGAGGCTGTTTCTGTGCCGCTGGGTGTTCGTCTTCAGGCACCTGTACCTCCTTCATGATGGTTGCAGTGAGAAGGTGGCATGACCAGGCTGGTGGGAGTTCTACTGCTTTCTTGAGACACCGCGTCTTGTGGTTGCCCTTAATGGGGTGAAGCTGGATGACGCTGGCCTAGTTCACAACTCTCTGTTGCCTTTTCCTCCATACCAGGCAGTGATGCAGCCAGTCAGAATGCTGTCCGTGATCCGTGTATGTAGAAATTAGGATAGTGTTTTTGGTGATGTCAGATCCAATGCTTTATGAGGTGTTGGTCAGACGCAGTTTGAAGTATTGTGAGCAGTTTTGGGCCTTGTATCTAAGGAAGCAGAATTGGCATCAGAACAAGTCCAATTGGGGGGAGGGGCATTAGGATAACCACGATGGGGACACAAACTGATGTTCGAAAACTCACTCAATGTTCGGGGGGGGGGGGTCCATACCTGCTATGAACGTCATCTGAGCGCTGCCATCACGCACCCTCCCCCCCCCCCGACGAAACAGGTCAACGTGTGTGGAGATAAAATCACATGACTCTAATGACGGGTGGGGTGGAGGGGAGCAATAACTCATTTGGGCGGGTGCGTCCGAGCCTGCAAGGAAGGATATGCTGACGTTGGAGGGGGTCCACAGGAAGTTTGCGAGAATGATCCTGGGACCGAGAGGGTTATCACATGTGGAGCATTTAATGGTTTTGGACCTGGACTCGCTGGAGTTTTGAATGGGGAGGTGGGATCTTGTTGAAACCTACAGGATATTGAAAGGAGTAAAAACATAACACTGGAGAAAGTCTGCAGGCCAAACATATGGCAAAGGTAATGAGACATAAGTAATGTTTTGGGATTGAGCCCTTCATGAATTAATGAGCAACAAGTCTATACCTGTAGCAGGCGACGAAACAGGGCATCTGTTGACCAGAGAGAGAGAGAGAGAGACACACACACACACACACACACACACACACTCGCACTCGCACTCGCACTCGCACTCACACTCACACTCACACACACCCACACACACCCTCACACTCACACATACCCACTCACACACTCACACACTCACACACTCACACACTCACACTCACACACTCACACACTCACACACTCACACCCACACACTCTCTCTCTCTTTTACACTGTCCTTTTAAAAAGAAATCCAGGATTTAACTGCCTTTTAACCATTTCACTTACCTGTGTGAACACAACAAACGCAGGATGGGGAGGGTCATTTTCATCCCGGTAATGGCTTGGATCCTGTGTAAAAGGCTGACCCGCCTTTCTAGGACGCCGACGCTGTAATGCTGCAGGTCCTGCCGCTTTTTGCTCCAGGATGCCAGGTCCCAATGTAAAAGGTCGCACTGACCCAGCTTCTCTTGGTTCAGTGTGAACGACTGAACCCGGCTTCAAACATGGGACGTTCACATGCCAATTAAATGAGATCGTTGCGCAAAATGGGGTATATGTCCAAAGGAACCTTGAAGGTTCCACGTTAATCAGGTGAGTGTGAGGCCAGGCAGCAGGGAGATGAAGAACGCACTGGACTTTTAACAATAATTTGCAGTGGTTCTCAATCTTTATCTTTCCACTCACATACCATTTAAATCTCTATGCCATCGGTGCTCTGTGATTAGTGAGGGATTGCTTAAGGTGGGATACGAGTTGGAAGGGAAGGTTGAGAATCACTGCTCTAGACCCAATTGTTACTGAAATATTTTGCTTGAGGAAAATTGTCATTGGCCCATTTCCTTTGGAGTTGTGAAACCATGCACATCAAGAGTCAATTAGGGACGGTTAAAACAGTGGTTTTTCAAATATTTTCTTCCCACTCGCATCCCACCTTAAGCAATCCCTTACTAATCACAGAGCACTGATGGCATACGGATTACTTAAAGTGGGATGTGAGTGGAAAGAGAAAGGTTGAGAACCATTGGGCTAGGACAAAAGGGCGCAACCTCAGGATTAAAGGGTGCCGGCAAGGAACAGAAATGCAGTGGAATTTCTTCAACCAGAAAGTGGGAAATCTGTGGAATTCGTTGCTTCAGGCAGTTGTGGAGGCTGGGCCATTGGATGTATTTAAGGCAAAGTTCGAAAGGTTCGTGATTAGCCAGGGCATCAAAGGTTATGGGGAGAAGGCCGGGTAGTGGGGCTGAGTGGGAGAATGGGTCAGCTCAGTATTGAATGGCAGGGCAGGCTCGATGGGCTGAATGGTCTGCTCCTGTGTCTTATTGTCATATCATGCCAAGGCCGACTGAGGAAGTTCCTTTTGCGAGGAGTTCGAGCCATTCAACCCATCTATGGTACAGCACTATAAATCAGTGGAATTGCAGAGAGTCACCAGATACAACAGACCAACAGCAATGTTGTTTCACTATTTAACATTAATAAGGGTCAAGGAGGAGGAAAGGAATGTGTGAGAGTCAGGGCAGAGGAAAATGCGACATGGGGGTAATCACTCTCCTTGGAACTGACATGGAAAGGATGGGCTGATTGGCCTCCTATTTCATGAGAAAATGCAATGAGGGTACATGAGGTTGGGCAACACTGCTCAGAATCTGGAGGTTTGCTTTCATCCTCTGAGTGGAATGTAGAGGCTATGCTTTCATCCTCTGAGTGGAATGTAGAGGCTAGACCAATAGCCCCTTTGGGACATTTAATGCAGAACTTGACATTCAAGTTCATTATCATCTGTCTGTTCTTGTAGAGCCAGTCGGAACAGGGTTTCTCTGGCCCACCATGCACACATATACAGCAGGTAGAAGTGGCAGCCCATTTTCCCAGCTGATCCAGATCCCACTGCAAGCTTTGAAAGCTTTACCTCCAATCTTTGTGTCATTGCATAGAATCATTAAGATATGATTTAAAATAAATGCAGGAAACCTCAGTTATCCGGAATTCAAGCAAAAAAAAATTGCAGAAAATCAATAGGTTAAAAAATACGCCAAAGTTAGTTTACCAAAAATGCAACACATAATCTCAAGCAACCAGAAAATTAATTTATCCGCCATCTACCAATCCCTATAGGTGCCGGGTATCAGGGGTTTTTACTCTGGGATGATTTATTCAGTTGCAGGACACTGTTCATCAATCTCACAGCCTGCAGGAAGAAGCTAGTTCCCAGCCTGGCCGTTCTGATTTTGATACCCCCTTCCTGATGGTAGTGGGTCAGCTGGATGCAAAGGGGTCTTCAGTAATTCTTTGAGCCCAGTTTAAGCAATGCATCTGGTGAATGTGATCAGCAGAGAAAAGAGAGACCATCAGTGACAGTCTCGGCCGTTTTAATGACCCTTTGCATTGACTTCTGATGGATGCTTTGCAGTTCCCGTCCCGCACAGCGATGCAGCTGGACAGGATCCTCTCAATTATACTCCTGTAAAAGAAAAAGTCAAGATGGTGGCCGCTAGCCTTGGCCTCCTCGAGGAGTGTAGGCGCTGGCGTGCTTTCCTGGACTGAGGAGGGCAGCAACTTGGTCAGCAGGACCAGCTGCTCGCCGTCAGCCACGGCGTCGCAGTTCTCGGGAGATGATGGGCACGTGGTGCCAGTTGAGTGCTGAGTTTTAAATCCTCTGAGGCCTTTCAAAAGGAATGTCGCAGCAGGGCTTGAAATGGTGTGACTTCCTTCTCCCTAAGCAGCAGTGACGCGCGCCCACAGGGCCCAGAGAGTCTTTGAATATTTAATAGTGAAGGAACCTGTGTCTCCCAGAGCAACCTCTGCTGCAGGAGGAGATTGTGGCGCAAGAATTTTTAATGGTGCAAAATCCTGCTCCAAAACGAGCGAGCGCACGGACACTCACACCTTTGGACACCTGGAGTGCTTTATCTTGTACTTTCCGGAGACTCTGAGGCTTCGACCAATCAAAAGGAGCAGAAGGAAGTGTATTTAAGGGAAGAGCTCGGTCTCAACGGGACTTTGCAGCCCATAAATTACCCTTTGGTTGTTGTCACCTGGGTAAACACAGCAGCTAATTTATGTACTGGGAGATAGAAATATTGACTGTCCCCTGGTGATGAACAGGCTCCATTTTTGCAGATGTTCATGTCAATTTTGTCCTCGAGTCGGAACACATTAGAAACAGTGATAGTAATTCCTCAATATTTCAAAGAACTACATCAAAAGCACAAGGCCTGATGCTGAAGAACAATTACCGTTTTTTTGTGGGGGGGGGGTGGTAATTGAGAGAGAGAGAGAGAGAGAGAGAAGGGGAGGGAGAGAGGGGGGGGAGGAGAGAGAGAGAAACACATTCTATCATTCCCAGTATTAAGCATATGGTGGATCTTTGAATGTAATCACCTTATGGGTGCTCCTTTGTCTGTAGGGGTGTCTGTGGCCGGATGTTTGACAGCGTAGAGGCAGTTAAACCTGCAGTGAGGTTGGTTCAAGGCATTGTTTTAACCGGGAACTCTGCAGACACTGGAGCTATAGTGTGCAGCTGGAGAAACCTCGCAGGTCACACAGCATCAAAAGAAAGTAAAGGGTGACCAGCATTTTGGGGCCTGAGGCCTTTGTCAGAGTGTGAGCCAAAAGTAGGCAGGTGCAAGATGGGAGGAGGTGGGGGAGAAAAGGGAGAGAAGGGGCAGGGGGATGAGCACAGGTTAACAGGTCATGGGTGGAGAAAAAAAAGCTGAGAAGTGATTAGAGGAGGGGGAGCTCTCTGAATGGTGAGGGAAGGAGATGGATGGGGGGGGGGGACAGAGAGAGAGACAGAGAGAGAGAGAGACAGAGAGAGAGAGAGACAGCAGAGACAGAGAGACAGAGAGAGTGAGATCAGAGAGAGAGAGACAAGAGAGAGAGACAGAGAGAGAGAGACAGAGAGAGGAGACAGAGAGAGAGAGACAGAGAGAGAGAGACAGAGAGAGAGAGAGACAGAGAGAGAGACAGAGAGAGAGAGAGACAGAGAGAGAGAGAGAGACAGAGAGAGAGAGACAGAGAGAGAGAGACAA